>NC_138754.1:9293115-9778115 GCF_965113315.1 Podarcis vaucheri | reverse complement strand
GTATTGTCCACACTGGCTGGCAGTGGCTTTCCAGGGTTTCGGGCAAGGGATATTCCCAGCCTGAAGATACTGGGAATTGAATCTGGCACCTTCTGAATGCCAACCAGATGCTCTGCGCTAGACTCCAGGCCTACCAGCCCTTGCCATAAAACAAAGATCCCAGTCCTCAAGGTTTTAAACAAGAACATAGGAAACGGCCTTCTATGAAGCCAGGCCGTTGTTGTACTTAGCTCAGTATTGCCTGCACTGACTGGCAGAGGCTCACCAGGGTTTAGGGCAAGGGTGCCTTTTCCCAGCCCTACCGGGAGATGCTGAGGATCGAACCTGAGAACCTTTGCAGGCAAAGCACGGGCTCCAAGACAGAGCTCTGGCCCGTCCCCTAAAAACAAATCAAGATTCCAGCCCTCATTGTTCCAAATAGAGTGCTGATTTACAGAGGAGCATAGGAAGCAACATTACTCCAAGTCGGACCCTTGTTCCATCTGGGCAATACTGGCAGCAGCTTTCCATGGTTTCAGGCAGCAGGGAGGGTGTTCGCAGAATCATAGAACTGTAGAGCTGTAAGGGACCCGAGGGTCATCTAGTTCAGCCCCCTGCAATGAAGGAATCCTTTGCCCAACATGGGGCACACAAGCCTATGAGTCTCACGCTCTCCTGACTTAGCTAAGAGCCTTAAACTACTCTAGGCTGGGGAAAAGAGGCGGAATGATCCAATAGCATGGCAGAGCCCCCCAGATAGCGAATGGCTGTTAGGGGTCACTTTTGCCACTGGGAGCCCAGGAAGCTCTCCCCCCAAGCAACTGTCGGCAGGAGCAAGGGCAAACATCACCCACAAGAGAGGCCCAACAAGCAAGGACAGGCACCCAAGCCTCTGGGCACCTGTAGGGCACAAGACCGGGCAAGACTCTCTGGGGAGAGAGAGAAAACAGAGGCCAGGCCTAAAGAGGTACCACCAGCCTAGCCAAACTCTGCCACCAAGGCCACGCCAACCTAAGAAAATGTGCTTTTTAAAAGCCTGGCAAGACTCTCCTGCCAGGTAGTTCAAAGGGGAGACACCCCCTTCCTCCCCACATTAACTGGATGAGCAACACCCCCTCCAACGGCCAGCTTGGGGGGGGCGGGGAAGGGAAGAAGGGGGGGCAGAGGCGAATTTTTCGTGGAGGGAGATGGGGGAAAGGGGGGCGGCACCTGGGAGGCCGCCAGACAAAGAGATGCTGAGCGCGCAAGACGAAGCCAGCTCGGAAAGGGGAGGTGGGGGAGGAGAGGCAAGCCCCTCACCCCTTTCTCTCTCTCTCTCTCCCCCCCCCCACGTCCCACCCCACCGGCCTCTTTAACCAAATCCTGCCCGGGGGAAGAACGAGTTTAAGAAGTACCGCTTGCAGGACCTGAACCCCATTTATTTTGGGGAGGGGGTGTAAGAGGCAAGAAGGAACAAAGTAGGGAGTCCGCCCCTCTCTCTCTCCAGTCGAACCACAGGAAAAAAAGGAGTCCCGTCCAACAAACCGCAAGCCAAGATCCAGAAAACTTGAGGATTTGTGGGAGGAGGGGGCGCACGGCGGCAAAGGCCCCCGAGGGTCGCAGGGGCCTGGAGGTGGGGCAGGCGGGTGCGTTTCTGGGAGGGATCGGGGCGCAGGTGAGGCCTAAAGGGGGATCGACCCAGATCCCCGACCCAGATCGACTGGATCCCTCCCTCCCTCCCCATCTTTTCCTTTTCTTTTCCAAATACTTTCGGTGCGGCTGCGTTACCTGTGGTTGCTGGAGTTCCAGTAGACGCTGTGGCGGAGGCCCCGCACCTGCCGGCCCAGCAGGGCCCCCCAAAGCACCAGCAGCAGCCCCCAGGGCAGCGCCCCCGCCGGGCGCATCGCTCCGCCGCCGCCCCTGCCGAGCCCCCCGTCGGGGCAACTGGACGGACTGAGCGCGCTCGATCGGCCGGAGGGAAGCCGAGCGAGGGGAGGGGAAGCGAGCGGGGGAGAAAGTGCTGCTGCCGCCGCGGCCACGCCCCCAATCGCGGCCAGCTCTAACTTTCCACCAATCAGCGGCCGGGGCTCGGCGCGGATAGTAGCAACTCGGAGCAAAGGAAGAATGAAAAGAAGAAAGGCGAGGGGGGGGGGAGAGGAGGGAAGTTCGGAGTTAACCCCTCGAGGCCCGCGGCGCTCCGAGAAAAAGCCCCTCGCTTTCTCTCGCTTCATTCACTCGGCGGAAGTCTGGATGGATGGATGAATGGGTGGGAGGGGTTGTCAACGTTGCCGGCTCGCCCCTGCTCCGGTGCTTTCGTGCTCGACGGGCAGATATTCACGAGCGTGGCACTCTTTTTTCTGGGGGGGGGGTATGGTGCGGGGGGGGGAGAACGCGATTTCGGGACATCACTCCCCCACACACATATCCAGGGGTGCCAACTTGGAAAAAATTAATGGCGGGCCAGGTAATCGATCACAAAAACGTGGCACACGAGCACCATTTCTATGGCAAAGCCCATCAACCTGGGGGGCCCCGGACCCCTCAAATATTTTAGGGGGGAGAAGGGGTCTCTTTCCCTAGGAGTTTGGCTCCCATGCCCAGAAGGCGGCGCAGGATGAGGATCTGTGGTGTGCTCCCTCTGGCAACCTCAGAAGCCAGGACCACTCCGAAAACGGGGATTATGTATGCATTTGTTGCTACACTTGTTGTTGTTTAGTGGTTTAGTCGTGTCCGACTCTTCGTGACCCCCTGGACCAGAGCACGCCAGGCATTCCTGTCTTCCACTGCCTCCCGCAGTTTGGTCAAACTCATGCTGGTAGCTTCGAGAACACTGTCCAACCATCTCGTCCTCTGTTGTCCCCTTCTCCTTGTGCCCTCCGTCTATCCCAACATCAGGCTCTTTTCCAGGGAGTCTTCTCTTCTCATGAGGTGGCCAAAGTCTTGGAGCCTCAGCTTCAGGATCTGTCCTTCCAGTGAGCACTCAGGGCTGATTTCCTTAAGAATGGATCGGTTTGATCTTCTTGCAGTCCATGGGACTCTCAAGAGTCTCCTCCAGCACCATAATTCAAAAGCATCCATTCTTCGGCGATCAGCCTTCTTTATGGTCCAGCTCTCACTTCCATACATCACTGCTGGGAAAACCATAGCCTTAACTGTATGGACCTTGAGGATGAGGATGAGGATCTGTGGTGTGCTCCAAAACCCTCTGGCAACCTCAGAAGCCAGGACGACTCCGAAAACAAAGGGTTGTGAGAACAGGACACTGGGCGAGGTGGGCTATTGGCCTGATCCAATTGGGGTCCTTCTTATTCCTCCATCCCTTACTTAAATCGTAATACATCTATCTCACCTGGGCAGATGGGGCTCGTCGACCTGGGAAGGGACCCCATCAAGGAGGAGAAGGAAAATTCTGGTCCTAAACCTTTGCTGCCTTTGCAGCTATACTGATTCATGAGTAAGGCTTTGGGAGTAAACTCCGGGGGGGGGGGAATCCATTCCTGCTCCCTTGTAGGATATCTCTGGAGAAGAAAAGGTTCAGGAGTAACACAAATCTAGAGTGCAGCCCCTTAGACGGTTGGATGGTGCCTTGTAGGCCTCCTTCCTGCAACTCTCGCAGCCAAGCTGGTGGCAAACGTCTTGCTCTGCTTTCCGTCGGGGCCACATCAGTGACACTGAGATGGGGGTCTTGTCGTCTGGGCAGCCCAGGACCTTCAGACACATAAACCATGTGCATAAACTTCCATAAACCAGGCCGCAGGGACGCCTTTCCACGCCTCCCCCCAACTCAATTGTCCTCCTCATCAAATCATCATTTTATCATCATTGGCTCACATGCGTAATTAATCCTCCAGGCCAAGCAGAAAATTTGGAGTGGTTTTGAGACTGGTCCTGAGCACAACATATTGAAGTGTTTAGTGTGATTAAAGTTTCTTTTCTCTTCCACAGGCCCAAATGCTCAGCAATAATACAGTCGTGTGTGTGTGTGTGTGTGTGTCTGCTCTTTTCCCTTCTTCCTCGACTCCTTTATAGGATGCAGTAACCCCGTATTCTGTTACTGGGGCAGCCGGGCTGGGGTCTCCTTCCTCCCATAAGAAAGTAAGAAGAGCCAAGGATAGATCTAGAGATTGCCTGATCATTTTGAGATCTAGGCAGAAAGCTCACAAGCTAGTCCTGAGCTCAGCAGCAAATGTCTACGCTTGCGATCACCAGGCGTCATTTTATAAACGTTGATCGTGTTGATCGTGTCCCCAGAGTGGCTGGGGAAACCCAGCCAGATGGGCGGGGTACAAATAATAAATTATTATTATTATTATTATTATTATTATGACTTATTTGCCTTTTGTCTCAATTAAAAAGTCTCGAATGCTGCAACTTTTTCTAATAGGGAAGGAGTTGCTCCTTGAATGAATTGATTTTAGAATGTATTTCAATTAATAGATTGTGATTTTATGTAAACTGTGTTACTTTTACTGTTGTTAGCCAATCTCAGCCTGGCTTCGGCTGGGGAGGGCAGGATATAAATAAAATTGTATTATTATTATTATTATTAATCATTTTGCTCCCCTTTTTCTGAACCTCTCCCTGCAACGCATAACTCGTGCCCCCCCTCCCCTGTCTTATATATAGGTAACTCACTGATTTTGCCCACGCGATTCAGGTTTGCATGGGTGGCGGGAAATAAATAAGGAAATGGGGAGCGAAAATAAATAAAAAAAGGAAGGGAATTCACCGCTCTCCATTTATTTATTCCCACCTACCCATGTGGGATTTCCTTGAGGGGATCAGCTGTTCCAAGGGATTCCTGGCTTTATGAGTTTTTGCACTTAGGTGTGGACCCCCGGAACAGAACCCCTGCATAAGAGGCGAGTTATCTGTATTCACAAAGCAAGAAAGACATATACTCTCATTAGGAGTTATGGCAAAGATGGAGGACCTATTCCCCCCCCCCCCAGATTACTTTGGACTCCAGCTCCCATCAGCTCCAGACCCTGATCATTGGCCATCCTGGTCAGAGCCCAGCAGCAAATGAAGGTTCACAGCTCTGCACCAGGACATAAATTGTACAGTGTTTGGTTATAATCCTCCATGTACGTTCTTTATTTCATTGGGAGCAGGAGAAGACTACTTCCCTAGATCTGTCCATTAGGGGCAAATTGATCCTCCAGGGTGACTCAGTCCATCTCCATATATATGCAGGACGCTTTGTTATGCCGCCACTGCCAGCATAACACTGCAGGCAGGAGACATTCCCAGCCAGACCTGGAGCTGCTAGGGATTGAAGCTGGGACCTTCTGCACTCAGAGCAGATGTCCTGCTGCTTCCCAGTCACTGAATGGCTTAGGGTCTCCATATCCTTCGTGTAGGATTTTCAGAAGTCAACTGTATTGGGTGGCTAGAGGGGGGGAAGGACTCCAGCCTTGGTCCTGTAAGCTATCCAGGACTCTGACTTCTCCGCACCCATACCACAACCTTTACCTGGACTTCTTCAAGTGCTTAAAGCCAGGGTAGAAGGTGTCTTTCTAGTGTGATGACCGTGATTGATTTTCTGGATGGAGGACAGCTCTGTGTGTGTGTGTTGCACAGTTGCAACTTCACAATGTCTGCAGAAAGAAAAGGGTGTTTCCTCTTGAGGCATCTAGCTGGCCACTGTGAGAACAGGATGCTGGACTAGAGGGAGTCGAAGCCCCTATAAGGCAGGAATCTTTTTGCCCAGCATGGGGCTCAAACCCACAACCCTGCGATGAAGAGGCTCCTGCTCTGCCAGCCTCTTCCATATTTATTTCGGCAGTTCAAAGTTGGGATCGATTATGATCGGCACGTCCCGCAGGACCTGGAACACAGCCCGGCGGCCCATAGAAATTCCAGGTGTTGGAGGATGCCCTGTCATTAAAAAAAACCCGCTTTTGATAGTTTTCCCAGGTGGAGATCACGTAAGGAGGCTAAGGAGCCGGGTGCGAAACGCGGCGTGCTCCATTACCAACACACACAAGCCTTTTTTTGATGGGCAAGCTTTCCCTCCCTCCATCCCCCAAATATATCCAAACCCAGAGGCTTCAGCAGTGCCTTTCCAGTGCCAGCCGTGCCTCCTTCCCAAGCTAGCCAGCACATGATGTGGACTGGCAGCCGGGGGCTCCTGTTGAGAGTCACGTACCTGGAGAAATTACAGGGTTGGGAAGCCCCATAAACATGGATCCGCGTGGCTGGGCAGGACAAGGGAACCTTTGTTCTCACGGGGGGGGGGGCGAGAGAAGGTGCTTGAACCGTGGGACACACACAACACACACACAGAGCTTGTGCCAAAGTGCAAGGTCAGCACGCAACTGCAGTGCAGGCGACAGGCCCCGATCCCCAGCGATTTCAGTTTCAGCCGAAGCTCACGCAGGGGTTACGTGGCGGAGCGACCCCGCTTGCCAAGCCTCCTTCCGAAACTCTTGCACGTCCCGTGACTCAACCTCCACGTTTCGCCACGGGATGTGTCCTGGGAGGTGAAACTCAGCGGCGATGGCAGCCAGGAAGACGCCACCTCCAACAGCAGCAGCCTAAGACAAGGGTGAGGGAGCCTCAGGCCCTCCAGAGCTCTCTGCCCGGCCCTCGGAACTCTCCCCAGGCCACACCCCTTTCCCCTCAAGCCACACCCCTCTGTGGCTCTGCCTTGCTCCCTTCTCCTTGAGTGACCATGCTTGGCAGGGGTTATGCCTTTTGCCGGCCTGGTTGGAGGATAGAGGGGGGTGGGAGCTGGCTCACAAACGCGACTCCCCTGCAAGGTAGGGTGGCAACCCTTGGGAGCTCTCGAGTTTTAGAGAAAAAGCAGGCAAGAGGTGGCATGGCAGAAGTTTATAAAAACAGGGCCTAGTTAAACTGCGGAACTCACTGCCACAGTGACAGCCACCGACTTGGATGGCTTTTAAAGAGGATATGGGGCACCCATCTACGTGATGCACTTATATACTAAGTAAAGAAGGAAGGTTTACTGTCTTCCTCACCACCCCTCTTCTTCTTCTTCTTTCTATTTTCTCCTCCCTCTCCCCCCCCTCAACCCCTCAGTGCCTACAACAAAAATGTCTGAGAACGACTGTAATTGGCCTGTATTCTGCAATTCGAAAACAGACACTTGTTGTACCTTGATTATTTATGGAAAGTCTGTTAATACAAATGTGTTCTTTTTTTAATTAAAAGAAAGATTAGGCAATTTTGTGGAGGACGATATGGCTGCACCGGGTTGGCTATGTTCTTACCCCTTTTCGCTCCCCAAGCAAAGAACACAGGGTTACCATCAAAGCTTACATACACATTACGCCCCAACAGAGGTCCTTGCAACAGAAGCCTCTGCTACTACTTGCACTGCCCAGTCTCGAAATCTCTAGGAACAAGCCAGGCAACTGTATGGCTATTTAGAAGTTTAGCTGGGGGGTGATGGACTCCTAGGCTGGGCTGCCACCTAGTGGTATAGCAAAGCAACCACAACTTGCTTGCCAAAAAGTGGAAGACACAGAATTAGGGACAGAGAATTATCCAAGGTAAAACAGAGATGGCCATTCTGAGATTGGGGGGGGGGGGGAGAGAGATGGGGGGGGGCTTCTGGATCCAACTTTGTACCTCCTTCAGGCATTTGCAGGACTCAGACTCCTTATCAACCCCTGCCAGCATGCACAATGGTCAGGGATGATAGGAGTCAGGGGTCCAAAATATCTACGGACGGATTAATCTGTCGGTTTCACGCTCTCCAACTCTTGTTTTCTGGCTGTCTATGGCAAAAACAGACACTGGACTTAATGGGCCCTTGGTCTGACCCAGCAGCCAAAAGGTTCTAATGCTCTATAGATAGATAGCTGGTATTTTGGTAAATTTCACATCAACTGGCTTTTGTTGTTTGGTTTTTATCTGAATCTTTTAACTTTTGCTTTACGTAAACCGCTCAAGAGGACTTCATTATGTAATCTTAGAATCACAAAATTCTAAAATAAAAGTCTAAATCTTGTTAAATGAATGAATCATCATCATCAACATCAGACCTAAAGAGTCCCCCTTTCCTATCAAGACAACTGAGTCTTATCAAACTCCACCACTGCCTATCTCACAATCAACTCAAATCTGGGAACATTTTATCTAAGCATGAGCAGCCTCGCCTTGCCATGGGACCACAGCATGCCTAAATATGATCACATACACCTGATTCAGAGCAGAGCTCTTTCACCTCCTCTCCCCAAAGGCCTCACCTTTACCAGAAACGCATCAATAACACCGGCATCACCTGGAGACATGCGGGAAGGAGACCCTGGGGAGAAATTCCACCTGGACTTCATCAACTTCCCCCCTGCTCCATCCACCTGCGCCTGGGTCCTGAGTCCACAAAACAGGCTGCTTTCTTGACAACACCACGGAGCTATGGGATGGGCACATAAAGCTTGGTGGCACCAGCTCATGCACACTGTTTAATTCAAGACTGGATTGCTGCAATGCGCCCTATGCGGGGCTTCCCTTGCGCTTGATCCGGAAGCAGCAGCTAGCACAGAATGCTGCAGCACGATTGCTGACAGGGACCGCTATCAGCATATAACTCCTGTGCTCAAGAGATCTGCACCGGCTGCTGATTTGCTACTGGGCCGAATTCAACATGTTCCTATCAGTATAAAAAGCCCTTACCAGCTTGGAACCAGTTAACTCCCTTATACCATCTACGCCACTTCTATCTGCGGAACTGGCCCTGCTACGGGCCCCGCATAATTCCCATTCTGCATTTGTAAGCAACTGATCTTTCAGTGTGGCACCAGTTAACTTTGGAACTCCCCGCTGATTGATATCACGCAGGCATCTTCCTTGTACAGTGGTACGTCGGAAGCCATTCCGGAAGTCCGTTCGACTTCCAAAACATTTGGAAATCAAGGCACAGCTTCTGATTGGCCGCAGAAAGCCCCATCAGACATTCAGGTTCCAAAGAACGCCCGCAAACCGGAACACTCACTTCCGGGTTTGCAGTATTCAGGAGCCAAAACATTCAACTCCCAAGGCGTTTGGCTTCCAAGGTACGACTGTACTCTTTTTGGCGCTTGCTGAAATATTTTTTGTTCAGACAAGCCAAGACTTGGCATATGTTTTAACCCAGGTTTTAGCTTATTGCTGATTTTAATTATTTTTTTGTACATTCAGAACAGTTGCTTTCTATTGTTTCTTATTGACAATTTCATCGCTTTCTTTTCATAAACTGCTCTGAAGGTTCCATGTCCCCCGCCCCCATTGTGGTGTAAAATTTTACAAAATGAATAAATAAATATAATTTGGCACTTCATACCAGAAATTCACAGATACTATGTGTTATGTCCAAGCTAGACCACCCAAAGCTCTGGCCCGCAAACTGAGACCCGCAATTCCTATTTGAACAAGGCTCTTAGGTTCCAGAAAAGCACGATGCCTTGTGCCAAGACAAACGCAACCATGAGGCAAGACCCATAAATACGAAAATATACTAATGCACTCCAAAGAAACAAACATAATACGAAAGGACAACGGGCGACGAAAACTGCAGAACAATCGGCTACAGATCCGTTTCTGCTCTTAAGCCTTTTGCAAATATGTACCAATTAGTCCTTGGGAAAGGTTTTTTTTAAACAATATTATTTGGGGAATGTGTCCAAATGATTCCTCACGCGCATCAGCAGATGGCAAGAAGTGTCTTTCAGCTTCCCAGGACAAAAGGAGAGTCTTGGTGAATGACCAATTTTTTGTCAAAAGGGGGGGGGGACCCCACCTGCCTCTCAGAGAACAGCCTCACTGCAAGAAGAAAATGGTTCACCAAAACAGGCTTACGATTAATCAGCCGCTTGATGCGCAAGAATAATTATTTGAACACATTCCCCCAAAGAAAACTGAACGCAAAATGAATTCTGAATGCAAAATAAAATTTCTCACTACAGCTACATATAAAGCAGGCGGATCGCCAGCGCTGCGCCAAAGGCAACGAGAAAAGGTTACGGCATTTGGGAATTTTTTTGTGGCACGTAACAGGCGACATGATAGGAGTTTATACAATTATGCATTTCATGGAGGAAGTGGATTGAAAAAAAATGCTTTCCTCCCTCTCTCCTAACACCAGAACTTCTGGGCCTCCAACATTCAGTTCCACTGGAAGATTCAAGACAGACAAAATAGACGACTTCTTTATGCAGCAACCAGTTTAACTGTGGAACTCCCTGCCACAAGAGGCAGTGATGGCCACCAGCTTGGATGGCTTTAGAAAAGGATTAGACCAATTCATGGTGGAGGACAAGGCTACGGATGGCTACGCTTTGCCTCTACAATCGTGCTTGGGTCCTGCTTGCCAGTTTCCCACTGAAGCATTGGTTGGCCACTGTGAGATCAGGACGCTGGACTTGGTGGGCGTTGGTCTGATCCAAGTATGGCTCTTCTTATGTTCTTAAGTACAGTCATACCTCGGGTTGAATATGCTTCAGGTTGAGCGTTTTCAGGTTACGCTCCGCGGCGACCCGGAAGTAACGGAACGTGTTACTCCCGGGCTTTGCCGCTCGCACATGCAGAGACGAATCAAAATGACGTCACACGCATGTGCGGAAGCGGCG
Organism: Podarcis vaucheri; assembly: GCF_965113315.1. NCBI lineage: Eukaryota > Metazoa > Chordata > Lepidosauria > Squamata > Lacertidae > Podarcis > Podarcis vaucheri. The sequence continues at coordinate 9,767,583 of NC_138754.1, read as the reverse complement.
AATCGCAACCCGCGATTGCATTTGCTTCTGGATGCGAACGGGGCTCTGGAACGGATCCCGTTCGCATCCAGAGGTACCACTGTAAAGACAACAGCAACCAGGGATGCAGAGGAGTTTTTTAGGAGATGGGACTTTGGACTCAGGCTCTTTTCTGCCGGGGCACCAGATCTCCTACCGCTTCCCAAACACCACCTTTTAAAAAAACCAATACCACTTTTTTTCTTTGCTTACGTGGCCGTCGGTCACAGTGGGAGAAAGACCCTGGCTGTTTGGAATCCTAACACAAACTGGTGATTTGTGGCCCAAGTACCCAACAGCTGCTCCGACGGAACGGGACAGGGGGGCAACTCCCCTGCCCTGCGGGTACATTTGCTAAAAGATGATGGCACCTTCAGATGGAGCCTGAGGCAGGCCTTCCCTGGTGGTCAGTCCCAGCCTGGATAAAGAGGCGCTGAAAGAAATAAGTGGAACCAGTCCGTTTTTATTACGAAGAAAAGAAAGGGGCGATTTCCAGGCAAGATTCGCGAGGGGAGGATTCCCTTAGGGAATGACATCCCTCATAAACACACACACACACACACACACACACACACACACACACTCTAACACACACACACACACACACACCTTCGCCCTCCTTTTTCACCAGTGCAAAGACTTGTTCCCTTTCCCCCCACAGTTCCTTGTGTCCAGGTTCCGAAACCAAAAGCAGGGACTTTGGAGCCAAAATGGCGCCAAAATGGCGGAGGTTTCCAGCCAAGCTAGGAGTGCGACTTCTGGGCAAAGGGGGGGAAACAAAACGAAACACAGCCCTGCCTTCGCAAGGGTGCAAAGCCGCCCTCCTGTAAATCCGAAGCAGCCAGCGAAACGAGTGCCAGGAAGGGGCTGGGGCTGTCGTCCTCATCGCCCGTTTCGGCCGGAGAGGGGCACCGCAGGAAGAGTCCGTGGGCCTGGCCTGGCCTGGGTTAGATATTGTGGATGTGTAATGACGGGCCGGACACCATGGGAGGAGGAGGAGGAGGAGGAGCTGGCCTGTGTGGGAAGCAGAGAAAGGAGGAAAGGTTCGCGCTGAGGCGTATGTGTCATAACAAGTTCTTTTTTTAATTATAGAGCAGGGCTAGGGAGCCTTCCAGATGTCGCCGGACTACAACTCCCATCATCCCTGACCATTGCCCATGATGACTGGGGGCTGATGGGAGCCGGAATCCAATAACGTTAAGTTACAACATCCCTGACTGCTGGCCAGCACATACAATTGGACGCCATTTTGAATCGCTGCACCATTCAAAATTGCACTGCATTTTTGGGGGGTGGGGATTATTTTTGTGTGTGATTCTAACGATTTATTTGTGCTTTTGTCTTGCATTTTTATTTTGTGAACTGCCCTGAGATCTTTCAATGAAGGGTGGTATATGAATAATAATAATAATAATAATAATAATAATAATAATAATAATAATAGAATTCCCAAGCAACATTGGGTACGAGGCTACTATGAAATGAACCATTAATGCCGCATTTACGCAAATCTAATGCACCAGCAGGGACGCGGGTGGCGCTGTGGGTTAAACCACAGAGCCTAGGACTTGCCGATCAGAAGGTCGGCAGTTCGAATTCCCGCGACGGGGTGAGCTCCCGTTGCTCAGTCCCTGTTCCTGCCAACCTAGCAGTTCGAACGCACGTCAAAGTGCAAGTAGATAAATAGGTACCGCTCCGGCGGGAAGGTAAACGGTGTTTCCGTGCGCTGCTCTGGTTCACCAGAAGCGGCTTAGTCATGCTGGCCACATGACCCGGAAGCTGTATGCTGGCTCCCTTGGCCAGTAAAGCGAGATGAGTGCTGCAACCCCAGAGTCAGTCACGACTGGACCTAATGGTCAGGGGTCCCTTTACCTTTACTTTTTAATGCACCATCAAATCTAATGCGCACCCTAATTTTCACAACGTAATTTGGCCAAAAAAGTGCACATTACATTCGAGCAAATACGGTATTGAGAACATCTAAAACCACCCGCAGCACCGTTGAAAGGCCGGGCTTCCCAAACATGGGTCTCTGGCTATTGTTGGACTACAACCCCCATCATCCCTAGCTAGCAGGACCGGTGGTCAGGGATGATGGGAATTGTAGTCCAAAACCAGCTGGAGACCCATGTTTGGGAAGCCCTGGTTTAAGCAGCTTGCCCACCACCCCTCTCCTCCAAATCGCCGCACCTGGAAAAGAAAGCAGCCGCCTCCCTCTCGGCCTCTCCCACCCCAGCCGCCTCCCGTTCTTCCACTCACCTCGATGGCAGCATCTGGACTCGGGGGTCATAGTTGGGAACAGCGCAGAGTTCGGCCCGGGGGGGATCCGAAGGGAGCGGTTTCTGGGGTGGCGGAGGCTTGGCAGGGGGCTGAGAGGAAAACAGAGGGAGCCAGAATTAGCGGGGGGGCGGGTTGCGACACGGGCTTAAACGCTTGCGACCACCTCGCGCTAGCAAGGGGGCGGAGGCCAGAGAGGTGCAGAATATTTATTTTTAGACTCTTCATTAAGTGCATGGGTGCGACACCACACACACACACACAATGCAAAAATAACATGTGTGTATGAATAAAAAAATTCCTTCCAGTAGCACCTTAAAGACCAACTAAGTTAGTTCTTGGTATGAGCTTTCGTGTGCATGTACACTTCTTCAGATACACTGAAACAGAAGTTGCCAGATCCTTCTATATAGTAAGAAGGTGGGGAGGGGTATTACTCAGAAGGGTGGTGGGAATGGGAGATTGGCAGATAGCTGAGATGAGCTCTTAACGACTCTTAACAACTGTAATAGGTCTTACAGGAAAAGGCAAGGGGTGAGAAGGCCTTTTCCTGTAAGACCTATTGCAGTCGTTAAGAGTCGTCAACAGGCTCATCTCAGCTATCTGCCAATCTCCCATTCCCACCACCCTTCTGAGTAATACCCCTCCCCACCTTCACACTATATAGAAGGATCTGGCAACTTCTGTTTCAGTGTATCTGAAGAAGAAGTGTGCATGCACACGAAAGCTCATACCAAGAACTAACTTAGTTGGTCTTTAAGGTGCTACTGGAAGGAATTTTTTTATTTTGACTATGGCAGACCAACACGGCTACCTATTTGTAATGTGTGTATGAGCAATTTCCCCTGACATCTTTGCAAGGGGGCTGCCGCTCACATCAATCAACCTTACAAAATGGCCAAGGGTTCTATCATTTTTCCGCTTGCTTTGACGTCAACTTAAGTACGTAAGAAGACTGGATCCGGCCAATGACCCAGACAGCCCAGTATCCTCTTCCCACAGTAGCCAACCAGATGCCCCTTACACGAATATTATCTAGATTTCCATGGCGGGTGTCAAGCTAAATTATGCTCAGAGAGTGGAAGCACGTAAATGAGTTGCAAGTTTCACTTCTTTCCCCTGGGAAAAGGGATTGTTACCCCAACTCTGGGAGGGGAATAGAAGGGCCTGCTAGCAACTCTTAGCACCCTTGACAAGAAAACAGCTCCCAAAATTCTTTGGGAAAAGCCATGGCTGTTCTTTTTTTTAAAGTTTTTTTCATTTTTCATTTTCATTCATTACTTGCATCTCAAATTCTTAACATTTACTATATATTCCTCCCTCCCTCCCCTCCAAGACTTCCCCCACCTTGCGTTTCCGGTTTGTTTCTATTTGCTATCTCTCAACAGAAAAGGTTATTAATAACATAACATCAAACCCATAAACATAAACATAAAATTAACTACATCATCTTATTCCACTGTCTTCTAAACATTTTCTGGTACTAATAATGTGAATGTTTATTTAAATCCTGCCATCAAGTCTATTGCCTTTCTTTGTTTCTGAAAATATAATATGAAGGGTTCCCAATCTTTTTCAAAGTCTCTGTTGTCTTTTTCTCTTAGTCTTTCTGTCGTTTTTCTCTTGGTCTTTCTGTCATGACAGAATGACAATGACAGCCATGGCTGTTCAAAGTGGTACACTGGGTTTTAAACACCACTGACTGGTTGTTGTGTCCCGTGTCTAAAATTTGCCTCAGGCTGCATTCCCACCATACTTTCCCCCCCAAATAATATTTATTATTTTCAATAGATAAACATAGTAAAAAAAAAGATTAACAATAATAAAAACAAACAAAAAATAGGAGAAAAAGAGAAAAAAGAAAAAAGATACATGCAACGTATTACCACTTAATTAATTAAAATTAAGTACCACCCATCTTCATAAACATAGTATTTGACTTCCTCAAATCTCTTCCATCCGAATTTCTTAGTAATTATATGTAGCAGTTTCCAATATCAGAGTATCAAAAAACCATATCACAGTCCTAATCATATTACATAGCTTTCCTTATCGTACATTTTCTTATTTATAAATTTAATTCCATTTTAATCCTAGGCCTAATTGTTTCTTTCAAGTGGTTCCATATCTTTAATATGCACCATACATTTAAAGCACTGGGATAGCCCATTAAACAGCCATGGCTTCTCTCAAAGAATTCTGGGAGTTGTAGTTTGTTCTGGGTGCCGAGAGCGGTTAAGAGACCTCCCCATTTGCCTCACAGAGCTATACAATTCTACGGGTGGTTTAACACTTAATCCCTCTTCCTGGGGAAACTCTGGGAATTGTAGCTCTGCGAGCGGAACAGCTTTCTTTTCCACCCATCTGTCTAATCCTCTTTCAAAGCCGCCCATGTCGGTGGCCCTCTCTGCCTCCTGTGGCAGTGAGTTCCACAGTCTTTCCTTTTGTCTGCTCCAAACCTCTCGACATTGCAGCCTGGATGGCTGCAAGGTCCCAGTATCGCATGAGATGCTAAAGAAGGCTGCATCCCACATAGAGCAACGCTAGGCTCTCTTGGGAGCTTCCCATCAGCTGCACTTCCCAGAATAAATTCGAGTTCTTGTTATTAAATATATCAAGAAAAAAGCACACCAAGAACTCAGGCCAATGTAAGTTTCAATAGTGGGAGTGGTCCCCACTCGCAAATCAATAGTCAATGGTAACCTTAGAGTTTTTAATTCAATTCAACACGTGTAACTATTATTAATATTGATTATTTTCAGTTGTTATCCTTGAGAAACGTAGAAAATAACAGGTTATATTTATCGGAAAGCCTTCAAACTTACACGGCCCTTTAAAAATTAGGTAAGGAACCAAATGTTATATAATACTGTTTTATAAATTATAATTTATGATAATTGATAAACGTATTTTCATGTAATATTTGATACCTCCAGCTGATGACGGTTGAATACATCGAAACAGGGCCCTGTCCTGGTTTCTAATCCATAACTGACTTCTGACTTCTGCTCAGTGATTGAAACTAAGACCTCCACGACGAATCTGGACTAACGTGAACTTATCTCTACTCATAAACTCTTATCTCTAATTCTGTAATGAATTATTGTGTTGTACATATTTTTATGAGTTTGAGTTTGTAATCTCTGTTAAGAGTTTGCAATCTCTATTTGAGTCTGTAACCCTTGTCAGAATACATACTTTTGAACGGATTAGTTTTTGTTTCTATTGACTATTGATTTGCAAGAAGGGACCATTCCCACTATTGAAACTTACCGTATTTTTCTCTCTATAACACTCACATTTTTTCTCCTAAAAAGTAAGGGGAAATGTCTGTGCGTGTTATTGAGCAAATGTGTGGTCCCTGGAGCCGACTGGCCAGAGTACAGGGGCAAAAATCAAACAAAAATCAAATCGCGGAGGAGAGAAGGCTAAAAAGAGGAGGTTGCTGCTTTCCTGCATTCTGCCTCAGGGTCTTACTGCCCACTGTTTTCGCTAGGAGCGCAGCCGACAGCACCACCTCCTCCTCTCCGTGCTCCGCTGCTGCTGCTGCTGCTGCTGCGTCCAGCATCGCAGGCAGCCTTGGGCTGCAATGGTGCAAAAATGTGGTTACAACGCATGGATCCACAGGGATTCTCAGGATCTTTGCATTGGGTCACCCCAAATTCACCATCAGATCACATAGAATGTCCATGGCTACAGCTTGCACCAAAAAATCACGCACCCACTGTTGCCTGGGGCCACAATGGTGCAAAAACGTGGTTACAAAGCACAGATCCACATGGATTCTCAGGATTTTTGCATTGGGCTACCCCAAACTCACCGTCAAATCACATGTCTGTGGCCACAGCATGAAGCACAAAAATGATACATCCACTGTTTCATTCAGAATTTTTTTTTCTTGTTTTCCTCCTCTAAAAGCTATGTGCGTGTTATGGTCAGGTGCATGTTATCGAGCGAAAAATACGGTACATTGGCCTGAGTTCTTGGTGTGCTTTTTTTCTTGGCACTTCCCAGAATGCCTTGGGTATGACATCGCACTGCTCTGCTCCAAGAAGCGCAAGCAGCACAAAAAAGCACCAGGAACTTCTCCAGCAGCTTTCTGCTTGGCCCAAACCAGGATGAGAGCCAGGTAAGGTGAAAATTATGGGATAAAAATTCTTCCCCATCGGACGGGGAGGAATTGGGCTGGCATACGCCTGGAATTTCCCGGACAACTGGGATTCGTCCTTGAAAATGGATTTCGGATGGAATTTATCAATATTCGGTGTATGGAGAAGAGGGATCGCTCCCTGTTTTCGGAGGGGGACTGGGGGAGGGCGTTTCCCCAGCCTGAACCGAGTCCTTCCCATTAACTCCCATCCACCTTCCACCCTGCCCAAAGAGACCACCCTCCTCCCTTTCCAAAAAACACACACACCACCACCAGGAATGGCACCATGCTGCCAGTTACCTGAGCATCTTTAGGAATGGGGTCAGCAGGCAATGGGCGCGTTGGGGGCGCTGGCCTGTCCTGGACCGAGGCCTGGGCAGAAAGAGGAGGTACAGCAACAGACAAGACATGCTCGGATGAAGAAGAAGAAAGATTGGGGGGGGTTGTATGTTGGGGGAGCAGCTCTGGAAGAAGCATGGGAGGGCCTTGCTGTTTACTAAGGGAAGGCAGATCTGGATTAAGGGGGTCCCAGGTCCAATCCCCAGAATCTCCAAGCAGGGCTGGATAAAGACCCTGGAGATCCACCGCTGGGTGGAAACAATGGCCTTAGCAGCAGGCAGCTTCCTATGTTTGTATTTGTTCAGAACCATGAGGACCGGAACCTTACATGTTTTTAAGGTTTGGCCGCGACTCAGAAACAGAGCATGCAGAAGGACTCCGTTTCAGCCTCTGGCATCTCTCAAGGTAGGGCTGGGAAAGGCTCTCTTGTCTGAAAACCTGGAGGGGCCCTGCCGGTCAGCTTAGACCAGGGATGAGGAAACCTGTGGTTGGATTTTGCTGGATTCCAGTCCTCATGGTTCTCTTCTTGTTTAAATTATTTTTTTTTATTACAGATTTTCTTGTGCTACAAAACAAACGAACATGGAAAAGTACATATAGTATCTCCACTTTCTATTATTATTATTAATAATAATATTAATATACTGCCCTATACCCGAAGGTCTTAGGGCAGTTCACAGAATTCATAGGGGCTTTTTCACGGTTTGTTGACATTCAGTATGAGACACTGTTGTCAGACATTGTGCAGATGGGGGAAAAGAGAGGGGAGAGAGAGAAATAGGGAGAATAATGACCTTTCGTTCTATTGCAGTGTTTGGGCAGTGATTTTGTGCCACCGTCACGCAGGTAGGTCTATCTATCTATCTATCTATTTATTTTCATTGGCACTGCGAGAGATTAGAGCGCCCAGAGCTTGGTTCGTTGCGTTCAGCTGGTTGCAGTGTCGTTTGTTGGTGAAAGGAGCTGCGTTGATGGGTCAAATTAGTCATATTGATTTGTATGCTTGGGGAGGGGGGATAGGTCTTGTGCCGTGCATGTAATAAAGGGGAGTCACACAGGGGAGGGGGGGAGACATCCTCCTTTGCTTGTCCTCCCCAAGCTATTTTAAGTTTGTTGGCTAACTTTTTTAGTATGGTGGTTCTGCATAAAGCTCTGATTTAAAGAAGAAGCCGGGAAGCGGTTGTTTTTTTAAATACCAAAGTTAGTCCATTGTGTCTATCTAGCTCAGCAATGTCCACACGGACTGGCAGCCTCTCTCCTGGGTTTCAGGCAACACTTCGCCGGAGATAACATCAGGGATTGAATCTGGGACACCTGCACACAAAACACTGAGGCCCTGCCATTGACCGACAACTTTTCCTCTCGTCGCAGAAGACCATGCAATGGGGTCAAGGGACAAGCTGCCCCTGCCCCCTCCTTCCTCCCGCTCCGTTACCTGTTGACCCTTTGGGATCGGGTCAGGCGGAAGAGGCTTGGATGGTGGGTCAGGTCGAGAGGCATCGGGGGCAGCAGGCTGCAGAGAGACGGAAGGCAGCGCCACAAGGAAACCAGAGAGCAGATTGGAAGAGATAGAGAGAAAGAGAAAGAGAGAGAGAGAGAGAGAGAGAGAGAGAGAGAGAGGGTGTTATCGTTCCGGCCTGTGGCATGCACGGCTAGGGGTACATGAGAGGCGCACACGTTCATGCAAATGCAACCATGCAAGGAGAAAAGAGAGACAGACAGAGAGAGAAACAGGCACCCCAAAAATTTCTCGTCTATTTAGGAATTTAATTCTGAGTCTTAGATCGGTCCCAGAACATGTTGCAGAGACTCTGCCGTGAACACCTTGCGTGAGTAAGAAGAAAGGGGTGTCCCAGAGCACGTACAGAGTGCCTCGAGCTCCACTGGGTTAAACTGCCACCAGCCAGCCTGAGCCAGGTTTGGGAGGCTTAGGAAGGAGAAACTAAAGGGCGTTCCAAAATTAAGGAAGGGGGTCTTCTCCTAGTTGCATTTTAAAGAATCCCACTGAGCCTCAGGAATTAAAAAAATAAGCATTTAGAGGTCGTATCCAGCCATGTTCTACTCAGAACAAACCCACTCAAATTAATTAACCTAGTTGAGTCACATCTATTCTGGCTTAGAACCAGGTTTCTACAAATCTGGCACAGGGTTTTGGTGAATTATAGAGCAATTAAGCCTAGTAACAGCAGGGCTGGGGAAGCTGCGGCCCTCCAGATGTGGATGGACTGCAACTCCCATCATCACTGGAGGCCGGCGCTGATGGGAGTCAGAGTCCCACCTTTGCAGTAAGCCTAAGGAGGAGGCAGCACAAGCTGTCATAACACCCTCCAGCCACTTGAGGGTGCTGTGGGACTTTCTCCTTAGCCAGTCCTATCTACACTTCTACCTGCTCTTTCACAATACCATATAGTCTCACAGGGCAACACCTCCCCCTTTTTCTGGGGAAATTGTTCCATTCTGAAGGTTTGCCTTTTATTCAGGGCTGTGTTTACAGGGAGAGAGGGGCCTGTGGGAGATTCAGCTCCCTTATGGACGCGCCGGGCCCCTTCTTCCGACTTAAAAATTACACAAAGGGGTTGCGCAGCAACAAAAATGTTGCAGCGCATCCCCAGCTCCTAAGAAAGAGCGCTCCTGTTCAGGCTCCCAGCCAGCCAGCCACACCTCTGCTTTTGGGACACTCCATTCCACGCCCTCTACCAGCATACTCCATTGCAAAGCCCCCCAACCAACTTTTTTTCCCTCGTTTTTTAACTCTACTCAGCATTTGGAGGGTAGGCCTGGAAAATTAAGCCCTTCAAACTGAGACGGCACTTCACGATTAAAATTAGTCTGCAGTGCATGCAGCTGACTTTATATTAAAATATTACATTTAGCATGAAATGCTTCCGGGCCAGCGGGGTGGAAGGGAACTTATCTCTTTTGGTGCAAAGGGTAATTGCTTCTCTTTTCCCACTAATCCCCTCCCCCCAAAAAAAACACCCAAACCAACAAAAAACCAAGGTAACACTCTTAGGATGTAACAGAATTGAAGGACCTGTAAGCCCCGCCTCCCAACAGTAACTGACCACTCCCACAGCCAGCCATAGCAACAGTTTCTAAGCCCCGCCACCTGTCAGCAACAATTCAGCCAATCACCAGTGGCAACAGCCCAACAGCCCACCACCATCAATGACCAATAGCAGCAGCCTAGGAGACAGGTCCCAAGCCTATAGTTACCATGGCAACCAACACACAAACGGACCGATTGTAATCAGTGAAAACTTCAGAGCACCTGTAACTGATCTAGACAGATATAGATATCTATCTGTATAGATGTAAACATGCACACACATGGTACACAAATTTACTAAACGTTTGATCTGCAACCTTGGAATTAAAAGTTTGCAATGTCCGTAAGGCTGAAAAGTACAACTTAACAAGTTATCACCAGGAAACAAAATTTGACAGCTGGGTATGTGGAGATTGTGCGTAAAAGAAGTTCATGAGATTCTGGTTTTCTTCAGACTCTGCACAACTGCCCGCTCCCCAGTTTGGATCCATCGTATTTAATAAGTTAATTTTTAAAGAAACAAAATGTAATAAATATAATAAAGAAGAACTGGGAGAGGTAATTTTTGTTAATGCTAAAATAAAATAAAATTGTTGCTATTGGGGAGGAAGGGAGAGAGTGCTTCAGTTCAGTAATTTGAAAACCTACCTCCTGTATATATATATTTTTTGAGGGGGAGGGAATTGTTGCTAAAACACACACTGAAATTTACCCTATTCTTTCCTTTTGCAGCACTAAAACAGCTTCCTCTCATCCAACAAAAATGCAATTATCATACAACTACATCATACACATGTAGCCGAGAGCCTGCACTGTGTGGTGGTTGTAAGCTGTGTGTCGGACTAGGACCTGGGTTCAAATCCCCACTCAGCCAGGAAGCTCATTGGGTGACCCTGGGCCAGCCACTGCCTCTCAGGGTTATGGTGGGGATTAAATGATGGTGAGAATCGTGTACTCCACACCCTGGGCTCCCTGAAGAAAAAGGTGGCGGTATAAATGCAACAAATAAATAAAATATCCCACCCTAGTCCTGAAGATGGAAGTTTAGGCCTTACGTCCAAAATAACAACCAAAGAACATACGTTCCTACCCATTAGTATGGAAGGCAATACAGTGGTGCCTCGCAAGACGAAAAGAATCCGTTCTGTGATTCTCCTTCGTCTAGCGGTTTTTTCGTCTTGCGAAGCAAGCCCATCGACAGATTAGCGGATTAGCGCTATTATTAGCGGCTTTTAGCGGCTTATCTGCTGATCGGATCAGCTGATAAGCGGCTTAGCGGCTTAGAAAAAGGGGGGGAAGGAAAAAAACCCAGCAGGAACTCGCAAGACATTGTCGTCTTGCGAAGCAAGCCCATAGGAAATTCGTTTTGCGAAGCACCTCCAAAACGGAAAACTCTTTCGTCTAGCGAGTTTTCCGTCATGCGAGGCATTCGTCTTGCGGGGCACCACTGTATGCAGTTTGCATTAACCACAAGGTTTTATAGTGTTACGGGAGCCCTCTATTCATTTTTAGCCATGTGCATAAAAAGGAGGTGTATTGATTCGTGGCAAAAAGGTCTTTGTGCCTCAAACCTTGGGCCAAGTTTAGTTAGTCAATTCCACCCCCCTGCCAAAAAAAACCCCAAGTGCTTATTTGCCAGACTTTATTGTACCGCTTTGTCAAAGCAGCACCCCTCCAAATTCTTCTGGTATCCCATTATTGCAAGTACATACCCTCCAACATTTCTCCGATGAAAATAGGGACGTCCCATTCCATAATGATATAATTTTACTATTTATACCCTGCCCATCTGACTGGGTTGCCCCAGCCACTCTGGCCAGCTTCCCAACATATATAAAAACATAACACAACATTATAAACATTTTTTTTAAAAAAACTTCCCTTTACAGGATTGCCTTCAGACAGCTTGGAGCATGGGTAGGCAAACTAAGGCCCAGGATCCGGATCCGGCCCAATCGCCTTCTAAGTCTGGCCCATGGATGGTCCAGGAATCAGCATGTTTTCACAAGAGTAGAATGTGACCTTTTATTTAAAATGCATCTCTGGGATATTTGTGGGGCATAGGACTTTGTTCATTTTTTCTTCAGAATATCGTCTGGGCCCACACAATGTCTGAGCGACAGTGGACCAGCCCCCTGCTGAAAAAGTTTGCTGACCCCTGGCTTGGAGGGTCAGATAACTCCATACCCGCCAACATTTCTCCGATGAAAATAGCGACGTCCTAAGGAAAAGTGGGACATTCCGGGATCAAATCAGAAACCAGGACGGCTTCTCCAAATCAGGAACGTCCCTGAAAAAATAGGGACCCTTGGAGGGGCTGTGAGTAAGGGGTCTGAACCATAAGACGATATTGTAATAATCTAACGAATTAGTAAATGAAAGAAATGCAGCGATCACAGGTGGCACAGCCAGGCGCCATCCACATACGAAGGTGGGAACCCATCACTTACCTTGGAAGTCGGCATGAGCTGGAGCTCAGTGTTCTGCCTGAACTGTGGGGGGCGGGGGCGCCCTGGTGGGGCTTGGCTGTAGGTCCGAGGCTCAGGGTGCGTGATCCTGATGGGGAGAACAGGAAGGCTGAGGCCTTGGTCTTAGGAGACGTATTACAGGCCAACACACACATATACACAACACAGAGAGAGACCAACACACTTTTGCCTCTGGCTCTGCCCAGCACTGCAATGCGGCCCCCAATAGGTCATCCAGAAGGGAATGCGGCCCTCGAGATGCAAAAGGTTCTAGAGTCCACAAGCAGCCCTCAGGGACTTGGATTTCGCCCCAAAGGAGAGAAGAGCGCATGCAAGAGAAATACCATATTTTTCGCCCCATAGGGCGCACCGTTTGGGGGGGGGGGTAAATTTATTTTTTCCCCCCCAGGTGCGGGGCTGGGGCGGGGGAAGCCCGAGCTTCCTCCGACCCCAGCCCCCAGAACAGGCTGCTATCTGCAAGCCTAGGGAGCCCGGCAGGAAGTCGCGCTGGGCTCCCACGGCTTGCGGAGAGCTGCCCAATGCCCGGAGCACGCTTCTTAGCGCGCCCCGGGCTTTGGGATGCAGGCAGCTCTCCGCAAGCCTTGGGAGACCGGCAGGAACTCCCGCGGGGTCCCAAGGATTGCGGATAGCTTCCTGAAGCCTGGAGAGCGAGAGGGGTCGGTGCGCACCGACCCCTCTCACTCTCCAGGCTTCAGCGAAAGCCTGCATTCGCCCCATAGGACGCACACACATTTCCCCTTCATTTTTGGAGGGGGAAAAGTGCGTCCTATAGGGCGAAAAATACGGTATATTTGTATAGAAGCACCAAACCCAGGCAGCACCAAACCAGCACCAAATAGAAAGGGGGGGGGAGCCTCCACCATTTCATTCACACCCAAAAATGACATCAAAGCTCAGCTGTTGCAGGATCAGCCGTATTACCCTCTTTGTTCAGCTGGGCGGATGAATCGCACCCGGGACTCTGCCTCAGTGCTGCAGGGTGAGGGGAGCAGAGTTAGGGTTCCACAGCAGTGTGTGACATTGGGGAGAGCGGAAGACAGAGGTCCCTTTGTGGGGCACGGAATGGGCGCGTGGGGAGAGAAACAGCCAGGTGTCAACACAATGTGAGGGATCAGATGGAGGTTAGGGCAGGAATTATCATTACTGGATGGCATCCAATTGCGCTCTGCTTAGAATCATAGAATCATAGAGTTGGAAGAGACCACAAGGGCCATCGAGTCCAACCCCCTGCCAAGCAGGAAACACCATCAGAGCACTCCTGACATATGGTTGTCAAGCCTCTGCTTAAAGACCTCCAAAGTAGGAGACTCCACCACACTCCTTGGCAGCAAATTCCACTGTCAAACAGCTCTTACTGTCAGGAAGTTCTTCCTAATGTTTAGGTGGAATCTTCTTTCTTGTAGTTTGGATCCATTGCTCCGTGTCCGCTTCTCTGGAGCAGCAGAAAATAACCTTTCTCCCTCCTCTATGTGACATCCTTTTATATATTTGAACATGGCTATCATATCACCCCTTAACCTCCTCTTCTCCAAGCTAAACATGCCCAGCTCCCTTAGCCGTTCCTCATAAGGCATCATTTCCAGGCCTTTGACCATTTTGGTTGCCCTCCTCTGGACACGTTCCAGTTTGTCAGTGTCCTTCTTGAACTGTGGTGCCCAGAACTGGACACAGTACTCTAGGTGAGGTCTGACCAGAGCAGAATACAGTGGCACTATTACTTCCCTTGATCTAGATGCTATACTCCTATTGATGCAGCCCTCCTATTGATTTCAGTGGGCTTAGAGTAAGCCCACTGAAATTAATGGACCTAAGTTAGTCATGTTGGTTAAGGAGCCTGCGGTCGGGTAGTGGTTAGAGTATTGGACGAAGAGCTGGGACATCATGTTTATGTTTAGCCTGGAGAAGAGGAGGTTAAGGGGTGATATGATAGCCATGTTCAAATATATAAAAGGATGTCATATAGAGGAGGGAGAAAGGTTGTTTTCTGCTGCTCCAGAGAAGCAGACACGGAGCAATGGATCCAAACTACAAGAAAGAAGATTCCACCTAAACATTAGGAAGAACTTCTTGACAGTAAGAGCTGTTCGACAGTGGAATTTGCTGCCAAGGAGTGTGGTGGAGTCTCCTACTTTGGAGGTCTTTAAGCAGAGGCTTGACAACCATATGTCAGGAGTGCTCTGATGGTGTTTCCTGCTTGGCAGGGGGTTGGACTCGATGGCCCTTGTGGTCTCTTCCAACTCTATGATTCTATGATTCTAGGGTTCAAATCCTCCACCCAGTCGTGAAGCTCACTGGGTGACCTTGGGCCAGACACTGTCTCTCAGTTTCAGCTCCCTCGCAGGGTTGTTGCAAGGATAAAATGGGGAGGAGGAGGAACTGTGCATGCCACCATGAGCTGCTTGGAGGAAAGGTGGGATAAAAACATAATAAACAAATAATTTCAGCGGGTCTACTCCGACTAGGGCTGAAACGGAATACAACCCATCTCCACAGTTACCGTATTTTTTGCACCATAACACTCACTTTTTTCCTCCTAGAAAGTAAGGGGAAATATCTGTGCGTGTTATGGAGCGAATGCCTGCGGGTGGCGGGGAGGGATCTGCTGCAGTCATGAGCAGAGGATCCATGGTTCCCCTTCCTTCCCTCCTCCGTGGGTGGTTACAAAGCATGGATCCACATGGATCTTCAGGATTTTTGCATTGGGCTACTCCAAACTCACTGTCAGATCACATGTCTGTGGCCACAGCATGAACCACAAAAATCATATATCCACTATTTCGTTTAGAATATTTTTTTTTCTTGTTTTCCTCCTCTAAAAACTATGTGCGTGTTATGGTCTGGTGCGTGTTATAGAGCAAAAAATACGGTATTTGACTTCTCCATTGCTTGCTGCAGACAAGTCTCCAAGCAACATTAAAAAGAACAAATCATAAAAATAATACATTCCGATAGAGCCATTGCAGATAGCTCATAAAGAAACCCACTAAAAACATTTCTGCAGCAAGGTTATATTCCCACCATGTAGGCCACCGGCCAACAGATCACACTCCACTAAGAGACCTGGAAGGAGAGGAGAGTTTCAGCCTGGTGCCAATAAAAGCGGAACGATGGCAGCAGGCAGACCTTAGCTGGAAAGAGGACTCCGCAGACAACTGAAAAGGCCCTGTTCCTTATCCACCACCCTCCAAAACCTAGAAAACTGACTCAGATGAAGACCAAGGTGGAAGAGGGGGTGGAATCCAGATAGGGTCATATCAGGAGAGGTGCTATGAAAGGTATTGTGGTCCTGAAGTTAAAACCAGCATCAGAAAGGAGATCCTGGCATGACGGCTTTGATCCGCCTGGGTGGCACATTTTGGCCTTTAATGGGACGGAGGAAGGAAGGTTCACATCTTTGCTAGGGCAGCCATTTGGAGGGGATGTTGGAGGAAAAGTGGGGGAGTCATTTCACGCGGACACCGGTGGAAAGCAGGGCAGGGAACAAAGGGCAAGGAGGGCGTGCCGTCCGTTACCTGTACTGGCAGCTGGTGCCCTTGCCGATCTGCCAGAGGCGCTTGTGGAGACCCACCCGCTTGGTGCAGCAGATCCCGAGGCAGAGGACCAAGACAAGCAAGAGTGCCGTCAGCACTAAGGCGGTCGAGGTGGCGCTGCCCCCTGGGAAGGAGAGGGTGGGGGGAAGAGGAGACAGTGTGTTATTCAGTGCCAGGCAGACGCACGTCCACAATGCCACATGCCAGGCTGTATATTCCCCCCACTGCGTTCCCACTAACAAAAGAGACCTTGTTCCCAACTCAGTCACCAGCTCTCAACGCCCCACGCTGTTATATACAATACAGAGCTATCCACCCACCCGGCAGAAGGAGAAGGGCTGGGGGTTTAATCCTCTCTTCCCAATAGGCTTGAAGCAACTCTCCTGCAGCGTTTAGGACTTCTTTAAGCTGAGAGAAAAGCTGTGACACGATGGGAATCTATAAAATTATGCGTGGGTGGAGACAGTTGTTCTCCCCCTCTCAACGTATGAGAGCTGGGTCCATGGGTGCTGAATGTCGGACGATTCAGGACAGATCAGCAGAAAGTCTTTCTTCACGCAGTTAAACTATGGAACTCTCTGCCACATGAGGCGGGGATCGCCACTGACTTGGGTGGCTTTGAAAGAGGATTAGATGAATTTGTGGAGGGCAAAGCTGTCGGTGGCTATTGCTCTGTCTCTGCTGTCCCTCTGAATACTGAGAGTTCTTGGGAGTCGCAAATGGAGAGAGCTGCTCTCGCACTCGGGTCTGCTCGCAGGCTTCCCACAGGCATTTGGTTGGCTGCTGTGAGGGCAAGACGCTGGATCAGATGGCTCTCCTTTGGCCTGATCCGGCTGCACGGCTGTTCTTAAGTTCCTACGAGCAACAGTGGGCTCTTTCCTTTACGCCCTGCCTGTGGTCTTCCTGCAGGCATCCAATTGGCCACTGTGAGAACAGGAGACTGGACTAGATAGGCCCCTGGCCTCATCCACGCTTCCTAGGAACTTCTGGCTGTTCTCTTTCCCTAGAATCTGGCCTGGATACTGATCTCCTCTTGCAACGATACGCTAGCACAGCCTTTCTCAACCTGTGGATCCCCAGATGTTGGACTACAACTCCCATCACCCCTAGCTAGCAAGGCCGGAGCTCAGGGATGGTGGGAGTTGTAGTCCAACAACATCTGGGGACCCACAGGTTGGGAACCGCTGCACTAGGGGGGTTCCTCCAGACTGGGCTTTGCATCCAGTGCTAGTCCCGAGAGTAAACCCACAACGCGACCAATTTGGAGAGAGTTATTTAAAGGGGTCTGCTCTCTGTAGGACTTTGCTCGGGACAACCCTGGGCTGCTGTTCTTTGCAGCTGTGTTCTGCAAAGTTAAGAACGCGAGACGAGCCTGCTTGGATCTCCTTAGGTTCTTCTCATCGACGAAAAAAGCACGCATTCGTGGCGGATTTTTAACCGTCCCCCACGCCATCCTGCTTTTACGAGCAGTTCTGCAAAACTTCCCCAATGTTATCAACGTTATTGCCGCCTGGAGGGGGGAGTCTCGTGCTATTAGAACATAACAAAAGCGGGACAGAAAAGAGACGCAAAGGGTATCAAGAGCAGGACCGCATACAAAACCACCCTGATGCCATCAGGAGCACAAATTGTCAGGAATGCAAGATAAAAAGGGTGTCTGGAAGGGATGCTAGGGAGATATAACAACTATGTGGCTGGTTTGTATATGCATGAGTGTCCTTCAAGGCTGTGTGACCTTTCACTGGGACCTGCTTTCTGGGTCTAAGAATTATGTCCACCTTCAAGTTTTTTAATTTGGAAGAGAAAAGGAAAAAAGCCAGCCTCAGGCTACAGCACTTTTGGGAAATCACTGTTGTAAAAGAGAGCAGAAGAGCAAATTGTCTGCCTCCTTTTATGGTATTTTCCATTGCTGTTACTGATGTTTTATTTTCAAAATTGTCTTGCCTCGCAACGTTTACGGCTTCCAGAAGAGGCTTTGAAAACATGCGTTTCAACACATGAATATGATTTAAATAATGATGATTAGGTAGATAATAAATAGTAAGTAATAAAATAAAATAGAAGTAAGTAATAGAAATAAGACTCCTGGCTAACCATGCCTTTCATGAGCCAACTGAGTTGTTAACAGGCCCAGAACGGGTGTCAGATAGGAACATAAAAACAGCATGGCTGCTGGATCAGGCCAAAGGGCCACCTGCTTCAGGATCCTGTTCTCCCAGTGGTCAACTGGATTCCCCATGGGGAAGCCCGAAAGCAAGACCTGAAAGCAGGTTATCAATGGCAGCAATGGAAGCTAACGGCTAGAAAAATAGCTGAAGGCCTTTTCAAAGGTTTTGATGCGAGAAGTTTGTTGAGACGCATTTAAATTATTATTATTATTATTATTATTATTATTATTATTATTATTATTATTAATTTATTTATACCCCGCCCTCCCCAGCCAAGTCCAGGCTCAGGGCGGCTAACAAGCAATAATAAAAACAAGTTGAATGATTACAACTTAAAACAAAATTAAAATTCAACATTAAAATACCAAAACATTAAAATATTAAAATGCCTCATTAAAATGCCTCGTCGCAGAAGGAAAAGAAAAAAGAGAGAGAGGGAGGGAATCAAACTGGCTCCAAGCCAAAGGCCAGACGGAGCAACTCTGTCTTACAGGCCCTGCGGAAAGAAATCAGATCCTGCAGGGCCCTGGTCTCATGAGACAGAGAGTTCCACCAAGCCGGGGCCAGAGCTGAAAAGGCCCTGGCTCTGGTTGAAGCTAATCTAACTTCTTTAGGGCCCAGGACCACTAGGGTGTTGCTATTTATGGACCTTGAGGCTCTCCGTGGGGCAGACCGGGAGAGGCGGTCCCGTAGGTATGAGGGTCCTAGGCCCTGTGATGCCACTTGAAACAGTCATGGCTTCTCCCAAAGATCCCCGGGACCCGGGGTTTGATAAGGGTAACGAGAGCTGTTAGGAGCAACCCCTATTCCCCCCAGAAAGCTACAATTGACCGTTCAGCCTCTTTGAGAATTGCAGCACTTATCCCAGCCCACTGGGCCCCATGGCTACTTACTTGACTCCATAGCAGCTGATCCGCTGTCTATGCTGCCCCCCGACCCACTGCTCAGGCAGTTCGGAGGAGCCCGGCCAGACTGACAATGGCAGTGTCCTTTGCTGTTACATACCTGCAAACAGGGAAGAAGGACCCACAGAAGGAGGTGACTTGGCAGAATCGGAAAAGGCCAGAGCACTTTCTTTTCCCCCTTCGCTTTCCCCACATCGTGGCCCATCAAGGGGTTACCCTCGGAGGCCCCAATCCGCCTCTATGGGAGACGGGGTTGCTGAAACTCAGCCTCCATCCATGCAATACAGTGGTGCCCCGCAAGACGAATGCCTCGCAAGACGGAAAACCCGCTAGACGAAAGGGTTTTCCGTTTTGGAGGCGCTTCGCAAAACGAATTTCCCTATGGGCTTCCTTCATAAGACGAAAGCCCATAGGGAAATCTCCGGGACAGCGGGGAAGCGCAGCGCGTCTTCCCCACTGTCCTCGGACCTCCTCCGAAGGCTGGCGGTGGGGCGGAAAGCCCTTCTCCCCGCGCCAGCCTTCTGAAGGCTCCTCCGAAGGCTGGCGGTGGGGAGAAAAGCCCTTCTCCCCCGCCAGCCTTCGGAAGGCTGCTCCGAAGGCTGGCGGTGGGGCGGAAAGCCCTTCTCCCTGCGCCAGCCTTCGGATGGCTGTCCTGAAGACTTGCGGTGGGAGGAGGGTTTTCTTTCCCACCGCCAACATTCAGAATGCTGTTCTGAATGTTGGCGGTGGGGAGGAAAAACCCTCCTCCCACCGCAAGCCCTGGGAACAGAGGAGAAGCACTGCGCCCCTTCCCCTCTGTTCCCGTACCTGTCCTGAAGGCTTGCGGTGGGGAGAAAAGCCCTTCTCCGCACTGCCAGCCTGGCAAGTGGTTTCCATAGGAACACATTAATTGATTTTCAATGCATTCCTATGGGAAACCGTGCTTCGCAAGACGAAAAACTCGCAGGAAGAAAAAACTTGCGGAACGAATTAATTTCGTCTTGCGAGGCACCACTGTACAGTTAAATCAGTATCATACCACTTTAAATGGGTCATGCCTTCCCTCAAAGCATCTTGAGAAACTGTAGTTTGTTAAGGGGACTGAGAGTTGTTAGGCAACACGCCCCCTTCCCCCCACAGAGCTACAATTCCCAGAGGGGTTTAGCAATCTGTCATCGCAAGGAACTCTGGGAATTGTAGTTCTGTGAGGGGAATGGGGAGGAGATTCCTGGCTTCTAACTCCCCTCCTCCCATACAGTAGAGTAGTGGCAGGTTCAGAGGTGCCTTCACAATAATCACTGCCACACCCTTTACCAAGATTGTACAATCATCTTAGAATTCTACTCTGGGTGGTTTCCAACAGAATAAGAACACAGCAAAACACCAAACACTATAAACTTCCCGATACAGGGCTGCCTTCAGATGTCTTCTGAAAGTCATATAGTTATTTATCTACTTGGCATCTTATGGGAGGGCGTTCCATAGGGCGGGCGCCACTACCAAGAAGGCTCTCTGCCTGGTTCCCTGTAGCTTCACTTCTCACAGTGAGGGAACCGCCAGAAGGCCCTCGGAGCTGGACTTCAGTGTCCAGGCTGAACGATGAGGATGGAGATGCTCCTACAGGTATACAGTCGTACCTTGGAAGTCAAACGGAATCCATTCCAGAAGTCCGTTCGACTCCCAAAACGTTCAAAAACCAAAGCACGGCTTCTTAATAGCTGCAGGAAGCTCCTGCGGCCAATTGGAAGCCCTGTCGGACGTTCGGCTTCCAAAAACAGTTCGCAAACCGGAACAGTCACTTCTGGATTTGCAACATTCGGGAGCCAAAACATTTGAGAACTAAGCTGTTCGAAAACCAAGGTACGACTGTACTGGGCAGAGACATTGCAACACTCAATGAAAACCTCCCTGTGTGGCCTTTCAGCCAGATCTACTATTTTCTGTGCACATTCATGGGCAAATAATTTGGAGTGCTCCGATATCTTCTTTCAGAATAACTTAAGTTGCATTTTCCCTGAAAGTCCCACTGTCCACAACAGAACTTGTACGTCGTTCTCTCGAAACTGAAGCGTCTTGTGATTTCAGTGTGTTCCTAAATGCTTAGATCTGGAGCATATACAGAACAAAATCCCCCTAGGTGTTCTTCCTGAGCCCCTTCTCCAGAGTGACCCCAGGAGCCCATCCTCAATGGCCGACTCCCCTCCTTCCACTCCCATTGGCTCCAATCAGCACAAAGGATGAGAAGACTTCTCAGCGGCTAAAAAGCTCTCCTTTCATGCTGATTGGCTGGCTCTAGGATTCTGGAGGCGGGGACTGGGCTGCAGAAATCGTAATGGGTCTTCGGCAGACCCACGCAAACCCTGCAACCCCAGACCACTACGGCTCTGCCCCCCAAGTCCTTCCACTTACCCCATGGCTGTTGCACTGGCATGCTGGCAGCTTGAGCGAGGAGAGCTCTCGACACCGTTGGTCAACACACACCTGCAACCAGAGAAGGAACAATTTTTTAAAAAAATAGTTTTTATTAAGAATTTCAACATAACAAATTATCAAAACATATCCTCTTCATTCCCCCCCCCATTTTTCCCTCCCCCTCCCCAAGAAGAACACTCCCTCCCTCCCCCCAAGACTTCCCTCAGCTCCTCTCTCTGATTTTTCAACACATGTTATTCTCTGCATATTGTAAAATTGTAAAGATCCTTAAATTATCTGTCTGTTATGTTAACAATCAATAAATTTGTGTATGTTTATTCAAAACCCGCCAAGGAGTCCAATTCGTTTTGTTGTTTTTTTAAGTAGTTTGTAAAAAGTTCCCATTCTTCTTTAAAGTCACAGTTGTCCTTGTCTCGCAGTTTGTATGTCAATTTCGCCAATTTTGCAGAATCCATCAATTTCTCTTGCCAGTGTTCTTTTGTCGGGATTTCCTCATTCTTCCATCCTTGTGCTATTAAGACTCTTGCCGCCGTTGTCACATACATAAATAAATTCTTTATTTTCCTTGGCAGGTCTTTCCTATAATCCCTAACAAAAATGCTTCTGGTTTTTTTTTACAAATGTTAATTTAAACATTTTCTACTCATTATACATCATTTCCCAATTTTTTAAAATTTCTCTACATTCCCACCACGTATGGTAAAAAGTCCCTTCCTTTTCCTTTACACTTCCAGCATACGTTTGGCCCAGTTTTGTACATTCTTGCAATCTGTACTGGTGTTATATACCATCTTTACCTAATTTTCATATACTTTTCTTTCAAAAAGAGAACAGTCTGTAAATTTTAAATCTATTCTCCACAAGTTTTCCCAATCTTCAAATTGTATGTTATGTCCTATATGTCCTAGAAGTAACAAATTGACCATCTCAGAGGATTGTGTTCCAAGCAGCAGCTCGCGGAGGGGGGGACTTAACAAGATATACCCTCTGCGCCCGCACGATGCCCACTCACCTTGCCAGCCCCACAGCCTGTGCCGGGCAACACCATGGCCAGATCCAGGATGTCATCAACAGGAGTCGGCGTGTGATGTGGGCATTCGGGAGCCCTGGTTGTTCTGTTCTGTTTTCTAGCACTGCTGCTGCTGGGTTGGCACTGCAGTCGCCCACACAATGCGTCCCTGCCAGAAAGGGATTGCAAGTCTTTGACACACTGGCTGCTCTTTACTCTCTACATGTCAAGTTTCCAGCCCTCAAGTTTTTTCAAGGAAATGAAGCAAGACTTCTAGTGTCAATGCGGTACAGTGGTGCCTCGCAAGACGAAAAGAATCCGTTCTGTGATTCTCTTCGTCTAGCGGGTTTTTTCATCTTGCGAAGGAAGCTGTCAGGGAACTGACATCGGAGGAAAGGGAAGTGGTAAGGCTCCCAGAGACTGGGAGAGAGTCAACAGCCAAAGCAGGGACCAGCAGGGGGAGCGCGGGGTCTCTGGAGGAGGATCTCAGTAATGCTGAGAGAGACGCAGCAGCCCAGGCAGGAAGCAGCAGGGGAGAGAAAGGGGTGAGAGACACTTCGAGCGAAAATAGCGGGGAGGTGTCAGAAGCAACTGCAGGGAGACCCATGCTGCGCCGGAAGCTGCCACGTCGTGAGTCCAGGAGACGTGTTTCCGTTAAGGAACTTCTTTGCTGGAAGCGCTTCCGCAGACAGCCACTGTCAGACTCTACTAGTGACTAGAGCAGACATGTCTGAGGAGCTCTGTCACACACAGAGGTTTGTGGGGTCGCACAAACTCTGAAGGGGCACAATTTTAAGCACAAGCAGCTAACCATCCCTTGACAGCAGTCTGACAGTCTCTGTACGCTGCCTGTGCAGGAGAAAGCATCATGAGCAACCCAGTCGGAACCGGAGACGCAGGGGTTGGAGCTGGTCCAAGCTTGGAAGAAAGGTATCAAGCTCTGGAGGTCCAACTTGCGCTGCAGACGGCGAGGCTCGAGGAGAGAAGGGCTCAGGATGCTGACAAAAAGGGGAGAACCACTCAGTTCCCCAGAAAGGTACCAGGATTGGTGCAGAAGTTTGGGGGGAACCCCAAGGATTACCATGCCTTTAGGACTGAGATGCAATATGCTCTGAATGTGCAGTTTGATGAGTTCCCTGATGAGGAATCGCGAGTTGCGTTCGTAATTGGGCATCTTGAGAAGGGGGCGCGGGACTGGGTTCGACCCCTGATGGCAACGCACAACGATATCCTAAAGGACACTATGAAATTCTTTCGTGCAATGGATATCATGTTTTCCAGCGATATTGAGGAAGGGTTGGTACGCAGACAGCTAATGGCTTGCAAGCAGGGAAGCAGATCTGTCCGTGAGTACTGGACTGAATTTACCATGCTGATTCACAGATTGGGGTGGGATTTATCGGCGGCACCCATTCAGATGCTATTTGAAGAAGGTCTTTCTTCAGCTGTGAAAGACGAGCTGGCCAGGAGCCCCAGGGCGGGGTCTATGGATCAGCTGACCAAATCTGCGCTGACCATTGGAGCGCGCCAGGAGGCAAGAGCCTTGGAGAGGCGGGAAGGGAGAGGGGAACGTTGGAAGGAGTTACGCATTCCAGACATTCCTGAGCCAGCTTTCCCGCCGGCAGAGCCGATGGAAATCGGAACAGCCCGCGCGCGCGCAGTTTCAAAGCCCAGTGAGGGGGCGAAGAAGGAGGGAAAGGGAGCCCGGAAATGCTATCTCTGCCAACAGACAGGCCACTTTGCCAGAGTCTGCCCCCAGAGGAAGGAATGGCAAGGGATGGTGGGAGCTGTTGAGGGGGAAGAGCAGGGAGAAACGGAGCAGGTAAAAGCCAACGCCTGGTTGCCAGCAGGGCACTGCAGCCAGGCCAAAGAGCAGTGAAAGTGCCCCTTCCCCAAGTGCCAGTGCCAGAAGCTCCTCGACCTGCTCTAGTGATTGAAGTGTCGCTAGAGCTGCAAAATGGACACCCCCTAAAAATAAAGGCGCTGTTGGACTCAGGCAGCTCCTGCAATTTCATGAGCAAGGAGTTTGCTGCTGAACACCAGATACAGACTATCCCTTTAAGCAACCCCCTGCAGGTGACCACGATTGATGGCAGGGAACTGTTGGGAGGAGGCGTCAGCTTGCAGACCGTCCCAATGATAATGAGGGTGGCAAGGCACACAGAACTGATAGCGTTTAATGTGGCCACCTTGGGAGGCGCTCCCATTATTTTGGGAATGAGCTGGCTAGCCCTACATGATCCGCTGGTGGGCTGGCATCAAAGAGTGGTTTCCTTCGGTTCCGCACACTGCTTAGAACACTGCAGGGCGGAAAAGGGGTCAGCAGGGGCCCAAGCCACCCTAGCAGGGACGAAGTGATGGAGAAGGGGAAGGTGCCACCACAGTATGCTGATCTCAGCGACGTGTTCAGCGAGAAGGAAGCGGACCAACTACCCCCGCATAGGCCCTTTGATTGCCAGATCAATTTACTCCCTGGAGCACAGCTTCCTGTAGGCAAGTTGTATGCCATGTCAGACAGGGAGATGCAGGAGTTGCGAGCGTTCATTGACAAGAACCTGAAGAGAGGCTGCATCAGAGAGTCCAAGGCAGCGGGGGGTAGCCCAGTGTTTTTTGTGGATAAAAAAAACACGGACAAGCCGAGGCTGGTATGTGACTTTCGGGCCCTAAATGCAGTGACAGAGCCGGCGGCTTTTCCTATGCCCAGGATTGATGATATTTTGACCAGGGTGCGAAAAGGAAAGATTTTTACAAAGCTGGACCTAAGGGGGGCGTACAACCTGATACGTATAAGGAAAGGGGATGAATGGAAGACCACCATGTTCACCCCTTTGGGGGCATTTGAATACCTCGTTATGCCTTTTGGATTACAAACAGGCTCCGCGTGTTTTCAAGCCTTTATGAACCATGTACTGGGGCCTTTGCTCTACAAGAATTGCGTGGCCTTCTTAGATGACGTGTTGGTGTATTCGGAGAATGAGGAGCAACATGTGAGAGACGTCAGAGAAGTGTTGAGCAGGCTGCAAGCCAACAGACTGTGGGTGAAACTGGAAAAGTGTCAGTTTCATACCAAGGAGGTGGAATTCCTGGGGTACCGCTTGTCAGACAAGGGGTTGGCCATGGACCCCGGCAAGGTTCAAGCGGTGCTGGAATGGAAAACACCCAAGACCAAGAAGGATGTGCAGAGGTTCCTAGGGTTTGGAAACTTTTATCGTAAGTTCATCCGAAACTTCGCCCACCTGACGGCGCCCATCACGGACTGTCTCAGCAGCAAAAAGAAGTTTGTTTGGACGGGGGAGGCGGAGCGAGCGTTTGAGGAAATGAAAAGGGCCTTCGCCTCTGACGAACAACTTCTACATGTGGATTTACAAAAAAAGCTGAGGGTCGAAACAGACGCTTCGGACAGAGCCATAGGGGCGGTGCTTCTTCTGCAGCCGGGGAAGGAGGGGTCAGAGTGGCGACCGTGTGCCTTCTTTTCGCGAAAGCTGAACAAATCTGAGAGAAACTACACGGTGCACGACCGGGAACTTCTTGCGATTTATGAGGCCTTCCGGAGATGGAGGCATCTACTAATTGGTGCACAACAGAAGGTGCAAGTGTGCACGGACCATAAGAATCTAGAGTATTGGAGAACTGCGCGAGTGCTCAACCAAAGGCAGTTGAGATGGGCCCAGGAGTTCTCCAAATTTAACTTTGAGATTTGTTACGTACCAGGCCCGGAGAACGTTAGGGCGGACGCTCTCTCACGCAAACCTGAATATTTGGAGGGAGAGGGTGCACCCGAAGAGACCCATGTTATTCCCGAGGACCGCTGGGTGTGTGGGGCGGCTTTGGTGGGGCAAAGGGAACTGGTAGAGGGAACGGTGCAGGATGAATACGCCCAGGACAAACTCAGGGGTCTCAGGAGGGAGGGAGACAAACCCGGGGGTTTTGAGGAGAGAAACGGGGCGTTGTACTACAAGGGAGCGTTATACATACCTGAAGGGGAATTGAGGGAAAAGGTACTCAAGCAACTGCACGATAGCCCCACAGCAGGGCATTTTGGGCAACACAAAACCATGTGGCTGGTTACCAGGGAATTCTGGTGGCCCAAGGTCAGGGAAGATGTGCGTGAATATGTGAGAGGGTGTGACCGATGTCAACGAGCCAAGGGGGAGAGGCGGGCACCGGCAGGTTTATTAGAACCACTACCCACGCCGGAAAGACCATGGGAGGCAGTGGCAATAGATTTCATGACTGATCTGCCCAGGTCCAAAGGGAAGACAGCCATTATGGTTGTGGTAGACCTGTTAACCAAGATGGCCCACTTTATAGCCTGCTCACATGCGGTCACAGCAGAAGAAACCGCTAAATTGTTTGTGGAAAATGTGTTTAGGTTGCATGGTGCCCCCTTGAGGGTGGTTTCGGACCGAGGGAAACAATTTACTTCCAGGTTCTGGAGGAAGCTCATGAGCTTATTGCATGTAGAGGTAAATTTTTCCACTGCCCGTCATCCAGAAACCAATGGGCAGGCGGAAAGAGCTAATGGTGTCCTCCAGCAATATTTGAGGTGTTATGTGAATGACAGAGAGAATGATTGGGTGGAGAAGCTGGCGTTGGCAGAATTTGCCTATAACAATGCAGAGAACGTGTCCACGGGGATGAGCCCTTTTTTGGCCAATCACGGGTGTCATCCCCGAGCCTTCCCAGGGGGGGAGGGGGAGAACTGGAGCGTTCCTGCCGCAGAACAGTTCGTTGAAGAAATGGAAGCGATCCATCGCCAGCTCCAACTTAATTTAAACAGGGCGAAGGAGGAATATAAGAGGCAGGCAGACAAAACCAGAAGGGAAAGGGAAAGCATTAGGGTGGGGGACCAGGTGTGGCTGTCCACCCAAGGGTTACCATTTAAAGGAGGTTGTAAGAAGTTAAGACCCAAAAGACTGGGCCCATTTGAAGTCACGCAACAGGTCAACCCAGTGGCTTTCAGACTCCGGTTACCGAACCACATGAAGTTGCACCCAGTGTTCCACAGATCATTGCTGTCACCGTATATAGGGGACAGAGAGGGGAGGGTCAATAGGGGACCAGCTATGGAAGAAAAAGAACACAGCTACCATGTAGCGGAGATTCTCGATTCCAGGTGGAGGGGAGAGCAAGTAGAGTATTTGGTAATGTGGGAAGGGGAGCCGGAGTCGGAAAACACCTGGGTCAGGGCAGAGGAGGTAGATGACGAGGTTTTGATTGAAACTTTTCATCAGAGATTCCCTAGAAAACCCCAGCCAGTGGCGAGGTTCCGGAGGGAATACTTCGCCACCACCGACGACGAAGAAGAGTTGGAGGGGTTCGCTGATTCCGAGGTGGAGGAGGATTCAGCGAGTCGGAACGAAGACCGATGGAGGGAATTGTTCGAGACGTCTGAAGATGAAGAGGATTCTTTTAGGGGTTTCAGCTCCTCACCGCCCAGAGGAGAAAGTAGGGGCGGGGGAGAGGGGGGCCCTGGAGGGGAGGTGGATGTCAGGGAACTGACATCGGAGGAAAGGGAAGTGGTAAGGCTCCCAGAGACTGGGAGAGAGTCAACAGCCAAAGCAGGGACCAGCAGGGGGAGCGCGGGGTCTCTGGAGGAGGATCTCAGTAATGCTGAGAGAGACGCAGCAGCCCAGGCAGGAAGCAGCAGGGGAGAGAAAGGGGTGAGAGACACTTCGAGCGAAAATAGCGGGGAGGTGTCAGAAGCAACTGCAGGGAGACCCATGCTGCGCCGGAAGCTGCCACGTCGTGAGTCCAGGAGACGTGTTTCCGTTAAGGAACTTCTTTGCTGGAAGCGCTTCCGCAGACAGCCACTGTCAGACTCTACTAGTGACTAGAGCAGACATGTCTGAGGAGCTCTGTCACACACAGAGGTTTGTGGGGTCGCACAAACTCTGAAGGGGCACAATTTTAAGCACAAGCAGCTAACCATCCCTTGACAGAAGCCCATTGAAGGATTAGCGGATTAGCGCTATTAGCGGCTTTTAGAGGCTTATCTGCTGATCGGATCAGCTGATAAGTGGCTTAGCGGCTTAGAAAAGGGGGGGAGGGGGGGAAACCAGCAGGAACTCGCAAGACATTGTCGTCTTGCGAAGCAAGCCCATAGGAGATTCGTTTTGCGAAGCACCTCCAAAACGGAAAACTCTTTCGTCTAGCAAGTTTTCCGTCTTGCGAGGCATTCGTCTTGCGGGGCACCACTGTACAATAATATGGGGGCTTCGGCCATTGCAGGGAAAACAACTCCTATATCCCATGTGTTTCTATGGGTAAGGAAGACTCGGGACATTTCTACGCCATTCAGATGGGATTTCATTTCTTACCTATCAAACTCAGATGTAAGAAAACTCTCTCCCTTTCATGGAAAGCTTCCATAACATCTTTTGTTGCTTTTACAGTGGTACTTCGGGTTAAGAACTTAATCCGTTCCGGAGGTCCGTTCTTAACCTGAAACTGTTCTTAACCTGAGGTACCACTTTAGCTAATGGGGCCTCCCACTGCCACCGCACCGCCGGAGCATGATTTCTGTTCTCATCCTGAAGCAAAGTTCTTAACCTGAGGTAATATTTCTGGGTTAGAGGAGTCTGTAACCTGAAGCGCCTGCAACCCGAGGTACCACTGTATTTTTATTATCTCCTCTCTATTTCGAAAATACAACCTCTGTACTGCTCCCATGTTTGGTAACTTCAGTTCTGATTTTGTTTGTCTATACCTTTGAGCTTACATTATTACTACAATTTTTTAAAAAGGGCTTTGGGTTTGACCTGCAGCATTTCCAGGTAGAACTAGGAAAGATAAACCTGCCTAAAACCAGGGAAGCTAGTCTTGTCTGCCTGTGCAAGGGGGGGTGAGCCTCAGGCCTGGGAGACAGAATCTCTCCCCCCCCCCCCACAGCTTGATCTGGTCCTTGGAACTCTTATCAGGCCACGCCCCTTCCAAATAGGCCACACCCCCTCACTGGCCCCCATCCTTACAGGGAAAGCACTCACTTCTCTGAACACGGCAAATAGGAACCATCAGCTTGCTGACCACAGTGCCCTTCCAGGTCCCCTCTGCCATTCAAAGAGGCCACACAGGCATCCGAGACAGGGACCGAACCTGCCAGGGGAGAGAGAGACAGAGAGAGAGAGAGAGAGAGTCAGGACAGCCAACGACAGCAGCAGCATGCTGCCATTTTGATAGTCATGGCTTGAGAATAAATGGAAAAATTAACAGGCAAAAGAACCATATAAATCTTTGTCAGCAACTACGAGGGAACGTTCACTAAAAATTGTGTATGTGTGGTTATTTAACACTGAGGAACCTATCGTATAGCTAGATAGCTCAGCTGGTTGGAGCTTGGTGCTGGCAATGCCAAGGTTGCAGGTTCGGTTCCCGTATGGGACACAGTCCTGCACTAGGCTGAGCTAAGTGATCCTCAGGGTGCCTTCCAAATCTATGATCCCGTGAGAATAAGGAGGGAAGCGGAACAGAAGTGCGCAGAGGTAGACAGAGAACACTTGGGAAACTTTGGGGAGAGGAGGAGCCTTAGAAAGGGCAGAAGGCAGGGACCTCCAGTCCGGGCAACTGCTCCATGGGGAGGGGGCAAGGCCTACTGAGAAGGGTTGAAGAGTTGGACGCTTGTTTCCTTGGATAAACAGTTAACTTCACTGACCATGGGCTCTGCTTCTTTGTGCTGACCTGCATCTGACTCCAGCCCTGAAAAATGGGAGAGAGCTGGTGTGCTCAGATCCTGCCTGCAGTTGATCACTGTGAGAACACGATGCGGGCTATTAGATGGGCCATTGGCCTCATCCAGGAGGCCCTTCTTAAGTTCTAAACTGTTCTGAATTATGGATTTTAAAGTGGTGTAAGCGTGCTTTGAAGGCATGGTGCGGATGAGACGAGGCCTTCTTGGGAGCTCGCCCCAACCCACCCTTGAAAAAAACCTCCCCCCTGCACAGAGCCCCAAACGCCAACTCACCAGGGCCCCAAAGTTCTTGGCACTGGCTCAAGTAATTGGGGCAGACCCCGCCATAGCAGACGGCCTTCTCGTCCCCACACGGCGTCCCATCTTGCTTGTGGACGTTGGCCCGGCAACGCGGGGAGGTACCGTCGCAGTATTCAGGGAGGTCGCATTCGTTCTGGGCTTCCCGGCAGAGAAATCCTGCGCTGCGGAGCTGCCGAAGGACGAATAATAATTTTTAAAAAAATATTTTTATCCTGCCCTCCCCAGCTGAAGCCGGGCTCAGAGCAGCTAACACAGTAAAAATAACACAGTTTACATAAAATTGCAATGTTAATTGAAATACAGTGGTACCTCGGGTTAAGTACTTAATTCGTTCCGGAGGTCCATTCTTAACCTGAAACTGTTCTTAACCTGAAGCACCACTTTAGCTAATGGAGCCTCCTTCTGCTGCCACGCCGCCGGAGCACGATTTCTGTTCTCATCCTGAAGCAAAGTTCTTAACCTGAAGCACTATTTCTGGGTTAGCGGAGTCTGTAACCTGAAGCGTCTGTAACCTGAAGCGTCTGTAACCCGAGGTACTACGGTATATTCTAAAATTCATTCTAAAATCAAATCAAAATCAAATTAATGGCAACCATTAGGCTAAAGTTCTATGAGAATTACCAAAGGAGGGGGTCAGACTGCACCTTGGCCAAAGGCCTGGTGGAACAGCTCTGTCTTGCAGGCCCTGTGGAAAGATGTCAAGTCCTGCAGGGCTCTAGTCTCTTGTGACAGAGCGTTCCACCAGATCGGGGCCACAGCCGAAAAGGCCCTGGCTCTGGTCGAGGCCAGCCTAACCTCCCTGTGGCCTGGGACCTCCAAGATGTTTTTGTTTGAAGACCGTAAGGTCCTCTGTGGGACATACCAGGAGAGGCGGTCCCATAGCTACGAGGGCCCTAGGCTGTATAGGCCAAAGACGGTAGGAAGAGGGACACAGGTGTTGGCAGAGCCTGCAAGGATAAGGGGGTACGCCATGCCTCTGGCCCCAGCTGCACCCAACATTTAAAGCGCTACGAATAGTCATGGTTTCCACCCAAAGAATTAGTTAAGGGGGCTGAGAGGTGTCAGGAGACCCCCGTCATCCCTCTCCCAGAGCAATTTAACAATCAATCCCCCTTCACAGGGAACTCTGGGAATTGTAGCTCTGCGAGGAGAATCAGAGTTATGTGGTGAACTGCCCTGAGATCTGTGGATGAAGAGCAGTATACAATAAATTATTATTATTATTAGAATTTTATTTATTTATTATTCTTATGTTACATCGGTAAACGTTATCATAATACATCACAAGGCTTATTATACTATAATTTTCAACATGTATACAAAGTTTATATACTAAAAGAAAAAGGGGGGGGGGGAACAAGGGCAAAAAACTATTCCAAAATCATATATATACAAACACTTTGGACTTCCTGTCTATCCCGTTGTATATTCCTTTTTTCAAATGGATGTACTCTTATTATTGTATATTTCTTTACATTTATTATTATTATTATTATTATTATTATTAAGCTGGGAACACGAAAATGATATTTCTCATTGTAACTGATTTTAATACTTGCAAACTGCTTGGAAGCCTATTGCAACATTAAGCAGTATAATAAATTAGTGCAATAAATCAAGTTTCTGGCCATCAAGGAGGTGTCATAAAAATCATAAAAATGCCTATTAGGAGTTGTGTGCTGCAAACACACCCCTAAATTATTGTAGTTCATAAAAATTATTTGCTACAAAAAAGCAACTCAAACAACATACAACATCAATCAAATAATATTCACATCAAAACCGTCACACAAAAGAGAAAAATCTGGAACACATTCACATTTTTAAAAGGCAGGGTTGGAACACCACATGCACACAAAGAGGCTACTGAGAATTTAAAGCTGAAGGCCTGGCGGAAAATAAATGTTTTTGTCTGGGGTCTAAATGTATGTATTGATGGCACCAGGCAGGCCTCTCTGGGAAGAGCATTCTGCAAGTGAGGAGCCACCACTGAAAAGGCCTTGCTCTCGTGTTGCCACCCATGGGACCTCTCAGGGAGGGGGCACCCAGAGAAGAGCCTATTGCAAGATCAGAGTTGGGGGCTCAAAAGGGGGCCCAAGAGAGACTTGGGGCCAACATGCCTTGTCAGTCACAGGCGAGCAGGTCTCCTGCACAGGTCAAATACATATACAAATCTTTAGGTGGAACATGCAAGCTTTCACTTAAAAGTCAAATTATCAGAGGGCTTGTGTGAACGAGAACGCAACACCTCTTCGAGGCAGGGCTGAGAAACCACTGGTGGATGTTCCCTCCTCTGCTCTGACAACTTACCTTGCACTCGTGGCAACAGGCTCCCCCCGTGGCGCACTGGGCTCCGGGCATCAGCTTGCACGAGCTCGCATTGCAACATGGGTCTGTACACTCCTGAAAAAGGAGAAAGGCATAAGTTCATTGAAAAACCCACTGAGCTGCCCCAGATCCTCGCTTAGGCTTCATGTGCACAACTACAGTGGTGCCCCGCAAGAAGAATGCCTCGCAAGACAGAAAACTCGCTAGACGAAAGAGTTTTCCGTTTTGGAGGTGCTTTGCAAAACGAATCTCCTGTGGGCTTGCTTTGCAAGACGACAATGTATTGCGAGTTCCTGCTGGTTTCCCCCCCCCCTTCCCCCCTTTTCTAAGCTGCTAAGCCTCTAAAAGCCGCTAATAGCGCTAATCCGCTAATCCTTCAATGGGCTTGCTTCGCAAGATGAAAAAAACTGCTAGACGAAGAGAATCACAGTGAGCTGAACAAAGCCAAAGCGGGCGCTCAGCAAAACGTAGAGGATGCATCCTTCACACCAACTCCAGCTTTCTCCGTCAATTACACAGGAGAACTCTCTACTTCAAGGGGACCCTTTTCGGCCTAGGCTTCTGTGCTGAAGCCTCTATATGGAGTCATACATGAGAGGACTTAACCTCAATGTGCCGTGCCTCGGAACACAACCCTCTCATAAATGGAGCGACCCAGTCAGATAGATGGGGTACAAATAATAAAACTATTATTTATTATTATTATTATTATTATTACTACTACTACTACTACTACACAGCAAGGGCATCTGGAAGCTGCATGGGGCAAAGGTGCTGACCTTTAAAGCCCTAAACAGCCTCGGTCCAGTATACCTGAAGGAGCGTCTCAAGCCCCATCGTTCAGCCCAGACACTGAGGTCCAGCTCCGAGGGCCTCCTGGCGGTTCCCTCACTGTGAGAAGTTGCAGGGAACCAGGCGGAGGGCCTTCTCGGTAGTGGCGCCCTCCCTATGGAACGCCCTCCCATCAGATGTCAAGGAAATAAACAACTATCTGACGTTTACAAGACATCTGAAGGCAGCCCTGTTTAGGGAAGTTTTTAATGTTTGATTATTTATTGCTTGATGATGATGGGAGCCGCCCAGAGTGGCGGGGAAACCCAGCCAGATGGGCAGGGTATAAATAAAAAATAATAAGAATAAAGAGGAGAGGAGGAGGAAAATGGGGAGAGAGGTGCCCTTCGTACCACCAGGAGGCCGCAATCGCACTCCTCCTTGTCTTCCACAAGGAAGTTCCCGCAGCGAGAATCCACCAGGCGCCCTGGATCCGGCACGTCGAGGAGGCACCACACCCGGTCACTCTGCAGGATCTGCTGGAGTTTCCGGTGGCTGCAGCTGCTGAAGGTTAAACCGGGCATGATGCTGGCAGAGAAGAGGGAAACGGTCAGAGGTGGGGTTTCCTCAAACCCCCTGCATTTCAGCAGTCCACCCAGCCACCCGGGGGGGGGGAACCCCACATGAATGCAGAGGCTCACCCCGTCAGTGGCTCCATGATGCAGCTGCGACCAGGGGGAAAGTTAGGGCCAGAGCCGTCACAGCTGCAGCCAGCACCATCGTGGTCAAGGCCCAGGTTGTGGCCTAATTGGTGCGAAAGAGTCGAGGCGATCATCAAGGGGCTGACTGAGTGGTCCTGGAAGAGGAGAAAAGAAAGCTGGAGATAGCTCTGTGACTCCCTTTGGTTTGCATTTTTGAGCAAGCCAACCTAATTCACACTCCTCCTTTTGTTGTTGTTTAGTCGTTTAGTCCTGTCCGACTCTTCGTGACCTGGAGGTGCTGGAGGAGACTCTTGAGAGTCCCATGGACTGCAAGACGATCAAACCGATCCATTCTGAAGGAAATCAGCCCTGAGTGCTCTCTGGAAGGACAGATCCTGAAGCTGAGGCTCCAAGACTTTGGCCACCTCATGAGAAGAGAAGACTCCCTGGAAAAGACCCTGAGGTTGGGAAAGATGGAGGACACAAGGAGAAGGGGACGACGGAGGACGAGATGGCTGGACAGTGTTCTGGAAGCTACCAGCATGAGTTTGACCAAACTGCGGGAGGCAGTGGAAGACAGGAGTGCCTGGCGTGCTCTGGTCCAGGGGGTCACGAAGAGTCGGACACGACTAAACGACTAAACAACAACTCCTCCTTTATTCATTCATAAAAACACTTGCATATACAGTATACTGCTAACTCATAAAGAATCAAGATCCTTAGTTAAGGACCATAAAAAGCCCTGTGGGAAAGGAAATGCAAGGACACAGATTCACCATCTCTTCAGGAATGTGTGGAGGTGGCAGTGATGGATAAAACGACAGACATAATCCAGAAAAAGAGAAAACACATGAGATGGGATATATAATCTATGGGGAGAGATGGAACTGTTTTGTGGTCTATTGGAAAGAGTGTTGGGTGGACAGACTAGAAAGAGATTTGTTCATCTCGCTTATGTACTTGTTTTTCTCTCCGCTCTCTCTTCCCTTTCTGTAGTTCAATGAACAAGTAAAAAAAAAATTTAATGTGAAAACTACGGAAGTTTACCTTATATATGTAAAACGACATAAAAAGGATACAATAAAATAGAATCAGATAAATGTTGCGGAAAGGTGTTTTGTCAAGCATAAGCTTGATGAAACAGAAAAGTTTTCAGCAGGCGTTTAAAAGCTGAATACCTCTTTATTTATATTTTTGAAATACAGTGGTGCCTCGCAAGACGAAATTAATTCGTTCCGCAAGTTTTTTCTTCTTGCGAGTTTTTCGTCTTGCGAAGCACGGTTTCCCATAGGAATGCACTGAAAATCAATTAATGCGTTCCTATGGAAACCGCTTGCCAGGCTGGCGGTGCGGAGAAGGACTTTTCTCCCCACCGCAAGCCTTCAGGACAGGTACGGGAACAGAGGGGAAGGGGCGCAGCGCTTCTCCTCTGTTCCCGGGGCTGGCTGTGGGAGGAGGGTTTTTCCTCCCCACCGCCAACATTCAGAACAGCATTCTGAATGTTGGCGGTGGGAAGGAAAACCCTCCTCCCACCGCAAGTCTTCAGGACAGCCATCCGAAGGCTGGTGCGGGGAGAAGGGCTTTCCGCCCCACCGCCAGCCTTCGGAGGAGCCTTCCGAAGGCTGGTGCGGGGAGAAGGGCTTTCTGCCCCACCGCCAGCCTTCGAAGGAGGTCCGAGGACAGTGGGGAAGACGCACTGCGCTTCCCCGCTGTCCCGGAGATTTCCCTACGGGCTTTTGTCTTGCGAAGGAAGCCCATAGGGAAATTCGTTTTGCAAAGCGCCTCCAAAACGGAAAACCCTTTCGTCTAGCGGGTTTTCCGTCTTGTGAGGCGTTCGTCTTGCGGGGCACCACTGTATACATACTTCATTTATTCTTTGTTTTTACTTTTATACTATTCTTCCCAGAATACTACTTCTGCTAAGCAGACCAGGACTGTGACCCTTTCTGTTTTGTTCCACTTCTCCATGATTCACCCCCAAACCCAAAAGCGTATCCATCCATCAATCAATTTATTACGGTCAATAGGCCAAAACAAACACACCATATGAAACAATCTTGGAGCATAACAGATTGTAAAGTACTGCACAATGTAAGAACCATCATATACAGCTACAATAATTGCACATTAGTCCCTGAAAAAAGGTTATTACGGTTTCAGGCGGCGAGATGTTCTCTTGCTCCCAGTGTTACTGGCAGAAATATAACCACTGCGAGTAATACCTTGGGGTTTTTCTTCCATTAATATCTAACATAAAACTGAACTGGCATTCCCAGAAGTTTGGCCAGCAAAAGGCCAATAGTCTCCTGCCGAACTCCAGCATCTAAGTCACTTAAAAAGAAGGACAGCTGTCTATAGATCCCAGCTCCTGATTATTACAGACCATAATACCCTTAAGGAAAGAAGGGCACCAGCACCGCTGCCCCAAAGCACCAATTGGGCTGGAACAAAAAGTTGCGTGGCAAGTCCCCTCCCCCATGGAAATGAAGACACTGGACACAGTAATTAAGGTTAATGGGCATAAAAGGCCACAACTTTATTGATTACAGAATTGGAAGGTATTGGCCTTAGGCATTGGCTCCTATCGACTACCTGGCATGGGGACCGGGAAGGGTTGTCCACAAGCCATGGGAGTCCTGTTGAAGTACGCCAACTAGGATCCCAACGGGTGTCACCGCTCTGGGGCGTGCCGGAGGCCCTTACCTCCCTAGGTTTCGGACAAGGCAACACTCCCCGGAGTCCTCTACCGGATTACCCTTTTCTTCTGGGGAAGGTGATGGCGTTTCCTTCCCCCCTTTATTTGCATACCAATTGACCCCTGCCAATGCCTAACCACCACTCGAGCAAAGCTCGCCACCAATACCTTCTTTCCATTAACCTTTAAAAAAAAACACACGCTCAGCTGGAAAGGGGCAAAGAGGGCGGTCCCCGGGCGTGCCTAGCCTTAAATAGGCTAGGCCACGCCTCCCTAGTCCGCCGATTGGCGGGCCGGGTCGCCGACACGCCCGGGGATTCCCTAATCTCGCGGGGGCAAAGGCCAGCCCCCGCGTGGGATGTGGGAGGGATTTCTGCCCGCAACCCCCTCTCCTTCCAGGTCGGAAATGGCTCTCTGCAATATTTAACAAATGAACATAAAGATGCAAACTCTAGGTCAAACGTCTACACAAATGCAGAACCCCGATACTCCTGGTGGGTCAGTCTCCCCCCAAAATATCAGAAGCACAGCTCCACAGCAACTCCAGGCAAGGCTTTCAATGAGGCTGCCCTGGTTCCATGGAACAGATAGTAATACAACAGGCACCCGCTTACCTGGGCTATCCAGAAACATGCCGCTACCCCGGCCTCTGAGAAAGCAAGGGGCACAGGTACTCACCATGCTGACCCCGCCGGAGCGATGGGAGCAAATCGAACCCTGCGTGGCCGTTCCTATTGAGCCGCCGGTGAATGGAGATCCCCTACGGGGCAGGGCAGGAGAAAGAAGTGCGAGAGAAGATCACCAAAACAGAGCGTAGCGGGGGTGGAGAAGAGATAAGGTTTTACACAAGACAGAGCCAAGTACACATAGGGAATCCTGCCACAGCTGAGCGGGCAGGCACAAAGGGGGCAGGCTTTGGGATAGCCCCGCCCACATATTTCCAGGCCCCACCCACAGTCCTAGTAGTGTCAATCCCTGCCCATCAATAGTGCAGGCCCTGCCCACAGCCCTGGTTGGTGTCAATCCCTGCCCATCAAAAGTGCAGGCCCCGCCCACAGGCTTGGTTAGTGTCAATTCCTGCCCATCAAAAGTGCAGGCCCCGCCCACAGCCCTGGTTGGTGTCAATCCATGCCCATCAAAAGTGTGCAGGCCCTGCCCACAGCCCTGGTTGGTGTCAATCCATGCCCATCAAAAGTGCAGACCCCGCCCCACAGCCCTGATAAGTGTCAATCCCTGCCCATCAAAAGTGCACAGGCCCCGCCCACAGGCCTGGTTAGTGTCAATTCCTGCCCATCAAAAGTGCAGGCCCCGCCCACAGGCTTGGTTAGTGTCAATTCCTGCCCATCAAAAGTGCAGACCCCGCCCCACAGCCCTGATAAGTGTCAATCCCTGCCCATCAAAAGTGCACAGGCCCCGCCCACAGGCCTGGTTAGTGTCAATCCCTGCCCATCAAAAGTGCAGGCCACACCCCCTAACTGGCCAAGCACACAGCACCCATAACCCAGGCCAAGCACCTGGCACTCCTCCTGGTCAGCCCCCCCCTACACTCCCCCTCTAGGGATTCTCTGAAGCCCATCATCATCATCATCATCATCATCATCATCATAAACAACTTTTATTTGTATCCTGCCCTCCCCGGGCGAGGGTGGGCTCAGGGCTGCTAACCCTCCGGCTCCTTACATGATAAGCTGGACGCTGTCGTGTGGGATCCGCGGAAGCAGCTCCTCCTGCCTCCACCGCAGGAGCCGTTCCAGAACCTCCCGGGGGGAACCGTCCACAGAAATGCGGTTCCCCTTGTTCCAGACTTCGAGGCCGACGAGAGCCACCCGCAGACCCACCGTCCGGTAAAACTGGGCAGAGGAGGGGAAGGAAATGGGAGAGTGCGGGTTTTTAAAAGAAGAAAAAGGAAAGGAAAAG
Source organism: Podarcis vaucheri (assembly GCF_965113315.1). NCBI lineage: Eukaryota > Metazoa > Chordata > Lepidosauria > Squamata > Lacertidae > Podarcis > Podarcis vaucheri. The sequence continues at coordinate 9,728,838 of NC_138754.1, read as the reverse complement.
GTCAGAGGGCAAGAGAAAAAAAGGGGTGAGTGCTTTCACTCATTCATTCATTTAAAAAATTATAAATTTTGCAAGGCGGTATACAGACTAAAAAGTACAAGATTGTCATAAAAGTGTCAAGCACATCAGTCAAGGCTGCTTGGCAAAGAGTTGCACATTCGAAAGACCCTGTCTGAATAATCCAGGATGTTTCTTTTTTAGAAGATATCCAAATACCAAGCAGGGATTATTCCTGTCGAAACTCTAGGGGAAGGGAATTCCATAGGTCAGGACCCTGCCATACAAAAGGCTCTGCCCCTGGCAAAGTCCAGCCGGCCCTCAGGAGCGTCGGCCATCAAAGTGTCCCCTCAGAAGACCTCAGCCCAGAAGGCAGAGCTGAAGGAATCAGCAGCCCTTAAGGTTCTTGGGTCCTAAGCTGCAAATTTCCTGCCAAGCTCTCCCCAAAATTACTCTCCGTGCGAGGTAAACACTGAAGCATTGGGAGAAATGTCTTTTAAAAAGCAAAGCAAAGACAGTTCCCCAATATATATGAAGCTGCCTGGCGTCAGGGGAAACCCAACACAGAATTGCCTAGCCAACCTCCCCAAACCTGGAAGAGGATTTGGACTACAACTCCCATAATCCATGACAATCAGCCATACTGGCTGATGGGAACTGGAGTCCAAGGACGTCGTCAAACTACAATTCCCACGTGCGCCACCCACATCCGCCTAGGGCAGCCACTCACCCCATCCATGTGGCTGGCGATCTCCAGCATCCGTGTTTGCGTCCAGTTAAGGTCCGGGTTCAGCTCGAACTGAAAAGGAAACAGAAGCGGAGGTGGTGAGAAGGGACTTGAGACACTGGGGGCCGAGCTCAGCCCCCTGCACCTCTCTGTCTGGCCCTCGGAACTCTCCCCAGGCCACGCCCCACCTCCTCCAGGCCACGCCCCTCCTCAAACACTTCTGCCTGGCAGCAATGTGCGCATGAACTCTGATCATGCCTCCTGCTTCTCTGGACAGTGTGCAAGTACAAAGAAAAAGCTCAGATTTCTTGCACGACAAAGTTAAGGCCCTGCCCTGTACCACCTGTTTAAAGCCCAGGTGCCTGAACAGGTTTGGGTTCGCTATGGAATTCCTGTATTTATATACAGTGGTAACTTGGTTGTTGGGTGGCTTGGCTCCCGAACGCCGCAAACCTGGAAGTGTTCAGGTTTCCAAACATTTTTAGAAGCCAATCGTTCAACATGGCTTCCACCTGAGTGCAGGAGGCTCCTGCAGCCAATCGGAAGCCACACCTTGATTTCTGAACGGCTCCAGAAGACAAATAGGGACGCAGGTGGCGCTGTGGGTTAAACCACAGAGCCTAGGACTTGCCAATCAGAAGGTCGGCGGTTCGAATCCCCGCCACGGGGTGAGCTCCCGTTGCTCGGTCCCTGCTCCTGCCAACCTAGCAGTTCAAAAGCACGTCAAAGTGCAAGTAGATAAATAGGTACCGCTCCAGCAGGAAGGTAAACGGCGTTTCCATGCACTGCTCTAGTTTGCCAGAAGCGGCTTAGTCATGCTGGCCACATGATGCGGAAGCTGTACACCGGCTCCCTCGGCCAATAAAGCGAGATGAGCGCCGCAACCCCAGAGTCGGCCACAACTGGACCTAATGGTCGGGGGTCCCTTTACCTTAGAAGTCTAATAGACTCCTGGGTAGGATTAAGTTCGAGAACTGAGGTACCAATGTATACATATACATATTTTAACTTTTTCAAACATTTTCACAATAACCTTCAAATCAAATGATTACATTCCTTTGTAAGTTGACTTTCTGACCCTTACCTCCACGGTGTTTTTACTTGAACCTTTTCTACTTTACTTTTTATCTCCACTGGAATTCCTGTATTTTTATTTATTTTCTAAGATTTACACACCGCTCGGTTTAAAAACAAAACAAAACAAACAATCTACAACAACCCACCTCAAAGCGGTTTACGGAGAAAATAAAACAAAGGAATTATCAGCATAAATGGTTAAAAACGACAATTTGAAGCACAGAAATAAAACCCGCAATAAACAGACTAAAACATACATTAAAAAAAACTCTAGGTGTTTGGGGAGGCATGTCTAAGCAGAAATGTTTTTAGCAGGTGCTGAGAAGAGTCCAGCGAAAGCGTCTGCCTGATGTCAAATGGCAGGGAGTTCCAAAGTTGCTGGTGCTGCCGCAGGAAAAGATCAATTTCTTATGAATATGGAGCGGGTATTAGGTGGGACTTGTAGCCGTGCCAGTTACACAGGTTGGTGTGGGGCAACACAATCTCACAGGTAAACTGGCCCCAGTTGTTAAGGGCTTTATAGCTTGAACTTGAGCTGGTAGCAAATCGACAACCAGTCCAGTTCTCTGAAGACATGTGTTCTATATGGTGACAAGGCCTCACTCCTGCATTTGTGCAGATTCCTCCCTTCAGGGGCTACTTGTGGATGAACAGATTGTGTTCCAAGGCTTTACTTTCTTCCTGCTTCTCCTCCATGTTTAGCCAGTGCTGAGTTAGCATGCGTTTGTGTCAACTTCTTAGCTCCATTCTAGCCACATGTAAAAAAACTATACAGTACAGTCATACCTTGGTTTTCGAACAGCTTAGTTCTCGGACATTTTGGCTCCTGAACATCGCAAACCTGGAAGTGATCGTTCCAGTTTGCGAACTATTTTTGGAAGCCAAACATCCGATGGAGCTTCCGCTGCTTCCGATTGGTTGCAGGAGCTTCCTGCAGCCAATCAGAAGTCGCACTTTGGTTTCTGAACATTTTGGAAGTCAAACGGACTTCCGGAACTGATTCTGTTCAACTTCCAAGGTCCGACTATACTTAGAGCAGCTCTGTATGCCACGACTTAAAGATCTAAAGATTTCTTTACCCTTTCAACCAGTCATCTTACCAGACTTACTCCTTTCTGCGTACCGCGGCTGCAATAGATTTACCAAACGGCAACAGATTTAACCTTCGGAAACATTCAGTGCAGATTTCCCCGGGGATTTGGTTTCCGATGGGGACAGTGAGGGAACGAGGAGAAACAGGGAAACCTCTCCTCGTTGAGATCTGGCAACTTGAGGAACCGGCCCATTGGGAAATGTCCCTCACTGGGTAAAACTGTACATTTGCAGTGCATTTTAGAAGAGACGGCAACTTTATTTCTGGGAAGCTACGAGGAATGTGTTTGCGTTTTGTTAAGGGCTTTGCCATGGGGGCCTGGGGGGCGGTACAAGCATCATCTCACCTCTGCCTGGTCAGCCACCATCACTAGCTCCACGAATCCACGTTCAGGCTCCGCCTCGCGCTTTGCCTGGGAGACGGGGCGAAAAACACTGTTATGCACCTGGATTGCAACTGCCAGTCAGAATAAGCAGCACAGGACCAGCTGGACCGATGCTCTGGCCCAGATGTTCAAAAGGCTTTCTGGAAGACGATATATAATGAATTGAAAAAGGTATTTAAATATACCTTCTTGAAGAAACCAGAGGCCTTTCTCCTAGGCATAGTCGGCCAATTGGTGCCAAAGAAGGACAGAACTTTTTTTATGTATGCCACAACAGCAGCAAGAATACTCATTGCAAAGTATTGGAAGACACAAGATTTACCCACACTGGAAGAATGGCAGATGAAGGTGATGGACTACATGGAACTGGCGGAAATGACTGGCAGAATCCGAGACCAGGGAGAAGAGTTGGTGGAAGAAGATTGGAAGAAATTTAAAGACTATCTACAGAAATATTGTAAAATTAATGAATGTTAGAATGATGTTGGATAGAAATTAAGTAGTTTTCAGCTGTAAAATTATAAGGGAATATGAAAAATGGATTATTAATAGGTAAAAATTTAACGTTACAATAGTTTAAGATTAAAGACTAGGATAAACGAAGAGGGTAAGGATTTGCTGAACCAACAAACTGAACTGGAATACAAAAAAGGGAGGTGTGAGGAGGTCCGGGAAATAAGCTAATGAAAAATAAGTAATGGAAAGAATAAGTTGTTTTTAACCATTTTTATTTTGCATTTTCTTACTTTTTTTTGGTAATACTTTGAAAATCTTAATAAATATCTTATTAAAAACTAAAAGCAAAACGGGGACTTCCGGGTTGGCGCCATCGCCGAATGGCGGACTCCCTCCGAGCTCCGGAGGGAGTCGGCTCGGCAGGGGCTGGGTCCTACCGCGCCGGCGACGCGGGGACCCTTAAAAACCACGGGCACGGAGCCCGTGAACATGGTGACTCGGCTGGCATCGTTAGCGCCCTCCCGACTTGTGAAGGAGCCTTTTTAAAGGCTACGGATCGGGTGCCGGGGAGTGGCGTGGTGCTTTGAGTCCTCCGCTTCCCCTGCCGAGCGCAGCCGCATGCCATTCGACGGAGAGCGCTGGCTTCTTCCTTTGAAAATTTGGACATTTGGCGATAACCCGTGAGTAATTGGGTAACCGGGTACAAAAGGAGAAAAAAAAGGAATTTTTTTTCGGATTCGGCACGAGCGGGGGGGATCCAAAAAAGGAAGTCAGTTCCCCCCCTGATTGTAAACATGCTAAAACAAGGACTGGGAAACCAAGATCGATCCAGAAATTTATTGATGACAAAACCACCAACTCCACGATGGGAAACTACAAGAATTGTGCTGGAGGAGAAGAGGGTGAGAGGAAAGGGCAACCCCCCCCCCCCTGGGAACCGGGGCGATTCGGAGAGCCTGGTGAAGAGAAACGGAGAATTTGACAGCTGTCAAAAGAGCTGTCAAAGCTAGAGAATATAAAGAGGATTTTGTTACAAGTTCTTTGCTGGTCAATTTTGTTACAATTTGATATAAATATGGATATAAACTGTCGGGGGAAAAGAAACAACAAATTGACTTTTGGACTAGAGGATACAAAGTTATTGCAATCCCCCTAGAGGGGTTTCGGGACATTACAAGTGTCGTATGTGGAAAACTACTCTGGGATGTGCACAGGTCTTATCTCCTGGGAAAGCTGCAGAACTGAAATACTATTTTGTCTACAGAGGTGACCATAATACAATAGAATCTTCTATTGAAGCAAGAAAGGAACTGGACATAAGTCTTTGTCCCTGAATAACAAACCTCTGTAGAGACATTAAATTTTGGAACAAGAATGTTTTGACAGCTGAACAAGACAGAAACCTGAGAAAGCAAGAAATAAAAGAGCAAATGACTAAATACGACACGGAAAGAACAACGGGAGGAGCAACAAATGATTAAGGAAAATTAAAGGCCTCTATTAGACTGGATTTTTGAAGTTAAATATTATTAAAACAACCAAATCTAAAGAAACCGGCAAGATGGACTGAGAAAAATTTGGCTGTGGACTTAAGATCTCCAGGCCGACAACATACAGACAAATGGACATGGGGAATCAAAACCGGGGAAGGGAGGGGGAATCTTAGAATCCAAAGGCTATGTAACCAACTTTTTGAACTTTTCTATATTTTCTATCTTATATTCTTTATAACTTTGATCTCATATGTTTCTGTTTTTTCTTTTTTTAAGAAAGGGGGAACTCGTGGAAGGAAATGAGAGCTGATCTTGGGGGGGAAATTTTGTTCTATTACAAGATGAGGAGTGATGTTAAGATTGTGTAAATTTAAATTGGTTTATGAGTAAAATATATTAGGTTTAAATTGGGAATGAGAGCTTGTGGAACTAACTTAGGGAAAGGGGAATACAGTCGGGAGGGGAAGGAGGAAGTCCCAGAAAGAAGGCTATGAAAAGAAGGGTCTAAATTTGTTTCTCTTTTTCTTTCTTTTCTTTATCTTCCTTATTTTTCTTATTCTGTTATTATTGGAAATTTTAATAAATATGATTATAAAAAAAAAAAACTAAAAGCAAAACGCACCCTTTGTATCCAGCTGCGCTCGGGCTGTGGCCGCGGGCGGAACTGTCCCCGGGACAGAGAGACCAGCACGCATTCCCCCGTCTCTTGCCTGACGGACTCAAGTCTGTAGGCCCTCGTACCCTGATTCTCTTCTGCTCTGGACTCCAGGCTATAGCTCCTGTCGCTGGACACAACCAGCAGACCACTGGCAGGGCGGAAAGAAAAAAAACAGTCAACCACATTTTTGCCCACGGAAAACCGCAAGAGTGAAAGGAATCTGCTCAGGGGTGATCCCTCCGGCCTCCCACAGAGCTTCGCCTCGTCCAGCATCTCCTCTCATACCTTAGCCCAGAGCAAACGCAGACATTGGCCCAGGAGTCTCGGTAGCCCTGGATCTTGCCTCGATAGCAGCAATTGCCCTGGAAGACAGAGAAAGCAGGGAGAATAAGCCCAGCCTCCCAAGTTTGGCGTTATAGCCCTGCCCCCTGCTTTTCCCGCGGGAGATTTGCCCCATTCCCTTGACCCCTGGGGCCACATGACCAGGGATAGCTCAGTCGGCAGAGCAAGAGATTCTTCATCTCAGGGCTGTGGGTCAAGCCCCGCGTCAAGTAAAGGACTCCTGCACTGCCGGGAGTTAGACCCAATGACCTGTGTGGTCCTTCCAAGTCTATAAACATCTACGCCATACATTGAAAAGCACTGTGATGCCGTTCTATGGCTTCCCCCAAAGAATTCTGGGAGCTGGAGTTTGCTAAGGGTGCTGAGCGTTGTCAGGTGGCCTCCCTACTCCCCTGAAAGAGCTGCAATTCCTGGAGTGGTTTAACAACCATTCCCTCTTCTTCATAGGAAACTCTGGGAACTGTAGTTGACTGTAAGGGAATCAGGGGTCTCCTAACAATTCTCAGTGCCCTTCACAAACTACAGCTCCCAGAATTCTTTGAGGGAAGCATGGCAGCTTAAAGTGCTTTAAATATATCCCTTAACTTAACCCTTCCCAGCTCCACAGCTGAAATACTTTATTGTCACTTGTACAACTTGTATACAGTGAGATTACTTGAGCACCCCCCACTCAGCTCTCTTAGTCTTAATTCCCCTCGTTTACTGACGCACACCCACCAAACCCAAAAGTCACTTGCCCTGTTGTTATCTTTTCATTCAGCGGCCTAACAGCCCACAGACAGAAGCTGTTCTTTACCCTGTTGGTGCGACTAATCAGGCTTCTATATCTTCTGCCTGCGGGCAGGAGATCAAGAAAGTGCCAGCCAGGGTGTGAATCACCCCTGAGAATTTTCCTCACTCTCCTGAGGCAACGTTCTTCCGCTATTTCATCCAGTGGATTCACGGGACAGCCCATAATATCTTGTGCTATATTCACCACCCTCTGTAGGCACTTCCTATCAGATGATGTCAAACCAGCGTACCACACCGTGATGCAGTATGAAAGGACACTTTCTATTGTGGACCGGCAGAAGGAGATCATCAGATGTTGATTGACATCGTTCTTCCGCAAGACTCTGAGGAGATGGAGTCTCTGTTGGGCTTTCTTAACCACCTGGGTTGTATTTATTTTCCAAGTAAGGTCTTTAAGCTTTTTGAGAATACAACAACCAGAACGGTACACAGTGTGGTTGGACTATGAAAGGCCTGAGGCAGCTGCCTTTTCCCAATGTGAAATCCACCATTTTCAGAGTTTCCACCCACAGGCTGGACCTTTTTCCCATGAACCCTCTGCTGCTGTGACCCCAATCTCTCTTTCCTGGCCAATCGCTGCCTGCTCAGATCCCAGCCTGCTTCTCCAGCCCTGGAGCTGGCACCTCTGCTGAAACTTCTGCATCGTGGCAGAGTCCCAGCTGGCAGAGGAGGTGGGCCCAGGAATAAACGTTCCCCAGGCCCCGGATCTCGGCGGGGATGGGTGCCAGCAGAGGAATGGGCTGCGCAGAGCCAGAAAAACAGATGCCCACCTCTGTGCTCGTCGGATGCGTCGCCCTCTCCCCGTTGGAAAGGTAATAGACGAGTCCTTGGGTGCCTGCCAGCAGCTCCCTACGATGGAAGACATACAAATCAGCAGGGACAGACCGTGGATTTGGAGGACGCAAGAAGGTTGCAGGGGAAAGATGGCAGCAAAGCTCCTTTTTAAAATTCGCCCCTTGAATCAGAACCACGAGGACTGGAAGCTTAATTGATTTTTAGGCGAGGGAGCCTAGCAGAGAACGTGCCTTGCATGCAGAAAGTCTCGGGTTCAACCCCCAAAAGCATCTTCAGACAGAGCTGGGAATATCCCTTTCTCTGAAACCCTGGAGCTCCACAGGCAGATCAGACAGAGCTTAGATGGCCCTTCGGCCTGATCCTGCGGGGATCTTGTGTTACTGCAGCTCTCAAACTCTTTTCTCTAGGGCACACTTTCAGAATAAACATTTGCTCGTGCCACATTGAATTTTTCAATGGTAAGAAATGCAATGGAAAACAAAAAGATCGCAACTGGGATTGTCCTCAACGTTGCTTGATACTCTTTGCTCTCAGTTTGAGAAGATATCTAGCCATATTCTGCAAATAAATATATTTTTTGATACTATACAGGCAACGGCCGTTTTGCACGGGGGTTACATTCCTGACTCTTGCATGTGTCGACGGAGCATACAAAAGCCCGTCCTTCTCCTGCCCAAGCCCCTTTTTCCTGCCACTTCTGGGTTTGTTGCGATGTGTGGATGTGCTGTCACACACATATTGGACCAGCAAAAACAGCTGTCGCCTGTACTACACTGAAATGTTTAAATGTTTCTCTGATTCTCCTCGCATCTCCCTGCCTCGCTTGCCATCCTCTGCGCGACACCCTTGGAGAACCACTGGATTACACTAAGATTCGGGGAGGGGGTGAGGATAAAATGGTAGACATGGCCCCCTGCTTTATTTCCTGTGGGTTGTTTTAATAATGTGATGGTGGCTGCGGAGTATCGAAGCAGGAGCCAAAATACAGTGGTACCTCTGGTTACGTACTTAATTTGTTCCAGAGGTACATTCTTAACCTGAAACTGTTCTTAACCTGAAGCACCACTTTAGCTAATGGGGCCTCCTGCTGCCGCCGCGCCGCCACAGCACGATTTCTGTTCTTATCCTGAAGCAAAGTTCTGAGAGCCAGTATGCTGTAGTGGTTAAGAGCGGTAGTCTCGTAATCTGGGGAACCGGGTTCGCGTCTCCGCTCCTCCACATGCAGCTGCTGGGTGACCTTGGGCCAGTCACACTTCTGTGAAGTCTCTCAGCCCCACTCACCTCACAGAGTGTTTGTTGTGGGGGAGGAAGGGAAAGGAGATTGTTAGCCGCTTTGAGACTCCTTAAAGGGAGTGAAAGGCGGGATATCAAATCCAAACTCTTCTTCTTTCTTCTGAACCCGAGGTACTATTTCTGGGTTAGCGGAGTCTGTAATCTGAAGCGTATGTAACCCGAGGCACCACTGTAATTCCAGGGGCAAAGCTAGAGATTTCTGGTTAGAAGGCGCTCGCCACTTCTGCCCATGATGCAAACCCAAACTCACTGATTCTGTACCAAGTCCAGGAGGAGGCGATCTCCCTCGACCTCCAGCACAACCCTCAGCCGAGCCGGGAAGCCCTGAGACCCCTGAAAAGGAGAGAGGGGATGGTTGGCAGAAGGCGACAGAGAACCCATCATGTTTTCTTTGTGGACAGATCCCACCCGCCCCTGCTTAGTGAGAAGGGGTATCGCTGTGAGCCAGAGCAAGTGGCTGAGACCACCCTCTCGGGCCAGATCTCTGCAAGCTAAACTCTTTCCAAAAGTGCCCCCTTCACCAAGGCCAAACCTAGGGCAGGGGAAAAAAGCTTCCTTCATCCCCTTGATGGCAGGAAGCACCTCGCCCAGCTTAGCTCATTGTCCTCCTGCAGGCGTGAAGGGGAGCGGGGGTTGTGTGTGACCGAGCATGTTGCACAGGGGTGTCTGCTTCTCTCCCCCTCCCCCGGCCATCCCCACCCAGCGTTTCCTGCCCAGGAGTAATACCCGGAAATGCTTGAAGGCTCCCAGCATCCGTGGGTCAGGCATAGGACTGGGAGGGCAGGCTGAAGGCTTGGGGAGAGGGGGAGGCGAGTGGCACCGGTTGCAGAGCGCGATGAGCTCATTTGGCCAGCTCAGCTCGAGGTCACGGCATCACCGCAGCTGCTCCACTGCCCCCTTTCCGACCGCCTCCAGCTTTCTCCCGGTTAACAGATCTCTCTCCAGCTGGAAAGCCGGCAGGGAAACTCACCAACGCCGCCTCCTTCAGGCTGACGGGCTGCCCGCCCTGCAGGATCGTTGGCGAGATGGGCCACGAACAGGTCCTGTCATCCCATGGCCGCTGGGTCCCAACATCTGAAATTGGGAATGGGCAAGGGGTTACTCTCAGTTTCGTGTTTTCCTGCAATCTTAGATTTGGCTCACCGCTCCAATCTACGATTAGTTTTTTTTTCAAGCCCTTGTGAAAAGTCACCAGCTTTTCAGCATCAATTTCTCCCCCCCCCCCAAGGTTTTGTTTCACTCTATAACACATATAAAACCACAGGGACTTAACAACATGTGAAAAACGAAACTACAAAATAGGCACATAGAATGAATCCAATAGCACATGGGTTAACGCAACAATCAAGAGGATCAGCATTATCAGATTATAAAGTCCAGTTCCAGATTTGTCAGGCTTGAAAATTATGGTTCCGCTGCATACATGATAAAAGGGTGCCGTATCACATTAAAAGTGTCTGGAGGTTCTCATCCTTGTTGATTTTAGTGCTAATTTCTCATACCCGTTTTTTGGTATGCAATTTCAACTATTATTTTTGCAAAATAACCTTTTCCTAGACACAGTGCACTGCTGCATGGCTTTTTGACTAATGCATGCATTTTGACGCACACAGTGTCCTGGTATATGTATTTGAAGACCCCTCACTCAGCTGGAGGACGGAACTGCAAAATTTGGAGAACTGCACATTTCAAAGGAGGGCGTTCTGGTTTGCAGATTGTTCCGGGAAGTGCAGATATAACAAGTTCCCCTTTAAAGGCAAACGGAAACAGATTTCTTCTCCAGCGCAACACGGAATGCCAAAAAAACAAAGCATTCGCCGCCTCCCTTCCCTCTCTGCTCCATCCACTTGAAAGCCCTTTTCCCCTCACCAGCTTTTATGCCCAACCATGTATTAAATCAGTATCTTGGTAAGTCTGGATTCCCCATGGAGAAAGCTTGCGATGCCGTCACCTCAATGAATAATGCAAATGGACACTGTTATAAACAGTTGCAAGGCCTAATTGGTTCAGCTTCTGAAAGGCATGGAAACAGTCATGGACAGAACCTCGGCCCTCCAGATATTGCTGGGCTCCTCAACTCCCACCATCTCTAACCGCTAGTCATAGTGGCTGGGAGGCTGATGGGAGGCCGAGGCCTATACATCACCTTGAGTGCTGGCGGTCTGACCTTTGGAGCGGGTCGCAGGTCCTCTAGAATGATCTGCCCTACCTTTTGAGTCCCTCTCCAGACTTATGGACTAGAAACCTGTGTGGTGTTGTGCACAGGTTTTTTAGTATTATTATTATTCTTTTGCACGAGCAGAATTCAGCCTTAGAACTGAAATACAAGCAAGATTATGCCACAATACACTTCTCCCCCCCCCCCTCTTTCCAAGGAACTAAAGAAAGGACTTCCTTTCTTAGTGGGGTTCGGCTGAATCACTCGACACAGTGCATTGAGATGTGCAGCAAATGAGCCTTTGCTCAAACAGGCTTAAGGGCTTAAATGGTGCTGGAAAGGGGAGGGTGGTGAGCTGAAAGCAGGGAGTGGGGGGGGGGTGCAGAAAAGGTGACTAATATTACAAGCCCATGCATGTTTATTCAGAACCATCCCCTGCCTCTGTTCGATGGGGCTCAGTTCCTGGTAAAGGTGTATCTGGTTGCTGTTTGACCTGACATGTACCTCCACAGATAAAGGGAAACGTCTTTCTAAATCAATCTTTGGTCCATCGACATCAGGATTGATCACACTGGCCTGCAGCAGCATTTCGGGAATTTGGGTGGACTAAGCTCCTTCCTACCATCTATGAAGCTGCCTTATGCAGATTCAGCCCATCAAGTGCAGTGTTGTCTACACTGGCTGGCAGCAGCTCTCTGGGATTTCAGACAAGAGTCGCTTCCAGATCCCGGGAGCTGAACCCTATAATTCTGCATGCGCTCTGCCCCCGAGTTCTGGGCCTCCCCCTAGAAACAACAAAAGACCCCAGCCCCCATCATTCAAAACATATGGCTGATTGCAGAAGGCGGCTTCCGTGGTTCCTGTTCCAGAGTCAGAACGTTGGTCCTTCTAGCCGAGTATTGCATGCACGGGCTGGCAGCAGCTCAATTGGGATTTCAGACAAGCGCCTCATCCCACCCTACCTGGAGATCCTGGGAACAGAACCTGGCATTTTCTGCATGCAAAGCAAGCACTCTACCAATGATATACCGCCTGTTTGCTACACCATTTAAGAAGTGTGAAGACCGTCTGAGTAAAGGTTCATAAAATAGTTCAGCTGGTGAGAGCATAGCGCTGACAACGCCAAGGCTGCAGGTTCGATCCTGGTAAGGGACAGCTGCAAATTCCTGCATTGCAGGGGGGTTGGACTAGATGACCCTCAGGGTTCCCTTCCAACCCTACGGTTCCGTGAAAAGCATATCAGAAGGGCCCAGCTGGATCAGGCTAAAGGCCCACATCCTGTTCTCACAGGGGCTGCTAGCCAGATGGAAGCCCGTATTCCTCTGCTCACTTTCACATCTGGCCCCCAGAAGGTTGCTTGAAAGACAATGCAGCCCAGGAGCTCAAGAAGGGCAAAGCCAAAATCCATTGTGGAGGTACCAGTTTAAAAATGTAGCAGGTGGCCAAGGAGAAACCACATGGATTTCTGTGCAGCACTTAGGATAAGTTGAAAGCCAGTGAGGATCCTCTTGGAAGATTGCATCCGATTGAGGAGAGCACAGTAACGTAAACAGAGCGTTGTTATTGGAGAGGGACTAGAAGCTGAGTGTGCGGACATACAATGCCCCCATCACTTCCAGAGGGTTGAGTAGATTTTAAGGAGTACAGTAAAAACCTCTACCAGCTCCCCCTGATTTCTTAGCTGCCCAAACCATAGGTGTTGGTTGGACTCCAACTCCCATCAGCCAGTGCAGCCAACGGTCAGGGATGATGGGAGTTTCAGTCCAACACCTTTAAGAGGGTCTCTGGTTCCCTGCCTTTGTCCTTCACACGTCCCAACCAATTGGGGATCACAGGTTAACTGCACTTAACAGAGGTGTGAAGCAGGGATGGGGAACCCACAGCCTTCCTGACGTTGCTGGACTCCGACTCCCATCAGCCCCAGCCAGCAATGGCCCACGAGTCAGGGAAGATGGGAGGTGGAGTTCAGCAGCATCTGGAAGACCGCAGTTTCTCCAGCTCTGCTTTTTACGATCCTAGGAAGCTGACTTAATCCAGATCAGTCTCAGAATCGCTTATCCTGGCTTGGTAGCAGCTCTCTCACACAGGAAAGAGCCGTGCTACAGCCTTCGTTCTTGGAGTTTTCCAGAGGAATCTGACTGGCCACTGTTGGGAGAACAGAAAGATAATGGTCTAGAGATGGGAGTTTTGCTCTGATCCCACAAAATCCCCTTTATATCCCTAGGCATAAATTCTGAAAAGCAGCCTTTAACCTCCCTTCATCCTAAACTTCTCGATCCCCCACTGTTTTGGAAGCGGAGGACTAGGGTTGTCAACTCTCAAACAGGTAACTATAACGAGGATGGCAGATAACGGAGCCTAGAGGTTCAGAGGCAGTCTACCTGCCAACAGAGCAGCCACACCCAACCTTGGTCCCCAGATGTTGCTGGGACTACAACCCCATCATTCCCAGCCATCGTTGCCCACAGTCAGAGAATGGGCGTTGTAGTCCCAACCGTGTCTGAAGAAACCAAGGACGGGCTAGAGAGATTAATGATGGGGAAAGGGCTCTTGGCTTCATAAACCTGTGGAAAACAAACTCATGGGTGTTTGGTCTAGCGTTGCCAACTTCTGCAGCTGCGCCTTTAACAGCAATTTGACCTGCAGCAGTGAACAGGTGATCGTATTACTTTCCATGTCATGGAAAGTACACCTGCTGATTTCATCTCAAACCACTGTTAAAAAATGAAGGTAAAGGTAAAGGTAAAGGGACCCCTGACCATTAGGTCCAGTCGTGACCAACTCTGGGGTTGCGGCGCTCATCTTGCTTTACTGGCCGAGGGAGCCGGCGTATAGCTTCCGGGTCATGTGGCCAGCATGACTAAGCCGCTTCTGGCGAACCAGAGCAGCGCACGGAAACGCCATTTACCTTCCCGCCGGAGCCGTACCTATTTATCTACTTGCACTTGGACATGCTTTCGAACTGCTAGGTGGGCAGGAGCAGGGACCGAGAAACGGGAGCTCACCCCGTGGCGGGGATCCGAACCGCCGACCTTCTGATCGGCAAGTCCTAGGCTCTGCGGTTTAACCCACAGCACCACCAGCGTCCCTTCCACCCCCCAAATCCTCCTCACCTGCCTTCTCCAGCTATCAGCAACCTCCACCCATGATGGGGAGAGAACCTAGGAATATAGGCAGCTGCCTTCTTCCAAGTCAGGCCCATCAAAGCTCAGTACTGTCTACACTGACTGGCAGCAGCTCTGCAGGGTTTTCAGAGAGGGAGTCTCTCGCAGCCCTACCTGGAGATGCCAGGGATGAAACCTGAGACCTCCTGTGTGCAATGCAGTTGCTCCGCCACTGAACTAGGGCAAAAACTGGCTCTTTCGGCTGCTGATTCAGAGGAGTAGACCAAACACCAGACAGGAAGCCCAGACTCTCACAACCAAGGCAGCAGTCAGAAAACAGTGCCAACCCCGGCTTTCTAGATGAGCAAGACACGTTTTCAAAGAGGCACCTGTCTAGAGCGTTCACTTCAGTTATTTTCCAGGGCAGGGCAGTTAAGGGCTGCAATCTTATTGTCATACTTACTTGAGAGCAATCCCATTGAACGCGATGAAAACATGCCTAAATGACTCAGTGCTTAATTTGTAAAAGGGGGGGGTTAAATCTTTTAGCAGCAACTCCCCTCCCCTTCCATTTTGGAAATTTCCCCTCTAATATTCGATATGGGTCTATTTACTGTGTGACAATGCAAATGCCAGGGACGCGGGTGGCGCTGTGGGTTAAACACAGAGCCTAGGACTTGCTGATCAGAAGGTTGGCAGTTTGAATCCCCGCGATGGGGTGAGCTCCCGTTGCTCGATCCCTGCTCCTGCCAACTTAGCAGTTCAAAAGCATGTCAAAGTGCAAGTAGATAAATAGGTACTGCTCCAGCGGGAAGGTAAACTGCGTTTCTGTGCGCTGCTCTGGTTTGCCAGAAGTGGCTTAGTCATGCTGGCCATATGACCCGGAAGCTGTACGCCGGCTCCCTCGGCCAATAAATCGAGATGAGCGCCGCAACCCCAGAGTGGGCCACAACTGGACCTAATGGTCAGGGCTCCCTTTACCTTGACCTTTTAATGCAAATGCCCTCTGAACATGCTTAGAGGCACCTTCATCTTGCCTGACAATCACATACTCCAATGAAGAGGGTTGGCCAATGGCTCCATGGTGGGATAAACTAAACCACAGGCAGAGATGGGGAAATTGTCACACTCCAGATGTTGTCTGGCTCACATCAGTCCCAGCCAGTTTGGCCAACCGTCAGGGGCATATGTGCCAACTCCCTGGGGCACTGGGTGCCCGAGCACCCTCAAAATTTCCTATGAAGGGCCTGGGCAGGCCAGGGTCATGCACACTGCATGGCACCCACAGTCAGGGATGATGGGAGCTGTAGTCCAGCAACGCCTGCAGGTCTACAGGTTTTCCACTCCTGCCCTGGACCAATCATGTCCTAACCAATCAGGGATCACATAAAAATGCATTTACAGAGGTCCAAAGGATGTGGCCCTTCAAATGATGTCAGACTCCAGCTCCCATCAGCTCCAGCCAGCATAGAATGATGGGACCTGGAATCCACAAACATTTGGCGAGATACACAGGTTTCCCCACCCTGGTATAACAGCTTAGAAGAGAGAGGCTGCAATTCTTACGCCACTTACCATCGAATCCAACGGGAATGACTTCTTTGCAGATATGAATAGAACTGCAACTTGAGTCATCAGGAAATTCCGCTCCTACCTCTCCCACCTCACTACTGACAAGCTGCTGTTTTCTCTGCAACACGCAATAATGCTGGCCTGATTTATTACTGTGAGCACCTGCTCTGCATGCAAACGGCTCCAAGTTAAATCCCCAGTATCTCCAGGTAAGCTTGGCAATAAAAGCACCTTTACTGAGAGCTGCTGCTGCTAGGCAGCCAGTGTGGATATATAGAAGATGGACCAATGGACTGACTTGAAATAAGGAAGCTTCACAATAACCCACCTACCTTGCAGGGTTGTTGTAGCGGATCAAAACAAGCCAAGCTACGCTTCCATTATTATTTTTTAATGCTGCAAATCTTCATGCGTGTTTACTCGGGATTCCCAACGCCGCCGCGGCTTTCCCGGGTCAGCCTGCGTGGTAGCTGACTGCAAACGGACCCGCGCTTGGGAAGAAGTAACGTGTGAAGGCGGCCCCAAGGGGTGGCGGGGAAAGGGGTAAGCGGCATACGCCTCTCTGACTCACCGTCCTTCCGTGCTCTCGAAGTGCCTTCGCGCCGCTCCGGCGTAGCTCCGGGGAGAAAGCCGCCAACCCCGAAGGGAGCGCAGGAAGCCAGAAGTACGCCGACCCCCCAAAGCAGCGCCATGCGTCTCTCGCAGCCACCGGGGAGCCGCGGGAAGAGGCGCCCCGACGGTGCGCCCTAGCGCGCAACAGCCGCCGGCTCCTTGGAGAGGTCCGTGCGCCCTTGGCGGCGCTTTCCGGGCGCTCGCTTGGAGAGCAGCCGGAGATCGGGGCGGCCGGGAAGGGGAGCAGCTTGGCTCCGGAGCAGCAGCCAGGGCAGCAGCCAAGGCTCCGGCTAAATCCCTCCCCGGGGCCGGGCTGCAACGGATCAGAGGCCGCCTCCTCCTCGGCCCCGCCGCCGCCTCCGCCCGCCCTCCCGCCTCGCATTGCAGCGCAGCTGCTGGGCCCGCCCGAGAACGGGAACTTCCTGCCCAAGCGACCTTCAGCCTCCGCCCGGCTGCGCGTTGCCAAAGCCCGGCCCGAGAAGCCGCGGCGCGCCCGCCCTCCTCCCCGGCTGACGCAGGGCCGGGGCGCGCGCAAGGAGGGCGCACCGGGCGGGCGAGGTGCCAGCTTCTCCGCTCGGCCGAAGAAGGGGCTCCGAGGCTGGGAAGCGGCGCCGCTTCCGAAAAGGGATTGGCACTGAGCAGCAGCGGGGAAGGGAGGCGGGGGAGAGCTTCGGGATTTCCCTGCCCCAGAGGGAAGGGCGAGGCATGGCATTTTGGAGTTGCCAAACAGAATAACAACAACAACAACAATAAAAAAAAGAATCTTCCTTGCGAAATCGCCTTACCCCAAACACGCCCACTCCGCTGCTCCAATCTGCAGGACTGGCCCTGTTGCAATCCGCGCGTAACACCCGCATAGTCGTCGTCCCACGTTTGTAAGAAGTTACCCTTTGGAACTCCTTGCCTATGGTTGTCAGGTCTTTTCCGGCACCTGCTAAAAACATTTCTGTTTAAGCAAACCTACCCAGATATGTAGAATGTTGGCCGATTTTTAAAATCTGGGTTTTTTTAAGCTTTTTAAAAAAAACTTTTTATTTTTACTGATTATTTTATTCTTTCGTTCTTTTTGTAAATTGCTTCGAGGGCTTTATGATGGGCAAGCAGTATATAAATCTTTGAAATAAATACATTAAATAAATATAAAAAAATCATAGGTAAAGGTAAAGGACCCCTTTACCCCCTAAGACTTTTTATGTATGTGATGACAGCCACACAGATGCTATTAGCCCAGAGATGGAAAGAAGATAAAGTCCCTACAAAGAGAAGAATGGCAAATTAAACTGTTGGACTATGCCGAAATGGCGAAACTGACAGGAAATCTCAGGAACCAAGAAGACCAAACTTTAACACAGGATGCGAAAAAAATTATAATTTATCTTGGAGACCGCTGTAAGCAAATGAAAACATTAGCAGGATTGCAATAACACTTGTAATGTACATAGCAAGTACTATGGAGGTAATGGAGTTGTATAAAATATGGACAGTAGAGAAGATGCAGTAGAGAAGGTTTAATAATAGGACCCATGGAGGGGATGGTGGGAAGTCCAGAGATTTGGAAGAATCCGTAAATGTGGATGTGTATGGTTGTACAGTGGTACCTCGGGTTAAGAACTTAATTCATTCCGGAGATCTGTTCTTAACCTGAAGCACCACTTTAGGTAATGGGGCCTACTGCTGCCGCCACACCGCCGGTGTGCAATTTCTGTTCTCATCCTGAAGCAAAGTTCTTAACCCGAAGTACTATTACTGGGTTAGCAGAGTCTGTAACCTGAAGCTTCTGTAACCCGAGGTACCACTGTATAGTTATAATTTTATATTTGCAAACTCGAATGGAAATTATTTCAAAAAAGAAAAACCAAGATTAGGAAAAGGAACAACCAAACCAATCGTTTAATAACAAAAAAGCGGGGTGGGTGCCATTTTGACTGCCTCAATCTGCGTAGCCCGTCTGGTCCTCGCTGCTGTCGTCGGAGGAGAGGAGCTCCTCAGGGCTGCAGGCAAAGCAGACCCGCCCCATGTCCTGCCAGCACATGCGGCAGTAGAGGGTCCCGCACTTGGGGTCTGGGCACAATTTGGAGTTGCTGGATTGGGGCAGGCCGCAGAGGATGCAGTACTTGCGGAGAAACCGCTGGAGGAACGGGAGCCAGCGGCCCAGCCTGTCCAGGAAGGGCTTCTCCTGCAGCGGAAGGAGAGAAGGGAGGGAGGTGCTCAGCCCCAGCCAGAAAGGGAGCTATCCGCCTACATTATATCATAGAATCAGAGATGCAGAGTTGGAAGGGACCCCAACGGTCATCTAGTCCAACCCCCTGCAATACAGGAATTTCCACTGAAGGGAAAGTTGATCACCGCATGTTTCCGGATGCCTCTTAACGATATCCTTGCTAAGGGTTTCATACAGCAGTTCCTGCGATCAAAGGAGTGAGTCTTCGTCTCTGTTTGGATACAACTGGGTGCCATTTTGAATCAAGATGGCCGACTGAACCTTTCAAAACGGCCCTGATTTTAACCACCAGTTTCAGAACAGCACAGACTTTTTTTGGGTGTATTTCTTAGAATCCTTCAACGAATGCCTGGGGAAGGAAGGAGACTGCGGATTGGAAATATATCCAAATCGTGAGGGTGCTGGGGACATCAACATTAAATTACATAACAACCTTCACCAGAATAAAAATGGAACAACCCATTTCAAAAAGTTGGCATTCAACAGTCTCTTTTTAGGATCCAGATTCCAGAGCCATTTAAAATGGCATTCTCCCCGCCCCCCGCACCTGCAATATGAAGCGGTACAATCCATGTTGAGTTTCCTTTCCCCCTCTTCCCTCCCTGCGCCTTTTCCTTTGTGTGCCTTCTTTTTAGATTGTAGGCCTGCAGGCTGGGACAATCTTGTTTCAACTGCTTGTAGGTAAGCCGTTCTAGGGCTGAAAAGTGGGGTGCAAATGCTCTAAAAAAAAATAATGCCACTCCTCCCTTCCCCTGCAGGTAGAGAGATTGGCCCGGGTCCAATTGAACCAGCATTTCGTATAGTCACGGCGCCTGAATGTGCCTTGTTTTTCAGCCAAGCTCCTAGAATGAAACTATCTTGACCCTTGGCCTGCTAAGTCATCAGGTGCTTAAAAGCGCCCGGCGAGGCTGATGGTTTACTCAGTGGTCCCCAGTGGGAGGGAATGGGTGGAGGCCCATCAGCTGAGCCAACAGGAAGCCTTGCCCTGAGGTCCGCGCACAGCAGGGGAGGTGGAAAGGTAGGGGGCTCAAGTGGGCAGGAAACGGGGGCAGGGTGTTGCCTTCGGGCAGAGATTTAATGGATTGCACAGAACTGCCCAAACACTCGTGTGCTCTAGATGCACTGGGGGCAGAGAACAGGTGCTCACAAGCAAATCCACACTGTGAGCAAGCATGTTTGGGGGAAATCCTTCCTTTTATTCAATCAAAAACATGTTATTCAATAGCACATTGAAATAAAGAAAATATGAGGAACAGCAGATGGAGTTGGGTATGTTTAACCTGGAGTACAATACGATAACAATAATCTTTATTGTCATTGTCCCATACAGAACAACGAAATTGAAAAAATCTACATCAGACATTCAAAAACCCACAAGCCTGCTCTCCCAGCCTGGTTAGCCCCCTAAAAACTCTGATATCCCATAATTGAATATAATATACTCACATAAAGACTACCTTAAAGGTAAAGGGACCCCTGACCATTAGGTCCAGTCATGACCGACTCTGGGGTTGCAGCGCTTATCTCGCTTTATTGGCCGAGGGAGCCGGCGTACAGCTTCCGGGTCATGTGGCCAGCATGACTAAGCCGCTTCTGGCAAACCAGAGCAGCACATGGAAACGCCGTTTACCTTCCCGCCAGAGCAGTACCTATTTATCTACTTGCACTTTGACGTGCTTTCGAACTGCTAGGTTGGCAGGAGCAGGGACCGAGCAACGGGAGCTCACCCCATCGCGGGGATTCGAACCCTGAACCTTCTGATCGGCAAGTCCTAGGTTCTGTGGTATAACCCACAGCGCCACCTGCGTCCCTTTTAAAAGACTACCTTACACTGTGTTTAAAACCAAAATCGCATTTGGATAGAAACTGTTTCTCAGGCGGCTAGTCCTAGTCTTTATAAAGCATGATGGGTGACATGGGAGCCATATCTAAAGGGCTGTCGCATGGAAGATGGAGCAAGCTTGTTTTCTGCTGCTCTGGAAGGGAGGACACGAACCAATTGGCTTCGAACTGCAAGAAAGGAGATTCCGACGAAACGTCGGGAAGAACTTTCTGGCAGCGAGAGCCGTTCAAGGGTGGAACGGACTTCCAGGGAAGGACTCTCCTTCCTTGGACATTTTGAAGCAGAGGTTGGACGGCTATCTGTCTTGGATTCTTCAGCTGCGATGCCTGCAGTGCAGGGGGCTGGACTAGATGACCCCTGGGGCTCCCTCCCGCCTCTACAATTCACCGAAGCTGCCTGTGTTCTTCCACTCACCAGTCTTTTGCGCTGCCGCACGCGCAGGATGATGCGCTTCCGCTGCACGATGATGAAAGCCATCCTCTGCCGGAGCATCTCGTTGTAGAGGAAGAGAATGCGCTTCTTCTCCCTCTGAGAGAGAGAGAGAGAGTGAGGGTGGCAGGGAGAACGTGAGGCTGGAGAGAAAGCATTGTTATTATGCCATCCGGCCGTTCTGGCCACAAGTGGACGTCACCCACCCTGGTAGCCAGGGCCAGATTTAGGTGTGATGAGGCCCTAAGCTAAGGTTACCAGAGGTCCCCGTTTCCCGGGGGCAGTCCCTGGATTTACAAATCAGTCCACATACAAAATCAATTGAAGTTGAAAAGTGTCCCTGGATTCATTGAAAAAAATCTTGTAACCTTACCCTAAGCCAGTGTTTCCCAAACTTTTTTGGGCAACGGCACACCTGTTTAATGAAAAAAATCTCGCGGCACACCACCATTACAGCCCCGTGACGTCAGCGCGCAGCGTCACGCCGGGAGGGACGCACGAAAGTGAAAGTTTTTTCCCTCCCCCTTGCCGGGGAACCTCCAAGCTTTGGGGGTGGGAGGAGGCAGCAGAGCGAGGGACTGAGGGACGGCGGCAACTGAGGTGGCGGCGGCTGTTGTGGTGGTGGCGGCGATAGCGGGCGGAGGAGGGGGCGGCGGCGGGGCTTGAGGAGCCGTCGCCGGGAGTTGCTGCTGCTGTTGTTGCTGCTGCTGCCCGGACATGCCGGCCTCCTCCTCCTCCGCTGTCTCGCGCTCCTCCCTTTTGCACGCGCTGCCCCGCCGCTCGGCACCACCACCGCGGAGCCGCCCCCGGCTCGACGCGGATCCTCGCCGCCGCCGCCTCTCACCGCCCGACTCGCCCGCCTCCCACGGCACACCAGCCAACGTCTCACGGCACAGTAGTGTGCCGCGGAACACCAGTTGGGAAACACTGCCCTAAGCTACTGAAGGTAATGGGACCCTTTATATGTCCAGCTGTCCTTTGTCAACAACAAATTGTCGCTCTTGTAGGGGTTGTTTTTAAAAGTCTGGAACGGATTAATCCGTTTTGCATTACTTTCTATGGGAAAGCGCACCTTGGTTTTGGGACGCTTTGGTTTTGGAACAGACTTCTGGAACAGATTAAGTTTAAAAACCAAGGTACCACTGTATATAGAAATGACCAAACCAGTGATATTTTAGGGAGCAGGCTAGCAGGCAGGGCCCATGACTTACAACATAGGAGCCTACACAACACAAAACACTGTTGCTGTAGGTAGGTTTTATTTTATTTGTTTTTTATCTTATATTTTGGAAATGTACATCCAGGTGGGGTTTTTTCCCTTTAAATTTTTTTGGGGGGCCCCAAGAGTGTGGGGCCCTAAGCTATAGCTTGTGTCTTATACATAAATCTGGCACCCTAATGGTGCAAAGGAGAACATTTCTCGCGTTGGGCAGGGTGTGTGTGTGCATTTAATCTGGGGTCTGGCGTCCCAACCTTGGGGAAGAAGAAGGCTGCGATGACGCGGCGGATGCGGAAGACGTAGACCTGCGCGAAGCACAGCAGGATCAGGGCGCCCAGCGGTGTGACGCAGCTCACGTACTGCTCCTTGCTCATTCCATGCGCTTCTGGCAAGCAGTCTGCGGAAGAGAGAGAAAGAGAGACGGGCCGGAGGGGCAACCTTTGACAGAATGCAACAGCCATGGTCTTAGAATCATAGAATCATGGAATCATAGAGTTGGAAGAGACCACAAGGGCCATCGAGTCCAACCCCCTGCCAAGCAGGAAACACCATCAGAGCACTCCTGACATATGGTTGTCAAGCCTCTGCTTAAAGACCTCCAAAAGAGGAGACTCCACCACACTCCTTGGCAGCAAATTCCACTGTCGAACAGCTCTTACTGTCAGGAGGTTCTTCCTCATGTTTAGGTGGAATCTTCTTTCTTGTAGTTTGGATCCATTGCTCCGTGTCCGCTTCTCTGGAGCAGCAGAAAACAACCTTTCTCCCTCCTCTATGTGACATCCTTTTATATATTTGAACATGGCTATCATATCACCCCTTAACCTCCTCTTCTCCAGGCTAAACATGCCCAGCTCCCTTAGCCGTTCCTCATAAGGCATCGTTTCCAGCCCTTTGACCATTTTGGTTGCCCTCCTCTGGACACGTTCCAGTTTGTCAGTGTCCTTCTTGAATTGTGGTGCCCAGAACTGGACACAGTACTCCAGGTGAGGTCTGACCAGAGCAGAATACAGTGGCACTATTACTTCCCTTGATCTAGATGCTATACTCCTATTGATGCAGCCCAGAATTGCATTGGCTTTTTTAGCTGCCGCGTCACACTCTTGGCTCATGTCAAGTTTGTGGTCAACCAAGACTCCTAGATCCTTTTCACATGTACTGCTCTCAAGCCAGGTGTCCCCCATCTTGTATTCAATCTTGTTCAATCCTGAGTGGAGGCCTTCAGGGAGCCTCTCTCAGCCCAAAGGCCACATTGCCTTCTGGGAAAATTTCCGCTTGGCAGGGCCAAGGGCCAAAGTGGACAGGCCTCTCAGGCAACGCTGGATTTACGTATAAGCTAAACAAGCTATAGGTTAGGGCCCCACTCTCTTGGGGGCCCCCCAAAAAAAATTAAAGAAAGAAACCTGGATGTACCGTACATTTCCAAAATATAAGATAAAAAACAAATAAAATAAAACCTACCTACAGCAACAGTGTTTTGTGTTGTGTAGGCTCCTCTGATGTAAGTCATGGCCCCTGCCTGCTGGCCTGCTCCCTAAAATATCACTGGTTTGCTTATTTCTATATATAGGGTGCCTATATTCTGCGTGGACTGGTTGCATGGCAACATGCACAAATGGCTTTCGATACTTATTAGGTCCATAAATTACTATATAGCATATATTCAACACAAAAAACAGTGACTATTTGTTGCTGACAAAGGACAGCTAGACATATAAAGGGCCCCATTACCTTCAGTAGCTCAGGGCCTCATCAGACCTAAATCTGGCCCTGCTCTCAGCGCCCACCTGCCGCTAGATATTAAACCCATATGCATAGTACTCATTTCTACTGAAATGAGGCTGCATTTTAATGTTGTACTTAATCTTGTTTTTAAGTTGTATTTTAATCAATTGTTTTTATACCTGGTGTTAGCCGCCCTGAGCCCAGTCTTGGCTGGGGAGGGCGGAATATAAATAAAATTATTATTATTATTATTATTATTATTATTATTATTATTATTATTATTACTATTGGCAGCTGCTCTGGAGGCTAACCCCTGGACCGTGGGGCCTTATCCCTCCCCACTTCCAGGAAAACTGCACAGAAAATACCCTCCACCCCCTATCTTACGGTCTCCATCCTCTGCACGGCACCCTTGCCTGGACTCCTCCCCAACTTACGCAGGTTGTTTGTCTCCATCACCATCTCCGAGGAGGTGTTCAGGGCCCCGATGGTGCTGCGCAGGAGACGGGCCATCATGGTGTTCCCTCCGACTATGACTTCCAAGTGGTGGCTGCCTTCGGAGAGGGGCAGGAGAAGGGATTTAGCCAGTTAGCTATCACCCACTCTTTACCCCAGCCATCCCATTAAAACACAGTGTTTTAAAAAAAGAACGTTAAAACAACTTGCGGCCACAAAAATAGTAAGTGTCAAACGCCGGGGTGAAAAGGGGCGTCCTCAACATTTGCCAGAAGCCGCATAATGAAGGCGCGAGACATGTGCCTGTATGGAGGGAGTTTTGGGGGCCACCAGAGAGCAAGCCCTCTTGCAGCCCACCACCACCCCAGGGCTCTGCGGGCAAAGGAACGACCAAGAGGGGCCCCTCTGTCTATCACAGCACCCGAGGGAAGAAGGCAGTCTTTCAAGGTATTTGGGGCGTGAGCCATATCGGGCTTTGAACACCAACATAAACACATTAAACCAGTGGCATAGCGTGGGTAGCAAGCGTCCGGGGCAAGGCGGGGAGGGTGCGGGAGAGAGGGAAACAGATGGAGTACACATGCGCATTCAACTGCCCAATGGCATCCGTGTCACCCAGGAGATTGCAGCCACAGGGAAAAAGAAGAAGTTGTTTTGCTGTTTGGAGAGGTCACTTCCTGCTTCACACGGAGAAGCCATTTTCAACAGAGCCCAGTGACAGAAGCATGCAGCTGTATGGAGGCAGCACCAGATGCTGAAATTTTGTGACCCTAAGAATTTTGTGTCCTGTGCTGCCGCCCCCATGCTATGCCACTGCCTTGAACTGGACCCAGGCAACTGGTGCAGGGGTTATACGAGATCTAAATGGAACCCCAGCCAGGAATCTGGTTGCTGCCTTCTGGACCAACTGAAGTTTCCAAGTCGTCTTTGACAGCAGACCCACGTAGAGCACATTGCAATGTTGATTTGTATTCCGCTTTTCCAACAACAAACGCTGCGCTCATAAAAACTTCCTGCTCTTAAAATGACTCTGCGCCATCTTGCTGGTGCCTGGGAGTGGTACTGGATTGCCATACAGGCATGTGCTCAGGGCAAGGGACGCGGGTGGCGCTGTGGGTTAAACCACAGAGCCTAGGACTTGCTGATCAGAAGGTCAGCGGTTCGAATCCCCGTGACGGGGTGAGCTCCCGTTGCTCGGTCCCTGCTCCTGCCCATCTAGCAGTTCGAAAGCACGTCAAAGTGCAAGTGGATAAATAGGTACTGCTCCCGAGGGAAGGTAAACGGCATTTCTGTGCGCTGCTCTGGTTCGCCAGAAGCGGCTTAGTCATGCTGGCCACATGACCCAGAAGCTGTACACCGGCTCCTTCGGCCAATAAAGCGAGATGAGCGCCGCAACCCCAGAGTCGTCCCCGACTGGACCTAATGGTCAGGGGTCCCTTTACCTTTACGTGCTCAGTGCACCAGCTGAGCAAGACCCCCCAAGAAAGCTAGAATGGAGTTTCTTTTAAAGCATAAAAGTAGGGAGTGTCCCACCAACACAGATCAAAGTAAGGCAAGGAAATCAGATCCTGTTGTGTGTTGCAATGAACCTATGATACATTCTTCTGAGTTATACGCATTTGATTCGTTTCTTTCATTATTGCATATGCATAAAAACAGCAATATGTTGTGCAATTTGCTGTTTTATTTCAGATAAGAGGCGGGATGAAACGTAACCAATGCCATTTTATTTTATGGTTCAGCACAGAGGCGGTGGCAGCAGAGAATCCCTGTTCTCAGGTCACCACAGGTTTGCCTTGCAGCACAAGAACGGTTCTCCCACCCTTGTACTAAAATAAAGGAAATTAATAAATATTTGCCCGTTTGATGTTTTCTAAATATCCAGCTGATGTTTAAGGCAGGGCTGGAGAGGAGGGGAAAGGGGGAACCTCCCTTCCGGGGTCATATAACTTACTGCGGAAGGAATACTCCACAAAGGAGTGGTGTTTGATGGTGCTGAATATGGTATACAGCAGGAAGTCAAGGACGCAGGCAACGATCACGAAGAGCGATGCTGGCAAACAGCCCAGTAATTCTGACATCTGGAAAGAAGCAGGGTGTGTGCGCGGGAGGAGTAAGTGTGGGTCAGTGACACGTATGGGGCTGATCAGCCCCCGGATAGAGGACATCGCCCGTGTTTTACAGTAAACAGCATAAAACACCTACGCGGAAAACGTTCAGAGAAATCACAAGAGGAGGAGGCTACCCCCAGCAAAAGGAGTCAGGTTAAAGAACTTGTTGTCCGACTTGGGCAACAATTAATAACAGCTAAATCTATTTACCATATTTTTAGATCTATAAGACGCACCAGACCATAAGACGCACCTAGTTTTCGGAGGAGGAAAACAAAAAACAAAAAATTCTGAATCCCAGAAACCAGAACAGCAAGAGGGATCTCTGCACAGCAAAAGCAGCAGTCCCTCTTGCTGTTCTGGCTTCTGGGATAGCTGCGCAGCCTGCATTCGCCCCATAAGACGCATACACATTTTCCCTTACTTTTTAGGAGGGAAAAAGTGAGTCTTATAGAGCAAAAAATACAGTACTTGTTTACATTTATATTCCACCTTTCCCCACCACCCCAGGAGCTCAAGGTGAGGTGCACATTTGTTGTTGTTGTTGTTGTTGTTGTTTATTCAACTTATACACCACCCTATACCTGGAGGTCTCAATTTTATACGTTGTGGTCACAACAAGACCACAACGTATAAAACCAAACCAAAAGCAGTAACCTAATTAACCTCCCCCCCACACCAAAAAAAGCCATATTCTAAAAGAGTGTTGGGTGTCAATAAGATCAACCAAAGGCCTGATTAAAAAGGAACGTTTTTGCCTTCCTCCCCAGTTCTCTTCCTCCCAATTTTATCTGCAAAACAACCCCGTGAGATAGGTTGGGCTGAGACGCAGTGACTGGCTGAAGGTCACACCCAGTGAGATTCATGGCGGAGTGGGGGATTTGAACCCTGGTCTTAGCCCGGAACTCTAACCACTATTCCACCGCTGCCTCTCCAAAGAAAAAGGGCACCACTGGACATATAGAGCTCACAGGGAAAGCTGCTGAACTTGGACAAGGTCATGTGGTCTCCCTCGAGATTTAAGATTCTGGATTTTTATGCCTGCTTTATATTGTACATCTCTGGGCACTGTAAGATTCGAGGGGTTTCAGGCCCAACATACACATCACCTGTGTTTCCCTTTGGAAAGGAGGCGCAGTGTAGACTGTGGCATCTCTATGATATATGATTTATTTACACTTATATACAACCTGGTCCCAAGAGGGTCTTGTTTCCCCCACAGCTGCAGCCCTGGATTCCAACAGACATCAGACACAGTTCTGACCCTCTCTCTAGCTTGCCGCCTTTACCAAACTGAAACCTTTTTTCTCCCAATCACATTTCAGCCTATGCTAAAACTCCAAACCCTGGTTTTCATTCTTCTAACGAGTTCTGAACTGAAGGAGGGGCCCCACTCACCTGCTTCTGGCACAGAGCCATCTTAATTGCTTTCTTAATGGCCCATTACTTTCCTTTTGTTTTCTTAATGGCTCATCTCCCAGGCGATTACCTCATCAGGAGACTGACTGGGGTTATATTTTAACCCTTGCTGGATCCAGGTGTTCAGGAGGCTTGGTTAAATTCTAACATCTACTAGATCCAGGAATTTAGGGGAACCTGGTACCCAAAAACGCATAATGATATATTGTATAGGTCACGTTTTTGTTTTGTATAATTCCTATGAATATTTTTATGTCAGTATGATTCTGCTTGGCTACAACCATCACTTGGTTGCCTTATTAATAAATCTGAAGTTGGCATAAAAACAGCAGTGTGGGTGTGGGGGTAGGCAAACTCATAGGGCCAACCCCAGGATGATAACTGTAGCTGTGTCAGGGGAATACAGGGGTCTCCTGGCAGTTATCAGCACCCTTGACAAACTACAACTCCCAGAATGCTTTGGGGGAGAAGCCATGACTGTTCAAAGTGGTATCGTAGCACTTAAAAGGTATGCTGCAAATGTGACCTAAGAGAATTGAAATGGACAGATCCTGCGATCCCTACAAAGAATAGACCCACTGACATTAATGGACCTAAGTGAGTCATGTCATTGACTTCCATGCGCCTACTCTGAGTAAGGCTGGCACTGGATACACAGCTCACAATTATTAAAGCACAGCAGGATCCCAATCCTTAGGTATCCTGCCTCTATGCCTCCCGCTAACTCCGACCACCATCATCTCCGTAGGTCTCTGCCCCCAAAGCCCACCAACTTACCATATTTTTGGTCTCGGGCGGCTGGAAAGCGAGGCGGAGGGGGTCAATGAGACTGCTTTGCTCGGCACGCCGCAAGGGCAGAAGTGTCCGCTTCTTCTGCAAGGGTCACAGGGCGGGAGGAGGCAGTAGGAGTGGGGAAGAGTTCTCATCACCCTGTTGCCTGTTGCCATCACTCAGCACATTACATCCAGAGGTAGACTGTCTCTGGATGTGGAGGTTCCACTTCAGCTCTTGTGACTAAACGTTTGCTGAGGGACGTATCCTGCATGGGTCTGAGAACCCCACAGGGGCTCTGCTTCCTTCCCCCGAATGCCCTTTGACCTCTGCCGCCTGCAACCACAACCCCTCTGGCTGTGACTACTGACCGCCGCCACCCGGCCATCTAGCCAAGCGGCAAACTCTGGCCGCTCCTACCTGCTTCCGACGTCGGGCGTCTATCTGCCGGAAGTAGCGGGATATGTAAAGATTGTCGAAGCGAATGTCCTGCGTGTAGCTGTTTGTGTAGGAGAACGCCCTGAGGGAAAAGAGGATGGAGAAGGGGCTGGGAAAGAATGTGGCGAGAGGTGGGGAGACACTCCAACCTTGTCTGCCTAACCCACTGAACTGTCAGCATCGCCCTTGAGCCTGTGCCACCAACTAGACTCATCCACTTCAGCCCCGACTGAGCTAGGCAAGCTGGGTAGCACTTCCAGAGACCACCTTCTGCACAGGAACAGGTCAAAGTGCTGTGGACTCACAGTTGTGAGCACCGGATTCACTTCCACAATACAGTCGTCGCACAGCAGAGTACAGCAGAGTATAGCAGAGCATAAACGACTCGGAGAGCAGCTCTGTAGAATATCTTCTTTATTCTATCTACAACTATAATACACAACTATGTACAGAGCTAAATGAGGTCTAAACGGAAATGCTGAACTGCACTGTCTGCAGCTGCTCTTAGCAGCAACCTTATCTATACACACGACCTCTCTCTAACACTCAGTCTCTCTCTCTCTCTCTCTTTGATGTGAGGCTGGAGCGGAATATATAGAGAGCAGAAACCGCCCCCTCCTCTCTGGAGAATCAGCAGAGAATATCAGCAGATTCTTGGATATGGGAGGGGTGAAATCTCCTCATGAACTCCACTCCCAACCCATCACAGCCCACTGCAAAAGCTCCTGCCAAGGCCTGGGATGCAGCCTTTTTGTTAAAAAAAACCAACCAATGACATAGCATGCAACTAGTCCTCAACATTCAGATCACAGCTGCCGAAGGCTGCAAAGCTCTGGGACTGGGCTGCTGCTGGTTGTCAGCTTTGGTGTCCAACCCACCACCGGTAGAAATTCAAAATCCACCCCCATCGCACACCTGCTTATTATAGTCCCACAGCCGATGTGGAACACCACAATCATTCCTCTTGCACAAGAGGGGAACTTGATGCCTTCTGGATGGTGTTGGGACTCCTACTCCCATCAGTCCTCCCTGCCAGCATGGCCAATGGGCAGGGGAGGATGATTCTAATCAAACAGCCTCTGGAGGGCCACAGGTTCTCCATCCCTGTCTTGGGCACACATCCCAACCAATCAGGGATCACGTTAAATGCTCTTGCGGAGGTGTGAAGCAGGGATGGGGCCCCTGCAGCCCTCCAGCTGTTTGTTGGTACTAGAACTCCCATCAGGGATGATGAGAACTATAGACCAGCAAAACCCAGAGGGCCACAGATTCCCCTCCCTTGGCTTATTTTATTTTCACGCACAGAATAACAGCAGAACACGTTTTCATGCTGCAGTCAATGAAAAGCCAAGTGTCAAACGCTCGCCCAGAGACTTAGGAAGGTCGGTAGGCAGGGCAGAGGCACAGTTTCTGTAATTATTGGCTCTTGCTTCTACAACAGGGGTAAAGGCCCTCCCTGCAGCCCTCAAGATGTTTACAGGGACTCCGGCCCCCATCAGCTCCAGCCAGCATGGCCGATGGTCAGACATGCTGGGAATGTAGTCCAACAAAATCCATGAAGGTTGCCAACGTGCCGAAGGGTGCTCAAATCTAGGACCTCAGGCTTGCCTCAGGCACAACCCAAATAGGTTCCCTGGCCCCACCCAGGAGCCGCCGCGCCCCCCAGCCCAACTCACGAGGCAAAGACGATGATGAACATGCAGGAGAGGAGGACCCGAAGCACAGACATGGAGGTGCTCAGGCGCTCGCCCTGCCTGGCCACCTCTTCGTTGACTTCATCCACCAGGTGTCTGTGGGAGAGGTTGGCACCGACTAGCATGGTCTGGTGTTCTTCCTGGATGGAGGGAGGGTGGGGGAGAAGAAAGGAAAGGAATGTCCTAAACGCTGGTCCCAAAAGATCTACACTGGTTGCCGGTACATTTCTGAGCACAATTCAAAGTGTTGGTGCTGACCTTTCAAGCCCTAAACAGCCCCAGCCCAGTGTACCCGAAGGAGCGTCTCCGCCCCCCACCGTTCTACCCGGACACTGAGGTCCAGCGCCGAGAGCCTTCTGGCGGTTCCTTCCCTGCGAGAAGCCAAGTTACAGGGAACCAGCAGGGGGTTTTCTTGGCAGTGGTGCCCTCCCTGTAGAACGCCCTCCCGTCAGATGTCAAGGATATAAAGTATTATATGACATTCAGAAGACAGCTGAAGGCAGCCCTGTATAGGGAAATCTTTAAGGTTTGTCATTTTATTGTCTGTTTGATATTTTGTTAGGAGCTTCCCAGAGTGGCTAGGGCAAACTAGCCAGGTGAGTGGCGTATTATTATTATTATTATTATTATTATTATTATTATTATTATTATTATTAAATGTCTGGGGGTTGTTTATTTTTTTAATTGTTTGTTTTTTAACTGATCTGTAAGCCTTGCTAGGGGTCTTTTCAGCTGAAAAACAGGGCGGAAGTGCTTTAAATAAATAAATAGACCCCTACCGTATGCCCTTGCCGTACGCACCTTGACCGCTAAACTGGCTGTGAAGTCCTGGTTTAAACTGTCCACGGAATCGTTAACCCGGTCGTAGGTTTGGCCAAAGTTCCCTTCCACAGGAATCTTGTCGTGGCACCAAGTGTGCATAACTGCAGAGGAAGAGGTGGAAGAAAGCAGCTGGAGAGCGAAGCTGCATTTCAAAAGGAGAGTTAGGTGCTCAGCAAGGATGTGGCAGGGATGTACCACTCCAGATGGGCAGGTGGAGGGGGATGTACCACTGCTGGTGGCAGGTGGGGACTCACAGGATGGGATGCCCAGCCTCAGGGACCCTCTTCTGGAAAGCATGTGGTTTGGATCGGGATTTGAGTCTGACACGCCAGTCTGGTTCACATGGTGTGCTAAGCCAAACCTTGGTTTAGGGTGGTCCTGCGTGGCTTCCCCTGCCCACCAAAGATCCCTGGGAACTGTAGTTCAGCCTAGGTAGCAGAGCTGTAATCAAGAGGCTTAGGAACAGCCCATCAGCCACACAACAAGCAGTCCCTACAAGCAATGGCCTCAAGCTCCACCGGGTACGCAAGCTGAGACCCTACCTGCCCGCGGACTGTCTTGCCAGAGTGGTGCATGCTCTAGTTATCTCACGCTTGGACTACCGCAATGCGCTCTATGTGGGGCTACCTTTGAAGGTGACCCGGAAACTGCAATTAATCCAGAATGCGTCAGCTAGACTGGTGACTGGGGGTGGCCATTGAGACTACATAACACCAGTCTTGAAAGATCTACACTGGCTCCCAGTACGTTTCTGAGCACAATTCAAAGTGTTAGTGTTGTTGACCTTTAAAGCCCTAAACGGCCTCGACCCAGTATACCTGAAGGAACGTCTCCACCCCCATCCTTCTGCCCGGACGCTGAGGTCCAGCGCCGAGGGCCTTCAGGCAGTTCCCTCGCTGCGAGAAGCAAAGCTACAGGGAACCAGGCAGAGGGCCTTCTCGGTAGTGGCGCCAGTCCTGTGGAATGCCCTCCCATCAGATGTCAAAGAGATAAACAACTACCTGACATTCAGAAGACATCTTAAGGCAGCCCTGTTCAGGGAAGTTTTTAACGTATGATATATTAGTGTATTTTTGGTCTTTGTGGAAGCCGCCCAGAGTGGCTGTGGAAACCCAGCCAGATGGCAGGGTACAAATAATAAATTGGTTATTATTATCACGGCAGCTTCTCTTCTCTTGTCCTTGGCTGGAACTCACTCTTGGCAAAGTGGCAGAGGAAGCTGAACTTCATAGGAATGCAAAGCAGGTGGTTGATGAAGGGCACAGAAATTGTCCGCATGCAAGATGCATGCTTAACTGCAAACCAGTTCTGGCAGCGCTTGATGGCTTGGTCTATAATTTCTAGAAGGGGGAAAAGGAAAGCGTCGACAGTGTTGTTGTCGTTGTTACTATTTTATTTGCTAAACTTCTTTGAAAATGCAAACTGAAAATAAATCAAACGAAACAGATGCAAAGGGCAAGTCATTAATGTAACAGGCTTAAGACAGCTATTCACACTTAATGCTTCCTTTCTCCTTTATCGTTTCTGTAACAGGGTTTTGCTCGCTAGATTTTTCTTTACAGGTTCCGAGATGAAGAGATGACTTTAAAGGTCTGCAGTCTAGGAGGTCTTCAGCTGGTGAATCGGCACCCCCTTGTGGGTCACGGCCTGGTCCGACAGGAGCACTGCCGCCATGCAAATATTTGGTGAAAGGTTCAGAAACAGGTCCACAAATGAATGTTTGGGTTAAAAGTGGGACCTGGACTGAAAAGTTTGAAGAGTAGAATCAGAGAGTTTGAAGGGATGCCAAGCGACAACTGGTCCAACCCCCTGCATTCAAAACTTTTCATGTTGGTGACACACTTTTAAACATGCATCCTTTTGCAACACAAGTAATTCAGTTTTACTAGCAAACCAGAGGTTAAACTAACCCCTGTCCAGGCCTAGGAAGAGCGTAGGGAGTGTCCGCACACTGCAGCCGACACACTGACGCGTCTCGACTCAGTTTGGAAAGCTCTGCTGTGCAGTCAATAAATGCTTTCCATATTTACTCAGATGGGGCCTTTATCCTTTGCCCCCTGGTTGCCCTAAATTTTTGCACAATGCCAAACTTTTCGATACCACTGTTCAATATTTATGTTCTGCAGCATCTTCCAGTTCACAAGTAGCCGAGAGTAAAAGACTCAACAGCTCCTGATGGTTAAAAATCTAGATTTCTGTTCAAGAACATGCTTAGAATCATAGAAACATAGAATTGCAGAGCTGGAAGGGACCCCGAGGGTCATTTATTCCAACCCCCTGCAACGCAGGAGTCTCAGCTAAAGCATCCATGGCAGATGTCCATGCAACCTCTGCTTAAAAAGCTCCAAGGAAGGAGAGTCCTATTTAGTAGAACAAAAGTCAGAGATGGACATGTCTGCCTATCGGTAATCTGAGTAATTTCACTCTCAGCTGAACCTACCTTCACAGGGTAAAAGGACTAGGAGGAGAACTATGTAGGTCACCTTGAGCTTCTTGGGTACAATGTAATCAATCAATCAATCAATCAATCAATCCCACCCCATATGGGTGGATGTACCAACTATAATACACCCTCTCCAATATATAGGGGAAAGATTAGGATTTATCAGGAATAACTTCCTTGGTGTCCACTGCCATTTCTTATTTGATGTTGTCAACTTTTTAATGCTCTATATTTTTTACATTTTCTGGGCAGCATCAACTAAGTTTTACTTACAGTAGCCCCATTGAAATGAATGAACAAAGATGGCTTGCAGCAGTTCTCAACCTGTGGGTCCCCAGATGTGGTTGGACTACAACTCCCATCATCCCTAGCTAGCAAGGATAGAGCTCAGTTGTATTCCAACAACATCTGGGGACCCACAGGTTGAGAAGCACTGGTTAGAGAGACATTTGGGGAAAGCCTATGACTGTTGAAGCGGATTAAGAGTGATTTAAATGGATGGTCAAAATAAAAAAAATTCCTTCCAGTAGCACCTTAAAGACCAACTAAGTTAGTTCTTGGTATGAGAAACCAGTAGGAGAACACTTCAATCTCCCAGGACATTCTATACAAAATCTCAAAGTAGCTGTTTTACTACAAAGGAATTTCAGAAATAGACTGGAAAGAGAAGCTGCTGAATTGCAACTCATTACCAAACTTAAAACCATGGAGAGACCTGGTCTGAACAGAGACATTGGATTCTTATCTCATTATACATGACTAAGCCATTTTTCACCTTCTCACCCCTTGCCTTTTCCTGTAAGACCTATTGCAGTCGTTAAGAGTCGTCAACAGGCTCATCTCAGCTATCTGCCAATCTCCCATTCCCACCACCCTTCTGAGTAATACCCCTCCCCACCTTCTCACTATATAGAAGGATCTGGCAACTTCTGTTTCAGTGTATCTGAAGAAGTGTGCATGCACACGAAAGCTCATACCAAAAACTAACTTAGTTGGTCTTTAAGGTGCTACTGGAAGGCATTTTTTTATTTTGACTATGGCAGACCAACACGGCTACCTATCTGTAACTTAAATGGATGGTGTGAATGTGATATTAAATGCAGGTTTGAGTGCAGAGTCAAATGTGGGTTTAAATGCATTAAAAAAATAAAATAAAGCTCTGACAAAGGTGGAAACGGGACAGAACTGATGGATGGTGAACAGAAGCAAAAGTGATGCTGACCAGATATTTGATCCTCATGCCCACTCTTCGAATAATCCGTGCTCACAATCCCACGTGTCCCTTTCCCATATGCTTACGGGTGCAGCGCATCCGGGTCTTGGCCTCGTAGATCTCCTGTGTGGAAGGGTTGGCTTTGTGCACCGCCGACCTCACCGAGCGAACCCCAAGGCCTGCCTCGCTGGCCACCTGCTCGTTCAGCTCTGAGAAGGAACGTGAGACGTCCCTGGTTTCGGACCTCAGGGTCTTGCCGCTCCTCTGGTGCAGAAAACAGGAGTGGGGAAGGATGGGGGCAGAGGGGAGTGGACTAGAGATGGCAGCCCCACAGATGGAAAAGATCGCTTTGTATATATTTTCCCCAAGCAGCAGGGACAGCTACCACAATGGGCAAATTCTAGGGCTCCCATTCCACTATGCTCACTTCGCATGACCACAGGAAGTGAACCCTGATGGATGGGACCAGTGGTCCATGTAATCTAGGGAAGAGGGGATCTGTGGCCCCCCAGGTGTTGCCAGACCACATATCCCATTATTCCTGGCTATTGTCAAAATAAAAAAATTCCTTCCAGTAGCACCTTAAAGACCAACTAAGTTAGTTCTTGGTATGAGCTTTCGTGTGCATGCACACTGAAGAAGTATCTGAAGAAGTGTGCATGCACACGAAAGCTCATACCAAGAACTAACTTAGTTGGTCTTTAAGGTGCTACTGGAAGGAATTTTTTTATTTTGACTATGGCAGACCAACACGGCTACCTATCTGTTCCTGGCTATTGGTCATGATGGCTGGGGCTGATAGTAGTTGGGAGTACAAGAACATTGTTGAACTACACCTCCCATCATCCCATGCTGCCTGGGGCTGATTGGAGTCCAGCAACACCCAATGGCCAGGCAGATGCTCCAAGAGAACTAGCAGTACCCCAGCTTGCAGAGCCAAGCCGTTCCTGGAAAACTATCCCCTCTGTGTTGAGCTGCTTTCTTAAGCCTCTGCCTAGACTCCTTAAACAGCTTAAATGGCTCAAGACCACAATACCTCAAGGACCATCTCTCCCCATATAAACTGTCCCAGACCCTGAGATCATCCTTCTTTGTGTGCCTCCTTCCACGTGAGGTCTGGAGGGTGGAAACGCGAAAAGGGCCTTCTCCGCAGTGGCTCCCTGTTTGTGGAATTGCTCTCCCTGAGGGATGTTCGTCTGGTGCCTTCATTCTATTTCGCCAGCTGAAAAGCTTCCTCTACAACCAGGCCTTTGGCTGACTAACCTATTTCCTTTTAAATGTATTTGCGGAGGCGGGGGCTATAGTTTTGTTCTGTTCTTGTTTATATGGTGAGTTTTGCATTTTTAACTTGCATTTTTATACAGTGGTACCTCGGGTTAAGTACTTAATTCGTTCTGGAGGTCCGTACTTAACCTGAAACTGTTCTTAACCTGAAGCACCACTTTAGCTAATGGGGCCTCCAGCTGCTGCCGCGCTGCCGGAGCACGATTTCTGTTCTTAACCTGAAGCAAAGTTCTTAACCTGAAGCACTATTTCTAGGTTAGCGGAGTGTGTAACCTGAAGCGTATGTAACCTGAAGCGCATGTAACCTGAAGCGTATGTAACCCGAGGTACCACTGTACTGTGAACCGCCCTGAAAGATGGTATACAAATTTATAATAACATATTATTAATCAATCACACCAGGGTTTCTCCCTGCCAGAAGCTCCCATGCTGAATGCCCAGTGACCTTTGGGGGCAGTAGCAGTACTGCCAACCCCCACCCCACCTGGCAACCTAGTAAACGGCTTCTCACCACCATGTCCTTGAGAATCTTGCGTAGAGGGGACAGCGAAATCTTCCAGGCACGCTTGGCATTGTCGATCTGCATCTCCACGGTGCAGCTGATGGAACGCACCACTTCGCCCAGGTTGTGACGGGTATTTGCCACCGGACCTGGTGGGGAGGAGGGAGTATGGCGGGAGGAGGGAGACAAACATCATGCAAGAAAGAGGAGCAGCACCCTTTGTGCCAAACCATCCAGGAATGGGGAAGAGGCCTCTGCTGTGGCTTTCTTGGCAATGGCAGTATAGTTGGCACCAGAAGTTAGGCTGCTTACCACAGCCTCTGTGGGTAGCCCTCTTGTTCAGCCAGAAAGAAAAACTAGGGATGCTCAAACCTGCCCCTGTTAATAATATTTATTGGTCACATTCACCCCATACGTTCTCTTTTTTTGCATACTATCAGCGCCACACAAACTGCAGCATGACGACATCCTTACAATCTTATTATATAGTAAGTTGTATTATATACATGCACACACATTATCATGCTGGATAGAGGCGTATCAAAACATATTCAGTACAAAATGCACTGAAAACAACAATCAGTAGCAACTAAACTCTACAGCCCAGCTACTGCAAAAACCCTCATGAATTTATACAGTGTTGCATTACTCCTTTCCCATTCTTTTATCCTGTACAAAACAGGGCCCTCAAAATCCAGTAAGATCACAGCATGCAAAAGCGCTCTTCTTTCACAGCAATGGCTGCTTCCCCTCAAAGAATCCTGGGAACTGTAGCTCCATGAGAGTTCAGCTCTCTGCACCCTTAAGAAACTATGGTTCCCAGGATACTTTGGGAGGAGCCATGATTCTTAAAAGTGGTGTAAGAGTGCTTTAAATGTATGACGTGAGCATGACTATTGTCTCACTATTTTTTTCTGACAGCCCAGATAGAGAGGACTGGAGGGCCACATTAGGTCCCTGGTGCCTGAGGTTTCCTAAACCTGCGCTAATAGAAACACCCCGTTAAAAATTTGCTGACGAAGGATCCAATGACAGACCAGGGCAGGAAGATGAGCGTTCCATGGTGGGAATAGGAAAAATGAGGTGGGAAGGGCAGTAAGACTCTAAGGAACATATGGAGACACTGCCATTGACCTGACCTAGGCAGTGGCACCTCGGTTTGAGAACAGTCCTGTTTATGAACGATTCGGTTTACGAACTCCGCTAAACCGGAAGTAGTGTCCCGGTTTGCGAACTTTACCTCCGTCTAAGAACGGAATCCGAATGGTGGAAGGGCACCGGTGGCAGGAGGCCTCATTAGGGAAAGCGCGCCTCAGTTTAAGAACGGTTTTGGTTTAAGAACGGACTTCCGGAACGGATTAAGTTCGTAAACTGAGGTACCACTGTATTGTACACACTGTGTACCATTCTATATCCCTGAGTTTTATAGTATTACGAGAGAAGAAGAAAAATAATTCTCCATTCAATTTCTCCATATAGCAAGCTTAATTTTACACATTTCTCTCACGCAGTCATAGATATGAGTATTTATTGTACCATCAAAGACCCTTGCCAAGACATAGGTTAGTATGTAAATCCGTCCTTCTTTCCCCAGGAATTTGGGTACCACCAAGAGGCTGGCACAGCGGAAGTGTGGGGATGTGCCCCAGCCCAGGGCAGCCACACCTAGGGGAGGGAGAAGGGGGAGACAGTCAGTTTTTATGCTGTGGGGCTGCCCCATGCTCTTATCAGCACTGGGGAGGAACTAGCTTGATTTAATTGCATACACATTGCACTTCTGAAGAAAGATGGGTTGTTTGAACCACTTTTGGAATTTCAACACCCCCCATGGCAGGTACACTTATTTATCTTAAATTTATCACCTGCCCTTTACCAGCAGATCCCAGGGGAGGTAAAGCAATTAAAAAACTAAAAGTTAGGAACAGTAAAAGCAGATTACAATAACGGGAACAGTGGGCCCTGAAAACATACATACACACCCCAGATATTCACATTTATTTGAAAACCATTGAAAGTACTCATAACTGAGGTTATGCCCCCTGGAGAAGCCTGTCCCCCCCAACCAAAGCCTGTCCCACGTAATATCCTCTTTTGGGGGTATATATTTACCCATGATTTCCCCCCCCCCCAAGGCTCAATAACTTGGGGGGGGGGGTCTCTTTAAAAAAGCTCAAGAACTTTGGCTGCCTCCCCTCTAACAAAAACCCTGGTAACACCCATGCCAAGCGCCCTGTGGCAGCCATTTTGTGTCATGCTATATCCCCGTGGGAAACATTGTGTGTTAGTATCATTGAATTTATTACCTGCCCTTTACCAGCAGGTCCCACGGGCAGGGGTACAACAACTCAAAATTCAAAACCAAAAACAGTTGGAAAAGATTACAACCGCAGGGACAGCATAGGCCTTGCAAACATGCACCTCAGGCCTGGGTAAACAGGGTATATGCCACACACCCCGTCTGTGGCGGCCCTTTTGTGCCATGCCGTGGTCCCCACGGAAATTTCTAAAATCTCCAAATATGCCCACTGATTGCCACAACTTCCTGGCACTAGATAAGCCTCTTCCAGTGTAAGACTGTTATGTACTGAGTTGAATAGGATCCAAACTGCAGCAGTCTGATTGGTCCTAGAACAATAGGGTCCAAATTGCAGCAGTCTGATTGGTCCTAGAACAATAGGATTCAGAATGCAGCAGTCTGATTGGTCCTAGAACAATAGGATTCAGAATGCAGCAGTCTGATTAGTCCAAGAACAATGCAGCAGTATGATTGGTTGGCAGGAACCACCCAATCCTGCTCCAGATAGAAGTGAATCCACAACCTGATTGGCTTACAGTAGAATTCCAGAATTAACCAATCATGTGCAGCCCATTGTGTAAATAATGTATATAAAGCAGATACTTTGAGGGGACTTTCATTCATTCCTCCTCACCACTATGAGCTGAATAAAGAGCATGAAATCACTTTGGGACTCTGAGTATATTTCAAAGACCATTCATGGTTTTGGTTGTTTGCACGGAGGTTTTGGGTTACAGGGGTATTTGCAGAAAAGCTAAAGGGAACTGGGCCCTGCTGCTAACACGTCTCCCAAGATGGCGGGCCCTGCGTTGCCCAAACCCTTTACAAATCCTTCCGCCGCCGTGGCACCTCCTCTTTCTCCCCAGAGCCTCCGCCGTCCCTCCTCACCAGCCATGCTACACATCAGGTCGATCTTGTGCTCTTCGGAGATGGTCATGGGGAGAATCAGCATCCGGGAAAGGCCTGGAAATCAAGACAGGGGCCTCTCTTGCTTAGGGTTCCCCAAAGTGAAAATCCTGATTTTTTTGATTTTTTAAAAGCATTTTTATAATACAGTGGTACCTTGGGGTACAGACGCTTCAGGTTACAGATTCTGCTAATCCAGAAATAGTACCTCGGGTTAAGAACTTTGTTTCAGGATGAGAATAGAAATCGAGTGGCAGCAGCAGCAAGAGGCCCCATTAGCTAAAGTGGTACCTCAGATTAAGAACAGTTTCAGGTTAAGAACAGACCTCCAGAACGAATTAAGTTCTTAACCAGAGGTACCACTGTAATAATAATAAAAAACATCGCCCTACTTGACATACAGCTGGGTTTCCCCAGACATTTTGCCGATTCAGCAAAAATCTGCCCGGACGCCATTTTGACAGCCCAATTCCCATATGTGTCTGGGGAAATATATTGCAGCCCAACTCTTGCTTCTATCCCTTGAATGAATGGTGCATCATCTTTTCTGACCCTCCCCGCTTGGAAACCATCTTTACTTTGGTCCTACCATCCTCCACCACTGGCCACATTCACACCATGCATTTAAAGCGTTATGAGACCGCTTCCAACAGCCATGGCAGTGGCCATATTTCGAAAAGTGAAAATTCAGTTTTGCCCAAAGTTGCTGAGCTGAGTATCCCCACAGCTGACAATCTGCAAGGGTCTATCCCAGCCCCCCAGGCCCTATAAACTCCTAGCCTCAGAATATGCTTGTCTGATAGGAGACAGGCATCTTCCTCATACCAAGTCAGACCAACTGTTCTATCTAGATCAGTCCTGTCTGTGCTAAGCAGGGTTTTAGACAAGTGCTCTGCCTCTGAGCTATGGCCTTGAATATAAAGATACCAGTCCTCATGGTTCTGGATAAAGGGGTGACTTAAATGGGAACATAGGTAAAGGTAAAGGGACCCCTGACCATTAGGTCCAGTTGTGACCGACTCTGGGGTTGCGGCGCTCATCTGGCTTTACTGGCCGAGGGAGCCGGCGTACAGCTTCCGGGTCATGTGGCCAGCATGACTAAGCCGCTTCTGGCGAACCAGAGCAGTGCATGGAAACGCCGTTTACCTTCTCGCCAGAGTGGTACCTATTTATCTACTTGCACTTTGACGTGCTTTCGAACTGCTAGGTTGGCAGGAGATGGGACTGAGCAATGGGAACTCACCCCATTGTGGGGATTTGAACCACCGACCTTCTTATCAGCAAGTCCTAGGCTCTGAGGCTTAACCCACAGCGCCACCCGCGTCCCTTAAATGGGAACATACAAAGCTACCATAGGAGTTACCGGTAGGTCCATGTAGGTCCATGTAGCTAAATACTGTCTGCCTTGTGTGGCAGCAGCTCTCCAGGGTTTGAAACAGGGAGTCTCCCTCAGCCCTATCTGGAGATGATGATTATTTACTGAATATATATACTGTACCGCCCTACACCCAGAGGTCTCAGATGATGTCAGAGATTGAACATGGCACCTTCTGCAAGCAAAGCAGGTGCTCTGAGTTATTGCCCTTCTTTGCTTCTCTAGAATGCAACATTTGCCTCTCATGGACTACCCACCTGCTTCCAAACTGCTGTGAGCTCCTCCAGTTTCATGGGACCCTGATAGTTTGGGACCTGACGTTGACCGAGACCAATTCAAAATGCATATATATATTTCTACCTCCGTCTGCATTCACGTTTCCAGCCCTTACTGGATCAAAGTGGACTCACCCAGAGCATACAAGCTCCCGATTCCAGCCCCCAGGAAAAACTTGGCAGCCCAGAATTCGTCCGGCTGGCTCCAAAGGAACGTGATGCAGAAGCGAGGCAGGAGGAAGCTGAGAGCACGTTTCAGAGCTGCAAGGGAAGTTTATAAAACTACGCTTGGCATGGAGAGAGTGGCTAAAACGCTGGAACTCAAGGACGTACAACGAAGCTGAATGTTGGAAGATTCAGGACAGATAACAGAAAAGACTTATTCACACAACGCAGAGTTAAAACTATGGAACTCACTTTTGCAGGAGGCCGGGATGGCCACCAATTTAGACAGGTTTAAAAGAAGATCGGACAAATTAATGGAGAAGTCTGCCAATGACTACTAGCCCTGGTTCCTATGTTCTTCCTCCACTGTCAGACCCAGTGAAGGGCATTGCCTGGGCATAGCTGTCAACTTGCAGATTTGAAAATAAGGGACCAGCAGCCTCGAAAATAAGGGACCAGCAGCCAAAATAAGGGGTTTTGCTATTGTAAAGAGTTACATACATTGGTAGGATTGACAGATGCTGTCAATCCGGCATGAGGCGGTTGCGGCACCGCGGCACCCGCTGAAGCACCACCCTTCTGCGTCCCTCCCCATGCCCTCCTCTTCCTCCTCCCTCAGGCCGCCTCCTCAGCTGCCACCACCGTTGCCGCCTCCGGGCTCACGGGTGGCGTGGGTGAGAGTCTCTCTCCCTCCCTCCCCCCCTCTCTCTCGGGCGGGGAAGGGCCGATGGAACTCCTCGCGCCAGGACGATGGCACCAGCGCGCTCTCTCTCTCACGGCAGAGGACCCTGAGCCACTGCTTCCCTCCTGAGCCGGGCGAGCATGAAACCCGGGAAATTTAAGGGACATCATCAATAAGGGACAGCAGCGGGACACAGCGCTGGGATAAGGGAGTTTCCCGCCAAATAAGGGACGGTTGACAGCTATGTGCCTGGGGGAGAGGGAGCGTGGCCAGGGAGAGTCACTAAGGGCCAAACAGGGAGGCTTAGAGGACAAGGTTTTGACCCTTGGGTATGGATACCCCACCTCTCCTCCAAGGCTTGAGTGGAGGGCAAGGGCTCAAAGGGGGAGACTCACTGGTGTTGGGGGGCTTTTGCCTCCGGCCCTTCTGTTTCTTCACTCTTTGGTACTTTCCTTTGTCGTCTGAGTGCCCCATAGCACCTGTATCCTGACGCAAAAAAGGAGCAGGACGTTGTATTTCTTAAAAAAACCAAGACCTCCAAAGCACGGATTCACCGGCGAGGAAAATCGGAATGGTTAGGGTGTTGTTGTTGCTTGTTAATTATATGCAAGAACCTTGTGCACAGTAATCAACTCCAACAGGCATCTCCCTCCACTGTCATCTATCAACAGCTGTAGCTGCAGAAAGTCCCACTAGCCTAGCCTTCTTCCTGACAGGCTAGATTTCTAAGTGCAGGGATTCTTTTATCCTATTTGTGCAGATGAGCATTCCATTGAAGGGAAAACCCCTCCCTCAACACACACCAGCAAGTAACCTGAAGCGGAGCAGCTCCAGACAGAGCCTGACCCCTTCCATGAGAATTGTGTCATCACAATCTGGGTTCTACGTTGCCGTGCAAAGTGTGTTTACAAGGGACAGAGAAGATGCACTGCCTTCTCTCTCAGAATTTCAGCTCTGCTGGGTGATCTATTGAGATCATTGGATGAATAGAAGCAATGTTGATTGAGTTGCAAGAGCAGAATTGATTTGAGTTGAT
The DNA here is from genome assembly GCF_965113315.1 of Podarcis vaucheri. NCBI lineage: Eukaryota > Metazoa > Chordata > Lepidosauria > Squamata > Lacertidae > Podarcis > Podarcis vaucheri. The sequence goes on along the minus strand of NC_138754.1, from coordinate 9,684,962 downwards.
GAAGCTGAGTTAATGCGGCAGCCAGACTGGTGACTGGGAGTGGCTGCTGAGACCATATTACACCACCAGTGGCGTAGCGTGGGGGGTGCCTTGCCCCGGGTGCTGACAACCCACGCTACGCCACTGTACACCACCCTTAAAAGACCTACATTGGCTCCCAGTACGTTTCCGAGCACAATTCAAAGCGTTGGTGCTGACCTTTAAAGCCCTAAACAGCCTCAGCCCAGGATAGCTGAAGGAGCGTCTCCACCCCCATCATCTAGCCCGGACACTGAGGTCCAGCTCCGAGGGCCTTCTGGCAATTCCCTCACTGCAAGAAGCAAAGCTACAGGGAACCAGGCAGAGGGCCTTCTCAGTAGTGACATCCGCCCATCAGATGTCAAGGAAATAAACAACTATCTGACTTTTAGAAGACATCTGAAGGCAGCCCTGTATAGGGAAGTTTTTAACATTTTAAGTTTTATTCTGTTTTTAGTGTTCTGTTGGGAGCTGCCCAGAGCGGCTGGGGAAACCCAGCCAGATGGGCGGGGTATAAAATAATAATAATAATAATAATAATAATAATAATAATAATAATAATAATAATAAGCTATGCCCTTTCGAAGGATATCCTCTGAAGTTCTAGAGCAATTCCTGGCTTGTCCCTCTGATTTAAGTTGCCAAACACTGATTTCACAAATTTCATATCCTCTGTGTAATGCTGGGGCTTGGGCTAGGGGGGAGTCACCCAAAATTAGGGCAGGGCTTAAATAAATGGATAGGGACAGACTTGCAGTGGAATCTGAAAAGAAGAGTTTTCAGCGAGTGATGGGAGGAGCCAGGGCAGAAAGTGGGTGGGGCTAGGGGCAAGGCTGGGACAGAATTTGGTAAGGAGGTTTGGGAGGAGCTAGTGTGGAATGTGGGTGGGGCTAAGGTGGAGTCAACAGAATGCAGCAAGTGGTGGGAGGAGCTAGTGTGGAATGTGGGCGCGGCTAGGGTGGATTCAATGGAGGATCCAGCAGATGATGGGTGGAGCTAGTACATAATGTGGGCGTGGCTAGGGTGGAGTCAAGAGAGGATCCAGCAAGGGATGGGAGGAGCTACTGTAGAATGTGGGTGGGGCTAGGGAACAGAATCTGACATGTGATGTGTGGAGCCTAGCGGAATCTCAAGTGTACTGGTTTTTAGACCTCAAATAGGAACGTTGGTGTAGTTGTTGTTGGGACGATAACACACTGACGGGAGACTTTCTCCTTTCCTGGCTCCCCCATTCCAAATATCTTACCACCCCATAAGTTTTTGACACTGGTTTCTCTTGGTTTGTGATTTTACCTACACACTTCCAAACCCATTGCAGACACGGAGACCACGGAGCGACCCCTGGTCCGGTCCATGCAGTACTCTATTGGGTAGCCTCCTTGAAGCCAACACCGCCATGGGTCTCCTGTCTATTTTATCACCGCGTGGGGGTCGAAACAGGAAGAGAAAGAAGCCACCGGTCCCACGGGTGGTCGAGGACACCCTGGGCCGGTCCGTGACCCGTAGTGTGGGTGGATTTGCCTTGGGCATGGTCCTCGCCACAGCCTATGGGGCAATGGTCATTTTCGTGCAGGGGTACAACATCTGGTACTGCCTTCTGTCCACCATCACCCTGGCCCTTGGGCTTGGCCTTGGTATGGCCTTCTCATGCAAAGTTCGTGTCACCGTCCTCCTCATGCTGCCCCAGATCTTCTCAAGTAAGTATGGAAAAACCCGACAAGTGAAAATAATGTGGTCCCCAGACAGCATTGGAGGCGGGCAGTAGGAAGTGGCGTCGTGAGCCAAACAGAATCCACTATTTTGGGGAACGACCCACAGCGAAAGCTGCTACTCTTTGGGGGCTATTCCTACCCCCTAATACTGGCTACTTGAGAGAACAAGGGCTGTAGCTCACTGGGCATAGCTGTCAACCGTCCCTTATTTGGCGGGAAAGTCCCTTATCCCAGCACCGTCTCCTGCTGCTGTCCCTTATTGATGATGTCCCTTAAATTTCCTGGGTTTCAAAGGAAGCAGCTCCTCTCCCTCCCTCCCTGCCAACCAGGGAGGAGGGAGGCTCCAGCTGTGTTGCTTGGCTGCGTTGCTCACCCAATAAGGAGTCTAAGAACAACTGGGGGGTGGAGCTTGCATGCCTTGTGCCGATCAAATCGGCCGTGTTGCCTGGGGACTCGCCTTTTCTCAGCACTTCCCAGCGGAGAGGTGACGGTGGTTTTCCTTGCTGCATCCCCTTTGCTGGGTTGCTGCGCTGTGGGAACCACCGCTTGAGGCTTCGTTTGGCTGCTGGCTGGGCTTTCTGCCTTTGGCTTGGAGGGGCTCAGAAGATGAACATACCTGTGCCCGGAAAATCCCTTATTTTGGCTGCTGATCCCTTATTTTCGAGGCTGCTGGTCCCTTATTTTCAAATCTGTAAGTTAACAGCTATGTCGCTGGGAGAGCATCTGCCTTACACACACAAGGTCCCAGTTTTGATGCCTGGCATCTCCAGGTAGGCCTGAGAGGAGAAAGCTGCAAACAGCCACACTCCGCACTGCAACATTTTGTTGAAGCGCCTCACTCAGTGCTGTTGGTAGGGCCTAAGAACTTGTTGGCAACATACAGCTGCAGTTCTGGGGCGGGAGGATAAAGGCTTCCCTGAGAGGGACCCCACTCAGCCCCTGACGCTTTTCTATTCCGTCTCCCATCTCTATCGCCCCCTGCAGAAGAAGGCAAGACCATGCTGTTGATCCTGGCATTCGGCTTGGCCATGGAGGGCCCCTTCGCCAACATTATCCGCAACTTCACCCGGTGTGCCGATGCCGTGTCGTGTGGCGCCGAGCTCGCCCTCAACCAGACGGCAGAAATGCTGCAGAGGGCCCGCGAGCCCCTGATCAGTGAGACAACGGGGTTTTGTTGCTGCTCTGCTTGCACCAGCCTTGCACTTTTATCACTAGCTGGGTTGGAAGTGTATTTTTTGAAAGGCAGGGGTTGGAAGACCTCTGTCCACAGGAGCTGAATGGGGCCCTATGGGCCTCTCTGTCTGGTACAATGGTACCTCAGGTTACATACGCTTCAGGTTACATACGCTTCAGGTTACAGACTCCGCTAACCCAGAAATAGTACCTTGGGTTAAGAACTTTGCTTCAGGTTGAGAACAGAAATCTGGTGGCGCAGTGGCAGGGGGAGGTCCCATTAGCTAAAGTGGTACTTCCGGTTAAGAACAGTTTCAGGTTAAGAACGGACCTCTGGAACGAATTAAGCACAGTGGTACCTCGGGTTAAGTACTTAATTCGTTCCGGAGGTCTGTTCTTAACCTGAAACTGTTCTTAGCCTGAAGCACCATTTTAGCTAATGGGGCCTCCTGCTGCTGCTGCGCCGCCGGAGCACGATTTCTGTTCTCATCCCGAAGCAAAGTTCTTAACCTGAAGCACTATTTCTGGGTTAGCGGAGTCAGTAAGCTGAAGCTTATGTAACCTGGAGCGTATGTAACCCGAGGTACCACTGTACTTAACCCAAGGTACCACTGTACTCTGAATTCTCCCCGGGCTATGCCTCCTCTCCCTAGGCCCTGCCCCCTCAGCAGCCTGGGCCACGCCTCCCCAGGCCACGCCCCTCAGCAGCCCAACTTCACACCCTCCTCAATTGTTTTTTCCTGACATGCTCCCTTGAGGAAGAAGAATGCCTCTTGCTTGCCTTACTTGCACTCTGCAAAGGAAATATTTACCTCCGTGACCCCACCCACTTTATGTCTCGGACATTGGCCACCACTAGCATGTGATTCCGCACAAGTTTATGGGGGAAAGATCTTGCCATCTGCCCTGAGATCATGTGATGAAGGGCAGTATAGAAATCCAATAAATAAACAAATAACAAAATATAAATGAAACGTAAGGTAAAGGACCCCCTGACCATTAGGTCCAGTTGTGACCGACTCTGGGGTTGCGGCGCTCATCTCGCTTTATTGGCCAAGGGAGCCGGTGTACAGCTTCCGGGTCACGTGGCCGCTTCTGGCGAACCAGAGCAGTGCACGGAAACGCCGTTTACCTTCCCACTGGAGCGGTACCTATTTATCTACTTGCACTTTGATGTGCTTTCGAATTGCTAAGTTGGCAGGAGCAGGGGCCAAGCAACGGGAGCTCACCCCGTCGCGGGGAATCGAACCACTGACCTTGCTTGATCAGCAAGTCCTAGGCTCTGTGGTTTAACCCACAGCGCCACCCGCGGCCCAAATGAATTGTAGAATCACATAATTGTACAGTTGGAAGACCCCTGAGGGGTATCTGGGTCAACCGACTTGCAGTGTAGGAATCCTGCTCACAGACATCCCTACATGGGCTTGAACCACCAACCTTCTGGTTAGCGGTCAGACACACAATCAAACAAACAACCCCCAGATGCATCCGGTAAAGCCCAAAGCAGGACAGAGTGCAGCAGCACCAAATTGGTAATTCAGGGGCACATGCATTCCTCTAATATTGGAGGCAGGACATCTCTACTGTGGCTGGTAGCAGTTGCTAGCCTCTGTGATTTTGCTGAATCCACTTTTAAAGCCATCTAAGTTGGTTGCCGTCACTGCCTCGTTTGGAGCATATTCCTTAGTTTCTGTGCTTATCTGTCCCGAATTTCCAGGCATTCAGCTCCCTTGGGTGCCCAGCGGTGTTGATGAGGCAGCCTATCTACTTTCTCCACGCCAAACATCCTGATTAACCAGTAACCGTCCTAACATGGGCTGATGTAGGCTTGCCATATATCAGGAAAATTCCTGACACGTCTTGGTTTTCGGGTGTAAAAATGGTGCCAGGGGGAATTTTGCTGAATTGGCAGAATGTCAGGGAAAACCTGGATATGTAGTAACATGATGGAAAAAGCAGCGGAAACAGCTCAAAAAGCTCAGAATCACTATTTTTGGGTTAGGTTCCCCTCCAAAAAAGCTCAGGAATTTTACTTTCTGAAATCTGGCCACCCTAGCTGATGGGAATTGGAGCCTAGCGACTTTAGATCGGCACCACCACTGCCTACTCCTTCAGCCCTGGCGCTGTTCTTGGTTCTTAATAGACACCAACCATATTTAAGCTAGGCTCTCTCTCCCTCTCCCCCAACATCTTCTGCCTAGATGCGCTACGAAAAATCAAGGACATCGCTCAGAAGGCAAAAGTGGTTGGGGACCGCGTCCGAAAGCTTTTCCGATCTGTCATGGACTCTGTACGGCACGTGGGTGAGTTTGAATGGGCGCAGAATGGGTTGGGATGAAGGAAGGATGCAAGAAGCCAAAGAGATGGACTAAAGGGGTTGCACCTATAATAATAATTTATTATTTATACCCTGCCTTTCTGGCTGGGTTTCCTATGGTGTCACCCGTGGGATCAAAGGAGAAGAGCTTTTGGCTAACTCCACCCTACCACAAGACAGGTAGTTTACCCACAGAGACTGTCTGTCATTATGACGATTATCATCCTCATCATCTTTGAATTACTAATCACCTTCCCAACCAATTTACAGGTAATAAAAACTAAATGTAATAATAATAATATGTGTTCGTTTGTTTATATACCAAAAGTTGCTTTGAGTTACCTTGGTAAAAAGAAGAAAAAGCAATCAATAAATTTAATAATAATAATGAATGCATCTATAACTCAAAGCAACCTATGGTATATAAACAAACAAACAAACAAACATATCCATTAAAGCTGGCACAAAAGAAGAGAAAAACCTAAAGCACGATCCTCTTTTAAGAAGGCAGGAATAAAACATCCCACCCAGTCAAGGAGGTCACAGATCATAGCTGTCAACTTTTCCCTTTTCTTGCGAGGAATCCTATTCAGAATAAGGGAATTTCCCTTTTAAAAAAGGGGAACGCTGACAGCTATGCCACAGATTATTATTATTTATTAATTAGCCGCCCTTCACCCTAAGGTATGAGTTACGACATTAAAACACAATATTAAAAATAGTTTAAAACAGCCTACAAATTAAAAGATAAAGGCCTGGTGGAAGAAGATTGGTTTCCCCCAGGGCCTAAAATGGTGTCAGGCTGGTCTCTCGGGGAGAGCTTTCCGCAAGCGGAATTAAAAACAGACAAGCAAAGTGTACACTTGTGGTAAAGACCCATTTATCCAGCTGGGAAAACCTGCCAGGACAAAAATATATTCAGTATCCAGGAAGTGCAGCTAGTGGGGGCCCCTGTCATATCTGGACAGGGATACCGTTCCACAGAACAGGTACAGGCCCCCCTAAAAACCCTGCTCTGAGAGAGTGGGTTTCTGAAATATTTGGGATTTGCAGGAGAGACCCTGCCGCAAAGCGCAGTGATCTCCTGGATATATAAGGGATAAGGCCGTCTCTCAAGTAACCTGGTCCTGAGCTGCAGAAGGACATAATATACCTTGAACTTTGTTAATGGAGAAATCTGAGGGCTCCCTTGGACCAAAAACCAAAGACACCAGCCAGGAATAGCAGAGCAAAACAGCAGCCAGTAGGCTTGGTCTTTATTGAAGAGTGTCGCAACAGGACTCCCACCTGCCACCAGGTGGAACAGGATGGAAGCCCTGAACAAAAGAAGACCCCAACTTTTATTAGCTACTAATCCCCCATGCTACACCCCTAAGACTACATCACAACTACATCATGACTACATCATTGACACATCACAAAGAGGAGGGGTTCAGGGAGGAGTTGTGGTGGTAACCTGAGTGTCTTGTCACCTGTCCGGTTCCTCCTTTCCCCCTCCCCATGATTACATTCCTGAGGACAAAGAGGAGTTCACTGTTTCCTGCCCCCAGAGGGAAGGGCTGGTCACTGTCCTTTGTTTCAGTCCATACTGAATCCACTTCCATATGCAGGTCCTTTGTGAGTGTAAAGATCTTCTATCTAGGACCATCAGGGTTGGCATGCCAACTGGGTAGGGCTTGCTTCAGATGTGTTGGTACGCTTGGGGATTATGGCTGCCTTGTGTCTAGTCTCCCTCCTTTGATAGCCCTTCCTTCATGGTGTAAAATAAAAGTGGAACGGTACAGATCCGATGTACGGCTGATTTTTTATTAATTTATAACAGAAGCGTCGCGTGTGTCGTGTGTGAGTGTGTGTGTCGTGTTTGTACAAACAATGATTGTTCCTGCAACAGTTCCCCCACTGGCCCAGCGGAAAACTCGCCACGAGTTCAAATCCTGACAACAGGATGTTATTGGCTGGCAGCCACAAGCAGCCTAGCTGCTGCGCTCTGCACGTGCTCCAGACAATCAAATTCACACTTTTCTCTTCTGCCCCTTCCTTCCGTGCAGCTCACTGCCTGCGCAACGTGTGGTACTTCCTCCTCAACTTGGGCGAGGTCTGCAACGAGGAGATGGGCACCCCCTACCGAAAGTGCGCCAGTCTCTTTGACAACGCCAAGGACACGTGCGAGCGGGCCATCCCCTTCCTCTACTTCCTCTGCTCCGTCGTCCTGCTTTTCAAGTACCTCTGCGGCCTGGCTAATAGTGAGCGTGAACTTTGACCCCTTGACCCTCCTGCCGCCCGTCCGATGGCTGCACTTGACCTCTGACACTAGGGCAGCTGTCAGTGGGATTCTGTTGTCTCCAGCCCTTCATCCCCAAACGTCTGACCCTTCGCTGGCTTAGTCCCTGCTTAGCGTGACCCCCGATCTGGGCCCAGGGTTAACCCGAGTTACGCAGTCCAGGTCTGGTCCCAAATGCAAGGGTTCCGCAAGGAGTCAGTCCGACAGGGCCAAGGCAGGAAGCCAGGCAAGGTCAGACACAGGATCACAGGCAGGTTCTGGCAAACTGCAACCTTTGCATATTTTTTTGTGTATTTTTGAAGGATTGCGTTGGATTGTGATTTTGAGCTGAGTAGTATTTTTCTGAGAGAACTTCCTGGTAAGCACACGGTCTTTTGTTCTATTGTGCAGTGGGGATTAAGCAACCCCCCCCTCCCTCAGAGTTCACAGTGACCCAAGGCAGTGAAGATTTGTTTTGTGTTTTTGAGATTTTGATTTTAGAATTTTGACAAATTTTAGAATTTTGAATATTTTTCAAATTTTAGAATTCTAAGATGGCTAGAGCAACTTTGGATAGTGATGCAAAACTAGGAATGCCTGTGCTAAATGAATACAGTTTTGTGCAACTGAAGCAAACCACTTTCTTGGGCATCTCTCTGGACTTTGTAAATTGCCTAGACGCATAACTACTGTCCTTGCTTCTAGCATTTCTTACTGGAGACTCAGCTCTCCCTCTGCATTCCTCTCTTAAATGACTTGTTGCTCCCGCAATCTGGGGCTGGGTCCAGCAGCCTTTTATCTCTGACGGGGGGGGGGGTAACAGTGGTCCTGATCCCCCGGCGACTCACTTCCCTGTCTCGCCCGAAGGTGAGCACTCCTCCTGCGAGTACTCAGGTCTCTCCTTCTCTCAGACCTCAGTCTCTGCAGTTCAGGAGACGTCGGTGGGTTACTAGACCCAGAGGCCGCCTCAGCCTCCCCTGACCCAACCGGTAGTGGAGCAGCTGCAAGTGATGGCCCAGCTGGAGGCAACGAGGGAATCCCTGTATCTGGAGCCAGGGCAGGATCAGGCCCCTGACTCGGCCCAGCTGGTGCTTGTCGCAGGGGAACCTGTGCAGACTGGGACTCTTCAGGATCAGGCCCCAGACTAGGTTCAGCTGACACCTGAGGCAAAAGATCCGGTGCAAACTGAGACTCCTCTGGTTCCAAGTCCGAGCCCAAGTCTCAGGCCATCACAACTGCTTACTGTGACCTCTGACCTCTTGCTAAGCTAATTGCTGTTTAGCATGACCTATGGCCGCTCGTTAGCCTAGTCCTTGCCCAGTGTGACTCCTGACCTCTGACCCTTGGTTCACTTAGTTTCTGCTTAGCATGACCCCTGACCTATGACCTCTTCCGACTTTTCACTGCTTAGCATGACTCCACAAGCACAAACTATGCTTATTCAGGGTAGACACGGCATAGCTCCTCTAGCTCCTACAAGCCTGGTCACTATTTAGGATGACCCCTCATCGTTTCTGCCTACCATGACCCCCGGCCTTAATCAAAGTCCATGAACCGGCCTCTGAGCCCCTCGTCCACCTGCTTAACGTTACCCTTGACCTCTCATGAGCCATGTCACTGCTTTGTGCAACCTCTGACCCCTTCGTCATCCTAGTGTGAGCCTTGACCTCTGGTGTCTGTGGCAAATAGCTAGCGTGACTCAGGGGCTTCTTCACGTTCTCTGTGTGGCCCCAGCCTCAAACACTGCCAGAGCTCAGCCCCGGAGTCTAACCAGGCCAGACAAAGGTGGAATCTAGACTTATTTTAAAAAATGCCATGAAAATGCTTTTTTAAATATATATATATATATATATATATATATATATATATATATATATATAAAATAATTCGACAATAGCTCACCATCGCCATCTAGTGTCACATTTGTATAATGCACTTAAAACACACTTAAAACATTATGTTTGCAGCTGTATAGCTGAATCCAGAGAGATTTGCAGAAATCAGCCATTTAATAATATATTGTTGGGAGCTATTGGGGCGGGGGAGACTGGTGTGTTATGGTTGTGTTATGTGCTGGCAAGATATGGTAGCTGCAGTTAATTGGCTTTTCAGGCCCTGATTAACTGACAAAAGAAGGAATAGCAATACAAGCCTACCTTAGAGGGCTGTTGTATGTGGGTGAATGAGATAATAACATGCTTTGACCTCACTGAATTACTATATTAATGCTTAGGAGTAGCAATATTGCTGTGACTGAGGCCAGCCAATGAATGTGTGTGCAGCTGGGAGCTAGACCACCGTGCCTTGCCCTCCTAATGGTCTTGTCTTTTCCCCCACAGTCCTCCTGCTCTTCTGCATAATCCCGCAGTACATAGCACCGTTCCTGCGCCGCAAGGTTGTTGAGCGTGAGTGTGGAGAAAGGTTGGGGGATAAAACACCTGTCCAGTTCAGGTGGGCCTAAACCAGTGTCTGATCCAGCAGGGCTTCCCCTAAGTTTTTAAGTGGACACCTTTACTTATACATAGCATTGGTACCCCAAAAGGCTTACAGAGCAGCCTACATACAATCAAAGCAAGGAAATCCCTACTCCTAGGCTTGCATTCTTAAATTATTATTTTTTTAAAAGACACACAAGGTAAAAGGCACAGGGAGGGCAGAGGAAAACTAAAACCAAAACCCAGACACTGATTTCAAAACCAGGGTTCTCTAATGACCAAATGTGGGCACAGTTCAGGAGCAGGTGGTGCCTGGTGGAGCTGGACCTCCAACAAAGCTGATGGAATAAGCCTTCTGCTTTGTTTCTCTCAATGGGAGGGGAAGGGAGGCCAGATGAGGCTGTGCCGCCACAGCAGAGCCAATGGGGTGAATCCTGCTTTCCATCTCTCGTATTGAGACAGTTTTTATTGCAGAGCTTAATATTGCGTGCCATGAAACAATTCGATGTGAAAAAACTGACTCCTTTTGGATTAAAAATTGTCCAGACCTATAAATATTATTTACAGTGGTGCCTCGCAAGACGAAAAGAATCCGTTCCGTGATTCTCTTCGTCTAGCGGTTTTTTCGTCTTGCGAAGCAAGCCCATTAGCGGATTAGAGGATTAGCGCTATTAGCGGCTTTTAGCGGCTTATCAGCTTATCGGATCATCTGATAAGCGGCTTAGCGGCTTAGAAAAGGGGGGGAGGGGAAAAAACCCGCAGGAACTCGCAAGACATTTTCGTCTTGCGAAGCAAGCCCATAGGAGAGTCGTTTTGCGAAGCACCTCCAAAACGGAAAACTCTTTCGTCTAGCGAGTTTTCCGTCTTGCGAGGCATTCGTCTTGCGGGGCACCACTGTAAAGCTTTACTAACCATAACTCATTCAAAACAGGTACAAAAACGATCAATGATACACCCAGAAAGTAGTATAAAGCATATGCATATTCATGCAGAGGTTCTTCTTACATATATAATATAATTACGGTCAGAGCCAAAAACAAACTCTGTCTCTGCATCTAGCATAAGGTTATTTGCTGCTGGAGAAACATTACCACATCCTTTGCTCCCTGTGGCTTCCAGAGAAAGATTAACAGGCAACTCCTTTCAAGGTGGAGATTTGCCATCAAATACCGCTCGCATGATCTAAGGTTAAACACTCGCGATAAAGCTAGCAGAGAACACCAGCAGTTAATTATCAACCTGTTAGAGCTCAGGGTGCTTCAGTATGCTTCAGTGGAATATTCCAATGTTAAACCCTTAGTAATATACATACAGGCATTCTCAATTTCACCGTGCGATTAAACAATTATTCTTAACAGTCTTGTGGCTCTGTGAATCGCCGAAACGTGACCTTTTAACAAAGCGATTCACGCCCCCGCTAGAGTTGTAGTATAGACATAGCCACTCTTGTTCTCACACCCTACCCTCCCATCTCCCCCAATATGCACCACCAGCGATCGTGGCTGTGCTGAACCGCGTGCGACACGAGTTCGAGTTCAACATCACAGCTGTGCACCACTACGACGTGACCGTCAATGCCAGCAAGAGCCTGTCCCAAGTCGCCTTTGACATCATGGAGGACGTCTCCAAGCGCCTGCAGCCTGCAAAGGAGGCTGTAGGGCTTTTTGGCTATATGTCTACCTTGGTCATTCTGTACCTCTACATCAAGTGAGTCACAGCAAGGAGGCCGAGAGGAGCGAGGTGCTTCTATGCCATTCCTAAGGCAGGGCTAAGGAACCAGGCGGCAGTAGACTACAACTCCCATCATCCCTCACCACTGGCCTTACTGGCTGGGGCTGATGGGAGATGGAGTCCAACAACCTCTGGACGTTCACCTCTATAAGTTCCATTTGGCTAAACACCACTGTTAAGTTCAATTTGATATGTGATCCCTGATTGTTTGGGAGGACTGTGGCGTTTGCCCCCCTAGGTGTGTGACATCATACTGGGTTCATAAGGAAAGGGTTAACTAATTGTAAAATGACTAACCAATAGGAAATCCAAGGGGAGGAGTTAGAGTTAGAGTTGGTAAGAAGTCAGTCGTGTTAGAGAGGAAGAGGATAAGTCTGTGGGTTGGGCTAGTCTGATGTTTGAGAATCTGTTAAGAGGAGTCAGTCAAACAGTTGAGATAATCAGTCAGAAAGTATTAGGAAGGTATAGGCCAGTAAAGAAACAAAAGTTAAGAAACTGACAAGAATATTACCTGAGAAACCATAAACTTGTTAATACTTATAAAATAAACTTGTTTATTTGGTTTAATTTTAACAACTGGCTGGACTCAGTGTGTACCCGAGAGTAACGGGTTGGTGGCAGCGGGGAAGCGGGCACAGTGGTGGCACAGGGATCAATAGACCGTTAAACGTCCGGGGACCCTGTGTGATCGCCACAAGGACATTTAGACCACATGCTGGAAACTACAGGAGAACAGAGTTTTTTTGTGCCTGGGTCCCACTGTGAGAGCAGGGTGTTAGGCTAGATGGGCCATTTTCGCCTGATCCAGCAGCGATCATCTTATACAGTGGTGCCTCGCAAGACGAAAAGAATCCGTTCTGTGATTCTCTTCGTCTAGCGGTTTTTTCGTCTTGCGAAGCAAGCCCACTGACGGATTAGCGGATTAGCGCTATTAGCGGCTTTTAGCGGCTTATCGGCTTATCGGATCAGCTGATAAGCGGCTTAGCGGCTTAGAAAAAGGGGGGGGAAGGGAAAAAACCCCCACAGGAACTCGCAAGACATTTTCGTCTTGTGAAGCAAGCCCATAGGAGATTTGTTTTGCGAAGCACCTCCAAAACGGAAAACTCTTTCGTCTAGCGAGTTTTCCGTCTTGCGAGGCATTCGTCTTGCGGGGCACCACTGTACTTGCTGAGCTAACCTATCAGCCTTTCTCATGTGAAAACAACACGGAAATGTCAGCTGCTTGACTTCAACAGGGCTCTGCTGTACCGGAAGCATTATTTGCACGAGGACAGTTTTGACAACATCTTCATCACCAAGCCGTTCCTGGAGATGGACGCAATGCGGAGGAAGAACAAGAAGCCCACCGTCCTGCCGTTGTCTGCAAAGGAGTGTACCAAGTACATCCGCCCAAGTAAGGCAGCAGCTCTAGAAAGACCCAGGCTGGATATTGTGGCCTCCGGAAATTATTCACTAAAATGAGAGGTGTTGGGTGGAAACATGCATATGTGTGCTGCAGGGAACCAGGCAGAGGGCCTTCTCGGTAGTGGCGCCTTCCCTGTGGAACGCCCTCCCATCAGATACATAGGAGAACTACACAACTTTTAGAAGACATCTGAAGGCCACCCTGTATCGGAAAGTTTTTAATGTTTGACATTTCATTATGTTTTTATATGTGTTGGAAGCCACCCAGAGTGGCTGGGCAACTGAACTGGATGGGCAGGGTATTAATATTATTACTATTACTACTACAGTGGTGCCCCACAAGACGAATGCCTCGCAATACGGAAAACTCGCTAGACAAAAGAGTTTTCTGTTTTGGAGGTGCTTCGCAAAACGAATTTCCTATGGGTTTGCTTCACAAGACGAAAATGTCTTGCGAGTTCCTGCTGGTTTTTTCCCCTCCCCCCCTTTTCTAAGCCGCTAATCCGCTTATCAGCTGATCCGATCAGCAGATAAGCCGCTAAAAGCCGCTAATAGCGCTAATCTGCTAATCCGTCAATGGGCTTGCTTCGCAAGACGAAAAAAGCGCTAGACGAAGAGAATCACAGAACGGATTCTTTTCGTCTTGCAAGGCACCACTGTACTATTAATGCATTACACACCAAGGGCCCGTCTGCACTGTACAATCATACCTCGGGTTGCGAACGTGATCCATGCGGGAGGCATGTTCGCAACCCGCAATGTTTGCAACCTGAAGCACCGTGTCTGCGCACGCGCATGACGCTATTCGCCGCTTCTGCGCATGCACGTGATGCCATTTTGTGTTTCTGTGCATGCGCGAGCGCCGAAACCCGGAAGTAACCCGTTCGGGTACTTCCGGGTTCCGTGTGGTCCGCAACCTGAAAACGCACAACCCAAGGTATGACTGTACATTTAAAGCAGTACCATACCAGCTTAAACAGCATAGCTCCGCCCCCAAGAATCATGGGAAATGTAGTGTGTTAAGGTTGCTACACACAATGTCAATTTCCAAAGTTTAGTTCAGTGAGGGGAATAGGGAGGTCTCCTAATCATTCTCAGCCCCTCGGACAGACTACAGCTCCCAGAATTCCTTGTGGGGGAAGGATGGTGGTTTAAAGGGACACCGTAGTGCTTTAAATGGTGTGAGTGTGGCCCTGAGTCCACCCAGCCGCTATTGCTTCTTCCTCTGCAGCCTCGCTCATATTGCCCCGCAAAGAGCAACTCCGCTACACGCTGGCCATCGTCTCCCTCTTCCGCCAACTGACCCTTGCTGTCCTGCTGATCATTGCCGACTTTTCGGTCTTCTGGTTGTTGGACTTGGTGCGGTACCTGCTGCATGGAGAAATCGTTGCAAGAGGTAACCCAACTGGTGGGATGGTGGCCTATTGTGCAGCCCGCCAAGAGAGTACAAAGGTGGATCTGTTTTTGCACTAATTATGGGTGGAGTTTCGGATTCAGACATAAGGGCTACTGTTCAGGTCAGGGCCTGAGCCGCATCTCCCTGCAGCCCCCGTGACGATGAGCGTCAGTGTCAACGGGACGGGCTACACCGGCGAGATGTACCGCGACATGGTCTCGGCCTTCGAGGTCCTGCAGCGGGGCAACGTCAGCGTGCTGTCCTGGAAATGTCGCCTGCGCCCGGCAGAGCCTGATTACGACGGCTACATCACCATTGGTAACTGGGGGGACTGGGAAAGGCTTCCTCCCCGGTGGTGGCTGGTGCTGCCTTTGGGGACTGGTAGGGCTGGAGGTCCAACAGTAGTTGGAGCCAGAGCCACCCTCTCACTATATATAAGGGTCTGTTTCAGTGTATCTGAAGAAGTGTGCATGCACACGAAGGCTCATAGCAATAACTAACTTAGCTGGTCTCTAAGGTACGCGGGTGGCGCTGTGGGTTAAACCACAGAGCCTAGGGCTTGCCGATCAGAAGGTCAGTGGTTTGAATCCCTGTGATGGGCTGAGCTCCCGTTGCTCAGTCCCTGCTCCTGCCCACCTAGCAGTTCGAAAGCACATCAAAGTGCAAGTAGATAAATAGGTACCAGTCCGGCAGGAAGGTAAATGGCGTTTCCGTGCGCTGCTCTGGTTCGCCACAAGCGGCTTAGTCCTGCTGGCCACATGACCCGGAAGCTGTACGCCGGCTCCCTTGGCCAATAAAGCAAGATGAGGGCCGCAACCCCAGAGTTGGCCACGACTGGACCTAATGGTCAGGGGTCCCTTTACCTTTAAGGTGCTACTGGAAGGATTTATTTTTTATTTTTTATTTTGTTTTGTTTTGACTACGGCAGACCAACACGGCTACCTACCTGTAACTCGTTTTGTCCCCATCCTCTTCCTGGAAGTGCCATCCCATTGGATGCTTCCAGGGAGCCTATCAGATGGGCAGGACAAGGCACGCCTCCTGCTTTCATTCCTGCCTCTGTCCTGTAGAGCCATGGTTTTGCAGCCAGCGTGCCGTGGCACCGTGGGGTGCCTTGAATGATGGTCAAGGGTGCCGTGGGCAACACTGGCCTCCAACCCTTTTTCTTTCCTTCCTTCCCTCCTCTGATGCCCTCTGCACAGCTGTTAGTTGCAGCGGCCCTGGCTACAAGCTCCCCAGGCGAAGGTTGCCTCTGGGACTGACTAGCGAGTGCTTCCCAGGCCCCTGTGGGGCAGTGTGAGGAGGCACCTTTCTTTGGGGTGGGGAGGCAGCTCAGAGACCAGGGGCAGTGGCAGTGGCTGCCCAAAGGACTCCCAAGCAGAGGGGAGAGGAGGCTGAGGGAACACTTCACAAGGGAGGGTATTTGAAAAAGGGTAAGGGTGGCGCTGTGGGTTAAACCACAGAGCCTAGGGCTTGCCGATCAGAAGGTCGGCAGTTCGAATCCCCGCAACGGGGTGAGCTCCCGTTGCTCGATCCCTGCTCCTGCCAACCTAGCAGTTCGAAAGCACACCAGTGCAAGTAGATAAATAGGTACCGCTCTGGCGGGAAGGTAAACGGCATTTCCGTGCGCTGCTCTGGTTCGCCAGAAGCGGCTTAGTCATGCTGGCCACATGACCCGGAAGCTGTACGCCGGCTCCCTTGGCCAATAAAGCGAGATGAGCGCCGCAACCCCAGAGTCGGCCACAACTGGACCTAATGGTCAGGGGTCTCTTTACCTTTACTTTAAGAGTCTGCCAGCTCTGCAGGCAAGGGGCGCCACAACGGGGCTTTCCACAGGGGTGCTACAGAAAGAATGTAGTTGGTCAAGGGAGCCGTGGACCCCAGAAAGTTGAGAACCTCTGCTGTCGTGTGATTGCTGATGGGCGTTGAGAGGGCATGGGGAGGCTAGCAGTAGGTGGCGCCAGAGACAGGCAGAGCCACTCCATGACTGGTTGTGGGAGGGGAAGCCTTAAGGTTGTGGGCTGGAGCAACCTTCACCACCTGACGCCCTCAATCTGTTTTGAACTACAACTCCCACCGGCCCCGGGCAGCCGGGCCATTGTGGACTACAACTTCCATCAGTCAACAGCCACGCTGCCCAGGGCTGATGGGGAGTTGTAGTCCAAAACATCTGGAGGGTGCCAGCCGGGTTAGTGAAAGGCGGACGGGTCCGAGGATCAAGAAGCAAGGAGTCCAGCTGCAAGGTAGACTCGGCCACCAGCGTCAGGGAAGAAACTAGATGGGGGATACAGATGTCTAGGCTGAATCGCTCAGAAGAAAGTGCGCCAGGAACTTCGTAACAGTGAAGTTGGTGAAGACTTGACGTCATCCCCCCAAAAGTTTTTGATTTCAGTTCCTACTGAAATGAGGCTGCATTTTAATGTTGTGTTTTAATCTTTTTTAAGTTGTATTTCAATCAATTGCTTTTATAGTGGTGTTAGCTGCCCTGAGCCTGGTCTTGGCTGGGGAGAGAGAGGTATAAATAAAATTTAATAATAATAAGTGGAAAAGTGGAGGAGAGGGAGATTCCCTGAACTGCATGGAATTGCCCATTAAAAGCACAAAGCTCTGCACCAGCCTCTTGTGGCTGTTTCTGGAATTGCACAGTGCAGGAAATGTTCCGCAAGGGTACCACAGTGCAACGGGGTGTTAGGGGAGAGGATAGTACCTCTGGCGGGGGACACATCGGGCTCCTTCTGGTCTAGTTTGTCCACCTTGGGTCTCCACCCTGCACCCAGCTTTCACCTGTGGCTCCTAGAAGCTGTCAGCATGAGAGGGTGGCCACAACCCAGGGAACAGCTTCAAACCCTCGGTGAGTTAGGGAATGTCCCTGCATGCGAAGACAGGCTCTGAAGGATTGAGTGGACAAGACCAGGAGTTGGCCCAGCGGTCAAGAAGGTGATTTCTGCGCCTGCTGTAGAGGGAGGTGGGGGGCAGGTATGGGTTCATCCACCTAGGAAGGGAGCTCATCTAGGAGAAGGAAAACTCTGATTGTCACGGTCCATTTCACGGGCGAGCAAAGTTCCAGCTGGGGACGTCGGGACCGGGGGCAAGATGGTGGGGTGGGAGCAGGAACGGGAGTCCAGAAGCAGGAGTCAGGAAGCCAAGAGTCCGAGGGTCAGAGAGCCAGGAGTCAAGAAGCCAAGGGTCCGAAAGCAAGGAGTCACAAAGTCAAGGGTCCGAGGGTCAAGAAGCAAGGAGTCACGAAGTCAGGGGTCCGAGGGTCAAGAAGCAAGGAGTCACGAAGTCAGGGGTCCGAGGATCAAGAAGCAAGGAGTCAAGGAACCAAACTCAGCAAGGCAGTGAACGTGTTGCTGTGGCAAAGAGCCAAAGGGAAATGCTGACCTTATATCCCTTCCCGGCTTTGGCCACCAGGTGCTGTGAGTTACCAATCGGCCTCACTTGTGCGGCCTCGCCTTGCCTCTCCAGAACACACTTAGGAAGGCCCTAGTCCTGCAAAGTCCTACTGGTCCCAGGGCCTGGCTCCTGCACGCACTGATCCCAAACCTTTGCTGCCTTGTGGGAAATCTTTGAGGGGGGAAAAGGCTCAGGAGCAAACCCGGCACAAATCTGGAGTGGAGTCCCTGAGATGGTTGGATGGTGCCTTGTAAGCCTCCTTCCGGCAGGCTGGCTTAACAAACTACAGTTCCCATGATTCTCCATGTGATATAAGAGTGTGGGGCAGTGGCTAGAGCGTCAGGCTAGGACTGGGGGGGGGGGAGACCAGGGTTCAAATCCCTACCTGGTCATGAAGCTCACTGGGGGACCTTGGGGCAGTCGCTGCCTCTCAGCCTAACCCGCCTCGCAGGGTTGTTGCGGGGTTTAACTGAAGAGAGCCATGCGCGCCACATCAAGTTCCTGGGGGTGGGAGGAGGATGGATCTAAATGTGCCAAGTAGGTAGATAATTAAGTGGTGTTGCTTCTTCAAACCTCCCAACCACCCGTCTCCCAGGTCTCATGTACGGCGTCTGTTTCTTCATCGCCATCTTCGGCACCTACATACAGCGCCTGCGGCGGGCCGTGTGTGCTTGGTACTATCCCTCCCGTGAACAGGTGAGTGACTCTACACACACACGCCCTTGGATCGGGGAGGAATTTAGCTTCAGGTAGGCTAATAAGCAGGTGGTCTACACCACAGAGCCTAGGACTTGCCGATCGGAAGGTCAGCGGTTCAAATCCCCGCGACGGGGTGAGCTCCCGTTGCTCGGTCCCTGCTCCTGCCAACCTAGCAGTTCGAAAGCACCTCAAAGTGCAAGTAGATAAAGAGGTACTGCTCCGTTGGGAAGGTAAATGGCGTTTCCGTGCGCTGCTCTGGTTCACCAGAAGCGGCTTAGTCATGCTGGCCACATGACCCGGAAGCTGTACACCGGCTCTCTCGGCCAATAAAGCGAGATGAGCGCCGCAACCCCAGAGTCGTCCACGACTAGACTTAACGGTCAGGGGTCCTTTACCTTTACCTTTAGTTGAAATTCCTGCATTGGAGGGGTTACACTAGATCAGAGGTGTCCAAACTTTTTTCAAAGAGGACCAGGTTTGATGAAGTGAAGGGCCATGGGGGCCGACCAAAGTTGCTGTAGGATTTTACCCCAGGAAATAAACTGGCACAGGGGCCAGATTAAGCCGTCCGGTGGGCCGGATTAGGCCCCCAAAATGGACTTGGAACATGCCTGCACTAGATGATGCTTGGGGGGGTCCCTTGCAACGCTATGATTCTAACCACACCACCACCCTGAGCCACCGGACCACCTCGACTCCAGTTTTTTCTGCATGTGGCCTTCACCCCAACTACCGTATTTTTTGCTCTATAACACGCACCCGACCATAACACGCACGTAGTTTTTAGAGGAGGAAAATCCGTAGGCATGCCACCCGTAGCCATTCCCTCCATAACACGCACAGACATTTCCCCTTACTTTCTAGGAGGAAAAAAGGGAGTGTTATGGTGCAAAAAATACGGTAATACCCTGGGGGCCTGGTCTCCCGCTCAACCCAGTGATCTTATTTCCTCGCAACCATCCTTTAGGAGCGCACCTGTTACCTCTACAACACCATCCTGACACGAAGGACGGGACTGGCCCAAGCCGTGCTAAAGGCCGTGAGGAATCGCTCCGCAGACGGGGGCCACACCAACATTTTGCTGGTCCTAGCAGCTAAGTAAGCCCCCAAACCTTTTCCCCACAATGGAAGGAAAGAGTTGTAGTCTATGATGGCCATGCTGGTAAGGGCTGATGGGAGTTGTAGTCAAAGACATTGGACAAACAATTCTGTCGTTGTCGTCATCAGAAATGCTTTCCACCTGATATCCCTTTCCTTCTGGCCAGAGCACAGGAAATGCAACCGATCCATCATTCTACGCTTGAGGAATTTATTTTCAGGACACACACTCTAGTTGCGATTCTGATTTGTTTCACACTGATTATAATGCTTTATTTTATACTGGTGTAACCTGCCCAGGGACCGTCTGGTGAAGGGCAGGTGGTAATAATAGGGTTGAGGAAGCTGTGGCCAGTAGCAGCTGGGACGTTTGAGTAAGGGTGGTATATGTATCAAAACGACGACATTTCACCTGCACGCAGATAAAAGCAGAGACTGACGGTGCTTTTGCAGAATCTTGACCTGCAGTGCGTTTTGTGTGTGTGTGTGTGTGTGTGAGAGAGAGAGAGAGAGAGAGAGAGAGAGAGAGAGAGAGAGAGATCCCTCACGGGTCTCCTCCGCAGGTCTCGGCTGTGCTCGTGGCTGGTCAAGAAACTGGGCGTCCACGAGTCCTACTGCATGGGCTGTGGGAAGATCCGCAAGGACACGGACAGCGAGGACTTTGTCACCTGCAGTACGCAGGGATGCCGAGGTTGGAAGCCGGGGCGGGGCGAGGGAGGCTGTGGGGCAAAGGCGAGGCCCAGAAAGGCTGTAAAAGGAGGGTGGGGTAGATCATATTGTGCAGGATGCAGCTACTGGCGGCTGCCTCAGGCCCAGAGGGCTGACGCAGGCCCCCAAGCCTCTGTATTTGGTGCGCTCCCCAAGGGCACAGCCTTCACCAGACTGGCCAGACTGTGTCCTTGAACTCTGATCCTGTTTCTCACTTGCTCAGACGGAGACTAGAGAGCTGGGCGGGGTGCGTGGCAGTGAGGGTAGGAACTAGCTTGCTGTAACAGGGGAAATTTATACCTTTTGCTCTGTCCACTTTTAGTTAAGTATTTTTTAAAAATTACTTGATTTTGGCGGTGGTCGGGGGGGGGGACAACAGGCAGTGGGTTACACCCATGTCTTGAGCTGAAGACGTTTCCATATGTACCCTTGGGATTCTCCCCTAGAAAATCTGTACAGCAGTGGTGGGAAAACACAGTCCATGAGGCCAAATGCGGCCCTCCAAGCCAGTCTGCCTGGCCCTCATGACTCTCCCTAGTCCACACCCCCATCCTTGGACACACCCCTTCTCTCCAGACCACACCCCTCACTGGCCTTGCCTTCACACCCTGATCTTGCCTGGATAAGAGTACAGAGAGAGGGGTGTGTGGAAATTGAACCGCATTATATTGCTCCTCCCACTCTGCCATTGCTCCTCCTACCTTTGTCTCTGGCCCCGCCCACTCAGAGGGTTGGTAAAGGTATTCCAGCCTGGCTCCTCTTACGCCACATGACTCTCCTCATCCTGTCTCCGCAGGTATCTACTGTCCGGACTGCTACAAACTCCTGGACAACATGTGCTCCATCTGCATGGCGCCATTAACCTACCAGGGAGACATGGACGAGGAGGTGTGAGTGAGAAACTTCGTGTTTCCATTAACTTTGCTTTGAGGGCACCCTAGTACATAATGCCAGCCTCTCTGGAAGCTAATTCTACAGCGCCTCTCCTGCAACGCCCATGCATGCAGGCAAAGAAGAGTGATGAAATAATTTAGAGCTTAGTTTGTTGGTGCTGAAACCAGGGCAAAGGAACTGTGGTGTAATGGTTAGAGCACTGGGGTAGGGCCTGGCAGCGTGTGGGCAGTGGGGCTGTTGCCCTGGGTGCAAAATTGGGGGGGGGGGCGGCGGCGGCAAGATTTCAAAAGGAAAAAAAAACCATATTGACTTTTTTTAAAAAAAATCAAGCAATGTAAAATTTTCATGACACTAATAATAATAATAAATGGCCTCTGCTGCTCCTGTCCCCTCCCCAGCTTCCTTCTCCCCACTGGGAAGACCCTTCTTCACTGCTGCTGTCTGGCCCTGACAGGAACCATTGGTTACGGGGCGCAATACTTGCCTTGCCCCGGGTACTGGCAACCATCGCTACGCTACTGGGCGACCAGGGTTCAAATCCTCACTCTGCCAGGATGTTTCCTGGGTGACCCTGGGCCAGTCACTGCCTCTCAGCCTAACCTACATCATAGAATTGTAGAATCGCAGAGTTGGGACCACGAGGGTCATCTAGATCAACCCCCGGCAACGCAGGAATCCTTCGCCCAACGTGGGGCTCAAACCCATAATTCTGAGGTTGCGAGTCTCATGCTCTACCGACTGAGCTATTGAGGAGCGTATGCCGCCTCGAGCTCCCTCTCATTTTTACACGGATGTAAAAATAAGTGATAAATTAAAAAAAATTACCTGCCCATCACAGAAAGTCACCTCACGCCAAGTGAGACCGCTGGTCCCTCTTGGCCAGTATTGGCTCTTGAGATTTTGAGGCAGGGTGCCTTCCCCAGAGATGCCGGGGGGCCAAACCTGAAATCCCCCCCCCCTGCATGCAGAGCAGCTGCTCCACTCACTGAGCCACACAGCCCTTCGCTTTCATCCAGGGATTCCAGTGACGAAGAGGCCATGGCTCTGTGGACCAAGGCAGTGCAGGCACTCAGCGGGTCACCGGACAAGGAACGGCAGAAGCAGCGGCGACTGCTGAGGGCGCGGATCGAGCGGGCCGTGAAAGGGCGCGGGGGCTGCCGCCGCTTACCCCCCGAACTGGCCAAGAAGATCCTGGAGCAGCTGAAGGAGCAGGAAGGGAGCAGCAGCAGCAGCAGCGAAGAAGATGCCGAGGACGACACATCTAGCAGCTCTGAGGAAGACGGCTCCTCAGGGTCGACATCAAGGTGAGGGCAAGGCATCGTGGGAAGGTACCTTATCCAGGAGTCACACCATTGGGGCCACCTAGTTCCATACTGTCTACACCATGGGTAGGCAAACTAAGGCCCGGGGGCCGGATCCGGCCCAATCGCCTTCTAAATCCGGCCCGCGGATGGTCCAGGAATCAGCATGCTTTTATATGAGTAGAATGAGTCCTTTTATTTAAAATGCATCTCTGGGTTAATTGTGGGGCATAGGAATTTGTTCATTTTTTTTTTCAAAATATAGTCCGGTCTGAGGGACAGTGGACCAGCCCATGGCTGAAAAAGGTTGCTGACCCCTGGACTAGATCATGGGTAGGCAAACTAAGGCCTGGGGGGCCGGATCCAGCCCAATCACCTTCTAAATCCGGCCTGTGGATGGTCCAGGAATCAGCATGTTTGTACATGAGTAGAATGTGCCCTTTTATTTAAAATGCATCTCTGGGTTATTTCTGGGGCCTGCCTGGTGTTTTTACATGAGTAGAATGTGTGCTTTTATTTAAAATGCATCTCTGAATTATTTGTGGGGCATAGGAATTCATTCGTTTTTTCTCTCTTCAAAATACAGTCCGGCCCCCCACAAGGTCTGAGGGACAGTGCACTGGCCACCTGCTGAAAGTTTGCTGACTCCTGGTCTACACTGACTGGCAGCCGTTCTCTTGCAGCCCACTGGAGGAATGCCACCTGGGAGCTCCCATGAGCTGGAGCTCTGGGGCCTTGTCACTAGAAATAAAACGAAGATCCCAGTCCTCAGGGTTCGGGGCTGATCAAAACAGTAACACAGGAAGCTGCCTTCTGCAGAGCCAGACCGTTGCTTCATCTAGCTCGGGGTGCCCCGCACTGGCAAGCAGTGGCTTTTCAGGGGTTCAGATAGGGAGTCTATCCTAGCTTGGCTTGGAGATGCCAGGGAATGAACTTGAGACCTTCTGTACCCAAAGCAGAGCCGCCCTTAAGAGCCGCCATTGTTCATCCCAAACACTGTTTTGTGCCTTTAGCAGTTGTGGGACAGGCAGGCAGTCAACCGGCGGCACTGTGGCCCAGCCATGGTGGCGTGCCGAGGCCGCAACTGCACCTGTTGAATTCTTGCCTGCCGGACAGCTCGTAACAGCAGTGAATACCCCAGGGATGGGGAACTTCGTGTGCATAGTTGTGACATCTGCACAACTGGGATGTTCCACCCAATGTGCCTCTGGCTCTGCCCCCCACATGCTCCCCCCCCAGAAGGTGGTGTGGGAGGCAAACCGTGACCTTACAGAGTTAAAAAACAACAACTCACCAAGCCCGTGCTTCTCTCTTGTCTTTTGTCTATTTCTTAAAATTTTTCTGCCAAGATCGTCTCATTTTTAAGATGTCCCTTTTTGCGAGTAGCTTCCAGCACCTCAGGCGAGTGGGAAAAGTGAGGCTATGAAACCATTTAAAATTAAATGAGATCTCCTATATCACCCACCCCTTTCTCCCCGCCTTCCAGCAGCCTCGATTTCGGCTACCAGAAGGAAGTGGAGACCAGCAGCGGCGAGGAGCTGGAGGAGGTGAAAAGCGAAAAGAGGTCTGCCCCAAAAAAGTAGGGCGCGAGACAGAGAACGAGTCTCTGCCACCTCCCTTAAAGAGAGGAAGTATGTATGGCAATAAATTAGGTATCAGTGCCTTCTATTTTCAATATACAGCCAGGGCGTGTTGGTCCTTACGCAGCCAGAATTGCACCACCCACCCGCAAGCAGGAGGGAAACGGTCCAGGGCTGCCGAGGGGAATCCTGAGGTCTGCCAAAATGTCACACACACACCCAAGAGGTATTTAGGAAAAGTCTAAGGGACATGGGGGAATACCCTAAAATCAGTTCAGTGAGGACTGAGCATTCTCAGTGCAGGAATCGCAGCTAAAGAATCCGACAGATGGCTGTCCAGGCTCTGTTTGAAAACGTCCGACAGAGTCCACCACATTGGTAGGCAAACTAAGGCCCGGTGCCGGCCCAATCGCCTTCTAAATCCGGCCTGTGGATGGTCCAGGAATCAGCGTGTTTTTACATGAGTAGAATGTGTCCTTTTCTTTAAAATGCATCTCTGGGTTATTTGTGGGGCATAGGAATTCGTTCATTTTTTCTCCAAAATATAGTCCAGCCCCCCACAAGGTCTGAGGGACAGTGGACTGGCCCCCGCTGAAAAACTTTGCTGACCCCTGGGTCTACCAGCCTCCGAGGTGCTCCCATCCCACTGTCAAAAAAGTTCTTCCTAAGATTTAGTCAGAATCTCATTTCTTGCCATTCAAATCTACTGCTTAGCATCCTCCCTCTGGATCCTGCGAACCCTGCGGCGTTTTGCTGGAGGTGCTACGTGGATATAATTATTACCCTCTCCCAAACCCCCATGTGGAAGCCACAGCCAAAAAACATGGTCACCCCTCAGTAGAGGAAGGAGGAGTTTTGCTCGCAGCATATTTTCCCGTCTAGTGAAAGAATTTGTGTAAGACGTGTGTATACACACAAACACACAGTGGGTTGTTTTTTTCTGGGGGTACGTAGGGGTACACATACGCCTAAACATTTTGTCCATTGTACTTTTGTCCATTTACTGTATTTATTTCCCCTGATTTGAACTATAAAATGGTGATTTACTTGAGTCAAAATGAGAGTACAGTGGTACCTCGGGTTAAGTACTTAATTCGTTCCGGAGGTCCGTTCTTAACCTGAAATTGTTCTTAACCTGAAGCACCACTTTAGCTAATGGGGCCTCCTGCTGCTGCCGTGCAGCCAGAGCACGATTTCTGTTCCTGATTCCTGAAGCAAAGTTCTTAACCTGAAGCACTATTTCTGGGTTAGCGGAGTCTGTAACCTGAAGCGAATGTAACCCGAAGCATATGTAACCCGAGGTACCACTGTACCCCTAAACATTGTTTTTAAGAAAAAAACCACCACACGCACAATGATGTAAACCCTCATGTCGCGCGCAAGCCACCTCGCTCCACCTTTTGTGGGAGAATTTTTGTCCATGAAGGCACCAGACACCAACGCAAGCCCAAAATTTCCCCTGCTTTCCTTTTTTATTGTCAAGCAGCCTCAACGGACACCGGGAATACCAGCACATTAATAATAATTAAAAAAACAACAACACCAAATGAAATGGCGGGGAGGTGAACACCCCGTCCGTCTTTCCCACATATCCGCCCCCACAGCCATCCAGGAAAATATCCACATTTTTGCTAGCGCTCCCAGAGAAAGGCAATGGGGAGGGTGGTATTTCCATTCATCTCCAGCTGTTCCCCACCCCACCCCATCACCAAATCGCTGCTGCAGGAAGAGTCTAAGGGGAGGGGGGGTCTTCAAGACAGGGAAGACAGGGTGAGGGGTAGCTGAGGTATTGCAGGGTAAGGTGGAACAAGCAGTGGGGCTTTTTTGCACTTCAAGTAGCTAGAAATTCAAGTTTAAACATACAGGCACTTTTTAAAAAACAAAGTCAGGGAAGACAGGGGAGACCTGCCCTCCCTCTATTCACCCGAGGAGAGGCTCCCCCAAAACACACCTGCGGGGAGGGTGGGGGGAATTGGGACAGGGTTGGGGGTGGAAGGGAAAGCAGAGTTTGGGGAGGGGGGAATAATATATTACATCATCTCTTAAATATAGATTAAACTCTGTGCTAATACTCTAGGGACGGACTTTTCCCTGCGCTCCCCAAACGCCGCCTCTCTCCAACCCAACCCACCGGCTGTTTTGCCCCCTCCAGAGAGGTGATGGGGGGCACGGAAATCTAAGGAATGTGCAAATGGGGGTGAGGGGGAACAAGTTAGACCTGACCCCTAACCACCATCGAGGAGTGTGCCAGTCCAAACCCTCCCCGCCCTCAAATCACAGGCAAAAACCCTAGTGCAACGGTGGAGGAGGGAAATTAAAGTGGGGTGTCAACACAACGGGGTCATTGCCTTTTTGTGCAAAAGTCCACCGGACACCTGTTGCTGTGGAATGAAACTTCTGTGGGGAGGGTTTTTACGGGGAGGAGATAACCCCAAGTTGATGGTCCGTCCCCCGCCAAGTGCTAAAATCTATCTTCTTGCAAGGAGTTCCGGGTCTTGGTGTGGAAGAGCTATGGGAATGTGGGTCACAAGACTCGTTTGGGGAGCATCTTCCTACCCCAGATGAACAAGCTGGGGACGACAACGACGGGTTGCTGCTGGGACCAGCCCTCTGCACTGTGCAAGGACGCCACCAGGAAGCCTCGCGGGCCGAGCGGGGCTCTCTGTGCAAAAAAGGAGGTGAAGTCAATATAGGGTGCAGGCACCGCCCCTGGGTGGTGTGGGAAAAAACGCCCCGTTTTCCCTTTCCCACCATGCAAAGGTCGTGGGCCTCCCACTCGCCCCCTCTCAAAAAGCAGCTGCCAGTCTCAGGGCCCGGAATAATATAAAGATCTTCTTTCTCTCTCCTGCCCCCTCAGAAATAAAATTCTCTGGAAAGCTAGAGGCAGGGATCAAATCCAGGAAACCTGGCACACTCCTCAAAAGCTCCTCAACCTGACATCCTCGCCTTAAGAAAAATAAATAAATCTAGTCATCCCCTCCTAGCCTCCCTAACATGGGGGTCAAAGCACCCCCCAAAAGTGCAGGGTCTGGGGGCCACCAACCACTCCCCCCTTCCCAAAGTTATATAATTCTCTTGTTTTCTTAGAAGAAAAAAAATCAGGATTCCCTCCCACGCCCCCCCCCAATAGCACTATCTCTATTTAATTGCTTATTTCATTGATCCTGAGCATATGAACCCTCTCCCTTGCTTTTCTGCCCTCCCACCACCCCAACCCCACCCCAACCCCACCTGCTTTGGTTCATAACTGCCCCGTACCCCTTTGAGGGGTCGCTAAAGGCACCAAATCAGTGCGCCAGGGAGGGGCGGGTCATAGTGCATCTCGTCTCCGTTGCCGCGGCAACAGAAAGGGTGGGGGAATAGTGCATCTCAGCCTGGACCACGGCCTAGTCCCCAGAGTCGCCGTGGCAACGGCCAAAGCAAAGAAGGCCTGAGGCCTAGTCTCGGGCAGGGGGGCCCCCTACGCCGTTTCTGCCTCCGCCGCCGGCCCGTCGTCCGTTGCCATCCCCTCCTCGCGGCCTTCCTCCTCCTCCTCGTCCTCGTCCTCCTCTTCTTTGATGTGAGGAGACAGGGCTTGCTGGGCGCGGGCCGGATCCCAGTAGCCGCGGGCGAGCGAGAGGCACTGCTCATCCGTCAGCCCGTTGGCCAAGTCGTGGTCGGCCAAGGGCGTCCCCGCGGCGGGCAAGGAGTTGGGCTCGGGATCGGGCCCGCGGCGCCGGCGCCTAGTGCGCACCTCCAGGCAGTTCTGGCCCTTGAGGTGGCGCTGCAGGTGGTCGTCTTTGGCGAAGGCCTTGTGGCATAGGCAGCACTCGTAGGGGCGGGCGCCCGTGTGCAGGTGGAGGTGGTTCTTCAGGTCGTAGCTGTGCAGGAAGCGGGCCGTGCAGTGCGGACACGAGTAGGGGCGCTCTCCCGTGTGCTTCCGCATGTGGATCTTGAGCTTGTCGTTCCTGCGAGGGGGAAAGGGGGGAGGCATGAGATTTGCGTCAGCAAGAGCATCTCCCTTGCTTGTGGGCAACCTCAATTTCAAACAAGAGGGCAGCTAGTCCTTATGAAACGAACCCAGCGGCCCACACAGAATTAAGGCTGGGCGATTTATTGTCCGAAACTGGTTTGAGGTCCACATTGTGATACCGTTTCATCATTTTTGACCTGGCAATATATCAGACCCTATTTTCCAGGGACAGTCCCGGATTTACAAGAAGCCATCTTGGTTTCTGATTTGATTCTGGAACGTCCTGCTTTCCCTTAGGAAGCCCCTATTTTCACTGGAGAAATGTTAAGAGGATATGGAGTTATCCAACCCCCAAGCCATCTAAAAGCAGACCTGTATAGTTTAAAAATGTTTAATGTTTTATTATGGTTTCATATATGTCGCCCAGAGTGGTTGGGGCATCATAATCAGATGGGTGGGGTATAAATAGTAAGTAATAATAATAATAATACATCCCTATTTTCATCAGAGATATGATATATTGCAAATCATGATTTGTGTGTCTGTGCGCTATGCAAAAATCGCAATGCCTGAGCATTGGCCTTGCTAGCAGGGGCTGGTGGCAAATGGGGTACAAAAAAGCCCCCCCCCCCAGTAATTGCTCAGTTAGATAAATGCAGAATGGCCTCTAGAGGGAGCTCTAGGAAAGGAGAAGCCTCTTTAAGCTTGTCTATAGGCAGGCTCCCTTGAGTGCTACGGATGGAACAGTCCTCGCTGCCTTTCTCTCTTCACCTGTCTCTTCGCTGCTGTCAGTTCTAGGAGAGGGAGCACCACTTTGTGCAGGATTAAAAGGTACTGTTTATTTTAAACTTCTTTCCCCCCTTCTGCACAGCTCGGGGGGGGGGGGAGACCAAGGAAAACATCTCTGTCGTGGGTTTGAGCCCCATGTTGTGCAAAATTATTCCAGCACTGTAGGGAATTGGACCAGATATCCCTCGTGGCCCCTTCCAACTCTACAGATTCTATAATTCTAATAAAACCAGGCCAGTACGGCTTAAAAAAACACTGGGCTGGATTCAGTAGAAGCCGTGGACCTGAGTCACTTAAGCCCAGCAATTTCAATGGGTCTTCTCGGAGGGTGACCAACGGCCCGTTTAATAACAAAAAAGGAAGGAAGCTGGGGCCAGCTTTTCAGCAGAAATGGGAGTGATAAGAGTTTTGCCTAGGCCCCATCTGCACTAGCCATTTAAAGCACTATGATACCACTTTAAACAGCTGTGGCTTCCCCCAAAGAACCATGGGAAGTGTAGTTTGCTAGGAGTGCTGAGAGATCTTAGAATCATAGAATTGCAGAGTTGGAAGGGACCATGTTGCCAAGGAGGAGCTGAATAATCAACCTTTTTCACGTAGTCTGGAGATTTGCTTCCCATGCAAATGGGGTACTGGGGAACATAAGAACGTAAGAACAGCTTGGTGAACCATACCCCGAAATGCAGGAGTCTTTTGCCCAAAGTGAGATTAAGAGTCTCATGCTATACCAACGGAGCTGTTAAGAGACACACACCTGTTCCTCCCCCTGAGTGCTTTAACAACCAATCCCCTTTTCCCAGGAAATTTGGGGTGTCTGGATGGAGAGACGCAGGTTGCGTGCATATTAAAAACCCCCTCAGATGTAGCCTCCCGAACAAAGATCCAGAGTCGCATCCATTAACTCCACCCGCTCAATGCATCTCGCTATATCTACCCCTGGGCATGCCAGCCCCCAGAAGGTTCCCTGCAAAGCAATGGGGCCTTCGGACAAAATAGCCCCCTTCCCCTCTGATCTAGAACCTTTCCCTCCTCCTTTGCAAGGAGCTGTGCTTTCAACAACACGGCCAACAGCAAAAGAAGGAAGTTGTGGTATTTTCACACACACCCCTACACTCCCATGTGGTACAGTCTGTTCTCTCGCACCTGCCTCATCCTGCTGCTGGCATCAAGCCAGGACACAGTGGGCAGAGCGAGCCAGTTTCGAAAGAAAGGGGGGAAAGGCTCACCGCGTGAAGCGGACCCCGCAGACCTCGCAGGCGAAGGGC
The DNA here is from genome assembly GCF_965113315.1 of Podarcis vaucheri. Lineage (NCBI taxonomy): Eukaryota > Metazoa > Chordata > Lepidosauria > Squamata > Lacertidae > Podarcis > Podarcis vaucheri. Next base: position 9,654,834 of record NC_138754.1, on the reverse strand, counting down.
TTCTCCCCGGTGTGGGTGCGCATGTGGCGAGGCAGCTTGCCTGCGCCATGGATGACCTTGTGGCAGACGGGGCACTCCTGGGGCATCTGCGAGCGCCGCTTGCGCACCAGCTTGTCCGGGGGGTCCAGGCCCAGGGACGGCCCTTCCGGGTTGAGGGCCCGCATGTAGGACATGATGTCGTGTTCAGTGGGCTCTTCGTCCGAGCCCAGGTCTTCCGGCGAGAGGCCGCGGGTGTACGGGTACGGGAAGGCGCGAGAGGGCGCCAGCACCTCGTCTTCGTGGGGGTGCGCGAGGACTGGCGCCGGAGAGGCCTGACTTGGGGGGCTCGGCCGCTCCTGCGTCCCCGTCGACGAGGGGGACGGCGAGGGCGACAGCTCGCCGAGGTGGTTGTTGAGGCGGGAGCCCTTGGCCTGCAGGAATTTGCGGATCTTCTTGCTGCGGCGGGGGGCCGGGTAGACGGGCGGCTCGGGCAGGTCGCCCTCGGCGTTGGGAAGGGTGGCAAAGGCCTCCAGGTAGCGGTGGGCGCGCTCGCGGGCGGCGTCATCGGGGACGGGCGCTTCCAAGCCGTTTCCCTGCAGGATCTCCACGCAGGCCTTGATGACGCAGGGGATCTCCAGGAGCCGGGCGGCTCGCAGCACCTCTGCCAGGCTGCCCGTGCTGATGGTCAGGGTGGCAGTGTAGGCAAAGTCCAGCAGGGCTCCCAGCGCCTCGGCCCCCACGAAATCCAGCTCGCAGACGCCCATGCCGGGCCCCGCGAAGAGCCGCCGGAAGTAGCGGCTGGAGGCTGCCAGCACGGCCCGGTGGGTCCGGTACTCCGATCCCTGGGCCCGCAAGGTCACGTCGCAGAGAACCCCCCTCCGGCGCTGCTCGTTGAGGCTGCCCAGCAGGTCGCTGCTGTGTTCTGGGAAAGGGATCCCAATCAAGTCGTCTTCTGGGCTTCCCATTGCCTCACCTGCAAGAACAGGGGGGAAAGAGCAGGGATGTTAACACCAGCCAATACAGGCAGCATTTAGGTTTTGTATTTAAAAGCCATTCAAAGCAAGGTGTTTGGGGACGGACCATCATTTATTTTGAGAAGTTTTGATCAATTAATCCTTCAAGATGCAATCAATTCCTTAAACTCGCAATCATTTACTAAGGCTAACAGAGGGTTGCGTTAGTCCTGTTTATATGCTGCTCTGCTCCATCCCATTATTTCCCTTGTTAATTTCGGAAAGTTTACTCTAATAGCCCTTAGCAGATCTTTCTTTGCGTCCTCGCATTGCCCACTGAACCAGCCTCGCTGATTTCCCTGTGTGCAGTTAGTGGCATTGGGCTTGGTTAAATAGGGTCTGAAGAGTGTGCTAATTTGTAGAAAATCCGAAACTGGGTCTGTTGAGGTGTTTATGAGGCGATGTCGCAGGTTCCTCATTAAATCACTCGCCAAGATCCTATGTATTTCGTCATTCAACATCAGAGACTATTTCACTCTTGATCTGCCCAAAGATTCACCAACTGCACACATTGTCTCTGTAGGAAACTGACAATCCAAGAAAGGAGCTGAAGAAACTAAAAGCGGGAAATGATCGCTTTCAGTTCTTACCATTTATACATTTCTTGCATTTAAACCCCACCATTTCCCCCAGGTGGTATACATGGTTCTCCTCCTCAAACTGATCCCCAATATAACCCAGTGAGATAGGTCACCCACAGTGAGCTTTGTGGCCAAGAGGGAGGGCCGCGACAGCTGCACCTCCAAGATGGAGGCGAGGTTTGAAGAAAGGCCTTCTTAGTGCAGGACTCACCTTTCCCGCCTGCCTCCCCTCCAAGCCTAAATCAAAAAGGGGTTGTGTTTTGCTCGCTTTCCTCTTCCTTCCCCATGCCTTTTCCTTTTGTGCCATGTCTTTCAGAGCGCAAGCATTGCAGTTGTCGTTTTCTTAACTGATCTTACGTAAGCTGCTCTTAGAACCTTTATCACAGAATCACGGACTAGCAGAAGGGATCTCCAGGGTGATCTAGACCAACCCCCTGCAATGCAGGAATTTTTTGGCCCGACACGGGACTCGAACCCACCACCCTAAGATTAAGAGTCTTACGTTCTCTACTGAATGGGGGAGGAGAGAGAAGACAACGTAGAAGCTTCAATTAAATAAAGCAATAAAACCCAGGCCTCCTTCAGGGAAGATGGCAGATGTACGTGAAGAAACTCAGAAAAGAACAGACACACACGGAAAGGAAGTGTGCAGACTCTGAGAGAGCAGAGCACTGACTTCTTCTCAGAGCGGGAGGAAGTCCCTCGCCCCCAGACGGTGCAAAGGAGATCAGGGGCCTGATAGAGACAGGGTTCGAGGCAGATTCCTAGGAAAGATAGGGCAGTTCCCTCCTGCCGCCCACGACCCATGGCATTTGAGAGTCTCAAACCCTCCACTCTCGGGGCGCCCGAAGAGAGAGAGAGAAGACCCAGAGCGAAAGCTGCAGGGGGAAGGAGGGGGAGAGGGCTCAGGCGGCCCTTAAGGCCTGTGTGTCTGGCCCCCGGAACTCTCTCCCTAGGCCACGCCCCTCACGGACCCTGTCTTCACACCCTTGCTGGCTGGGAGGCAACCTTGGACTCCCATCATGCCTCGGGCTGCCCTGGATTTAGGCAAGAGAGAGAGAGGGGGGAATGTGGTGGGTGGGAAGCAGCCCATACCCTCCAACAATCTGAAGGCAAAATCCAGGACGCCATCTTCCCAGACGTACTATCTTCCCGTTTTTTGACCTGGAAACTACAACTAATCCAGAATGCGGCAGCTAGACTGGTGACCAGGAGCGGCCGCTGAGACCATATAACACCGGTCCTGAAAGACTTACACTTGCTCCCAGTATGTTTCCGAGCACAATTCAAAGTGTTGGTGCTGACCTTTCAAGCCCTAGACGGCCTCAGTCCTGTATATCTGAAGGAGCGTCTCCACCCCCATCGTTCTGCCCGGACACTGAGGTCCAGCGCTGAGGGCCTTCTGGCGGTTCCCTCACTGCGAGAAGCAAAGCTACAGGGAACCAGGCAGAGGGCCTTCTCGGTAGTGGCACCCGCCCTGTGGAACACCCACCAGATGTCAAAGAGAAAACTAACTACCAAACTTTTAGAAGACATCTGAAGGCAGCCCTCTTTAGGGAAGCTTTTAATGTTTAATAGGTTATTGTATTTTAGTGTTTTGTTGGAAGCCCCCCACATGGGCGGGGTATAAATAATAAATTATTATTATTATTTATCGAGAGAGCATGGCCGTCATTTTGGTTGCTGTGCCTTCGCACAATTTCGTGCCACGCTTTCCCTCCACAAAACAGCGCTTTTTCTCCAGGCAAATCTCAGCTGTTGCTCTTTCCGGGTGTTTTACCTCTGGCCCCGCCCACCGCTGGCATGTGCCCCCCCCCCACAAAGGGAATGTGGCTCTCAGCATAGCCTCTTCAGCCAAGCCGTTCCCTAGACCGGCTTCCTGGCCTCCAGAGGTTGTGAATGACAGCTCCCAACCTCTGGAGGGCATCGGCTGCCCTAGATATTCCTAACAAGGCTGCGGGGTGCTTCCCAGGTCGAAATTCCGATTGCATGTTGTATGTGCTTAGGAGCACTGCCATTTCCGTGCGCCAGAGTACAGATCGGGGGTAGGGCGTGCTGGAATCATTTCATATGGGATCCCTGATAGGTTGTGACACGGTCCAGGACAGGAGAGGGGGGCCTGTGGCTCTCCAGAGGTTGCTGGACTACAACTCCCATCATTCCCTGAACCTGTAGTCATACTGACTGGGGCCTGACAGGAGTCTAGAAACTTCCAGTAGAACTATAAAGATCCTTAGTGCTGTAGGTGAGGTCCCAGGTGCAATTCCCCAGGAAAGGGGGAGCATTTCGATCCAGTTCACATTTTAAGGCAGTGGCGCTGTGGGTTAAACCACAGAGCCTAGGACTTGCCGATCAGAAGGTTGGTGGTTTGAATCCCCACGATGGGGTGAGCTCCCCTTGCTCGGTCCCTGCTCCTGCCAACCTAGCAGTTTGAAAGCACAAAGTGCAAGTAGATAAATAGGTACCGCTCTGGCGGGAAGGTAAACGGCATTTCCGTGCGCTGCTCTGGTTCTCCAGAAGTGGCTTCGTCATGCTGGCCACATGACCTGGAAGCTGTACGACGGCTCCCTCGGCCAATAAAGTGAGATGAGCGCCACAACCCCAGAGTCGGCCACGACTGGACCTAATGGTCAGGGGTGCCTTTACCTTTACCTAATTTTTGCACTTTCCGAAATGATGCGATAACTGAAATGCAGCCCGCCTTCGAAATTTGAACTCTTCTGAATTTTATGATGCAGTTTCTCCAGCATATTCTAGGCTATGGCCTTCAGCTGTGGCTCCTCCTCAAGCTGATGTTAGACTACAACTCCCGTTGTCCCCAGCCAGCTCAGGCAGAGGTCAAGGATGATGGGAGTTGTAGTCCAACAACTTCTGGGATATGGGAAAGGATGATAGTGCCAACACCATTGAGGGTAAATTGTACTTTTACTGCATGTATTCGTGAAAACACCCTACCCAAACATGCATTATATTAGGGGGAAACACTCTGCAAAGAAAATGTGCCTCTCTGGCAAACTGCGTACGAAAAATGGGTACAGTAGGGAAAATTCACACTGAACGAATTTTCATTTTTGGGGGGAAAACAAAAAAATCAAACAGTGGTAGAAATGAGAAACTGAAATGGAAAGGGTTAGCTTGCCCCCTACCCAATACCAATTAAAAGAAGTCAGTTTTTAAGAGAGAGCGAGTAGTGGCGAGAGCGTCAGACTAGGACCTGGGAGGGACCCGGGTTCGAATTCCAACTTGTTGTGGGAAGGGGGGAGCAAGGTATGCTACCTTAGGCTGCTTGGATAAAAACGTGCTATACAAAGGAAAGTAAAATAATCCTAAACTCCCTTCGGCACTCTCTAATAATGTTTCCCCTGCTGCATCCTGTTCTCCCACCCACCTTTCGCACAGATAACCTAGGTGCCAGCTGGGCAAAGATGGTGGGTTATGGGGGGGGGGGAGAGCAAGAGAGACTCGTCGTGGTGCCTCGCCTTGTTCTCGGAAGTCGGAACGGGGCTGCCTTGTGGCCGCTCCCTGCCCGCCTTGGGTGGCAGCCAGCTGGGCTGTGTGTTTGCCTTCGACGGGGCAGGGGTGGGTGGGAAGGGGACGGGCTCCAAGCAGGGGCAGCCGCTCCCCTCTCTGCCAAGCAGGCTCAACCGGCCGGGCAAGGGGATGGGCAGGCGGGCAAGCTGGCTCTGCGGGGAGGAGGAGGAGAGCGGCGGTGGGAAGGCTTGGAGGGTGGGGGGGACGACGGATGGGGACCTGCCAGGCAGGCGTGGTTTTTCTTCCTGGAGGAGCACTCTGACCCAGGAGCTGGGCGCGGTCCGCGTCATGGCAACGCCCGGGGGGATGCCAGCTCAGCCAGAACTTTGCCAGCCCCTGCCTGGCATGGAGGAGCGAGGGGGGAGAGAGAGAAAGAAAGAAAGAAAGAACGAACGAAAGAAAGAAAGAAAGAGAAAGAGAGAGAGAGAGGCTGGCTTTGATTGCCTTCCCTCAGGGAGGGGCGCAATGGGGCAAGATGCCCAGGACAGGCCTTGCTCCGTCTCCTCTCCGCGGTCTCTCCAAGTCCCAGCTAGCAGCCGCCCTGGCCCTCCCAGCGCCCCACTCCTTTCCCACACTGCACGCCCTGCCCTCTCCCTGCCCCCCAGCCCAAGCCTCGTGCTCCCATTCCTCGTGTCTAAGTGCCACTGCCTTTGCCCCCTTCCCCGCAGGATGTCACGATGTCAGGCAGACATTGATGCGATCTTCCCTGCACAGTGAATATTGCGTGTGTGTGTGTGAGAGAGAGAGAGAGAGAGAGAGAGAGCCTTTCCTGTTGAATTTCTGTCTGACAGCTCTAAAGGGCAGCAGAAGCTGAGCAGTCGCAGGTCACCTGCTGCACGCAGTGTCTGTGTGGCACTTCATAGAATCATAGAATCATAGAGTTGGAAGAGACCACAAGGGCCATCGAGTCCAACCCCCTGCCAAGCAGGAAACACCTGATGAGTTTCTGCCTGGCTGCTGTGCAGGAAAACAAACCGAGCAGCTGCACGGCCCTTCCCACTGCAGAGAAAGGTGACCAAACAGCACTTTGCCTGTGGAATTTCTGCCCGGCTGCTGCTGCTGCTGCAAAACAGCAGGGGAAACAAAACAAGGCAGCAAGCCTCTGCTGAGAACACAGAAACCTCCACTCTCGATTTCCCTCCCCTCCCAGGTCTGGGAATAGAACCCAGGAGTCCTGAGATTACCCACGAGGCCTTCTCCACCTGCCCCTGCGGGCACAGGTGGGAGGCAGAGGGACGGGCTGAGCTGCAATTAAGCCATCATGCCCCTCTGGGTTGACAAACCCTGACAAACGCCAATCAGATTAGGAGGGATTAGCAGGAGGAGCAATCGGCTGGGATTAGAGGTGGTGGTTGTGGCACAGGCAGAAGCCATCAGGGTTTGGAAGGGAGCTGAGGGGAGACTGGCAGGGTCCGGACGCAATCAGCTATAAGGGCTTTGCGGGCAGAGGGCTCTAAAAACTGCACAGCGGGCAGAAATTCAACTGGTGCAGCCATTTCTGGGGAAAGCTTCACCTGGTGCACTGCTGCCTGCTAGGCATTGAAAGCATGGAGCTTTTGTCAGGAAAAGCAGAAGGAGGGCAGAACTCTGTATCCGCGGCAGAGCCAGCGCAAAGTCGAATCCTCTATTCACCCCCAAAGTGTGACATTGGGTTGGCTCCCCTTATTCTGCCTAGCCTACCTCTCAGGGTTCTTGCAAAGACTGCCAGAGGGGATGACCCTCCTGCTGAGCCCCTTGAGAGGACAAAAACAAGAAAGCATCAGAAATGAGTGGTAGCATTTGGGACTTTTTAGTTTAACTGCAGCGGTGTTAATCTACGGAACTCCCTGCCACAGGAGGCAGAGGTGGCCACCAAATTGGATGGCTTTAAAAGAGGATTAGACAAATTCATGGGGGGGGAGGGCTATTGCTGGCTTCTAGAGGGCGACAGGTTCCTCACACCTGTACGTAAATAAATGCATGTTCAGTACCCAGAATCCCCTCTACAAGTATTGTATAGTCAGGGTGAGTTCAACCCACTTTTATCGCCTGCACATCCATACATACTATGGAGAGTGCCTTTGAGCATGTCAAGAGCGTCACCACGCTGCAGAAACCACAGGCAACATGCCCGGTGTTGTTTGAGATAAGAAAATGGGGCAGCTTTGAGGTGCAACACTGGGGGTCCCCAAAGTTTTGAGGGGAAGGGACATAGAGAGAAGTGGGAGGAACTGCAAAACACCCATTTGAAAGGAATGGAATGAGCAAAAGTCAAAATGCCCATGCCCAGCCCAAAAGAAATAGAAAGCAGGCACACCTATACAACCCCCAACCAGTCAGTGTAGACAAGGGCAAGGTATAAGTCAGTTCCCCTATGTTCCCAAGGAAGAATCATTCCCATAATGCCATGAATGCCATAGCCCGAATGCACTACTAAACTGCATCATCTATGACCCAAACTCACCATCTGCTTAATATATCACGGAGAAAAAAACATGGGGACAATTGTGCAACACCCTGATTCTCCCATTACAGTGGTACCTCGGGTTAAGTACTTAATTCATTCTGGAGGTCCGTTCTTAACCTGAAACTGTTCTTAACTGAAGCACCACTTTAGCTAATGGGGCCTCCCGCTGCGCCACCGGAGCACGATTTCTGTTCTCATCCTGAAGCAAAGTTCTTAACCCGAGGTAATATTTCTGGGTTAGCGGAGTCTGTAACCTGAAGCATCTGTAACCCGAGGTACCACTGTATTATATTTTGCCCCCATGTCCCCTTCACACTGTTCCCATAATGTGGTTCCGTGAGCAGCACATCTCCAATTCAATCCCCATCCTTTCCCAGAAGAGCTGTTCCCATAGATCAGGGCTCAGCAACCGTTTTCAGCAGGGGGCCGGTCCACTGTCCCTCAGACCACGTGGGGGGCCAGACTATATTTTTTGGGGGGAAATTGAACGAATTCCTATGCCCCACCAATAACCCAGAGATGCATTTTAAATAAAAGCACACATTCTACTCATGTAAAAACACACTGATTCCCAGACCGTCTGTGGGCTGGATTGAGAAGGCGATTGGGGCCGCATCCGGCCCCCGGGCCTTAGATTGCCTACCCCTGCCATAGATTATCATGAGGACTAGAATTTTATGTGTTTCGGCGAATGCCAGAGCTCCTGGGAGGCAGGATTGATTCTTAAAGCACTCTGGGAACTGTAGTTCTGGGAGGAGAATGGGGGGGGCACGGTCCACCTAACAGCACCCGTAACAAACTACAGCTCCCAGGATTCTTTGGGGGAAGCCATGACTGTTTAAAGCGGCGTCATAGTGCTTTTAACTTATGGTGTGACTGTGGCCTCAGTGGACAAAAGATGCAGCTTCTGTAACAGCGTTGAGGCGGAGTCTATTTTGCATGTCCTTCTCCATTATAGCTTTTATGAAGAGGTGAGGAAAGGTTTAATATATCCCATAATACAGTCCCTCCCTGGTCCCTCCTCCAAGCTGCAGGGTTCCTATAAGTCAACCATTGATCAGGAGGCAAAGTTTTTGGGCACAGCTATCCTTAATAGACTTCTTAGGATTGCCTGAAAATATTGCCTGAGTGTCTAGTATTTTAATTCTGATTTTCAGGCGCATTCAGTTGTTACAAAATGTTTTAATGGTCTGTTGACTGCTGATAAAGTAAACTTCACTTTCAGTATGATTTCTGTTTGGCAAATTTGGCACCCCAAAATCTTCACCCAGATGTTCTGGACAATATCTCCCATCAATGTCAATGGTCAGGGATGATGGGAGTTGTAGCACATCTGCACCTAGAGAATGCGAGGTTTAGGAAATACTGCTCAGGAAATGCATTTGTGCCTTAAGAGGCAGTGTTGTATAGTGGTTAGAGAGCTAGAAGATCCGGGTTCGAATCCCCACTCAGCCACTAGGCTAACTGGTTGACCTTGAGCCAGTCAATGCCCTCTCTCAGCCTAGTCTACCTTACAGGGTTGGTGAGATAACAGAAAGGGCAGGGTGCAGAATAATGTACGTAGGGGCCCTTTAAAAGGTTAGGGCAGGGTACACATTTAACAACCCAAATAATGTAAATAAAAATTGCCCAAATGTAGGAATATCCAGCTCAGTTCCAAATAGCCTGGTTGACAGAGGTTTGGGGTAATTTATTCCGGTTTAACTGTGCATTTGATGCAAGATTTAAAGATAAATCAGAACTGCAGTGTATTTATTTTTAAAATAACATGCCCTTTTGCAGCTCGCTGGCCAGAGACAAAATGGAAATGGAAACTAAAGAATGTGGAGATGTTGTGTTCAGATGTTTTTGCCCAAGTTGTTCTGGATTCACTGCTAATAATATTAGTAGTAGTAGTAGTAGTAGTAGTAGTCCAGATTGGAAGGCTGTGGAACATGAGGAATCGAGAACTAGGCTTTCAAAGATGAAGGAACAAGCCAGTATCTAATAGGTGTAAAAACCAGAGGAATAAAGCTTGTCTCAGAAACAATCTTAAAATGATGGTCCAGGTTAGTCATCACAGCCACTCAGAGCACTGCTGATTCCATTTCACAGGTGGGGAAAACTGAGTCTGAACAAGTCCACTTATTCCTTGGGTAAGCAGGCATTCAAAGCAGGCTCTGGTTATCCAAAATGAGAATTCTTACCACCACACATTCTGATATCTGTTTGCCTTGTTTTAAATGAGAAGTCCTTGGGCCCCACACCTGCAATGCCAGCAAGGCCTCGGTGCCAAGAGAAAGGCACTCTGTGCATGCTTGCTGGCATTCTAGCCTTACACATCCATCCCAAAAAGGGAGATGATCATGAACTAATCTAAAAGGCGGTGCGTTGTGCCGCCTTACCCCACTCCAAACAATAAACTCCAGCTACCTGCTCTGCTCAAATCATTTCCCCACCTATGGCAGAGAGTTTACACACCAAGATCTGATACAGCAGCCATTTGGCTCAGGCTGGGGCGATGAAGCAATCTTGCCCTGAGCCCGGTCTCACCTGTGAGCTTGCAACTGCACCCTTTTGTAATGCAGGATGGAGGTGTATTGCAAGGAGCCCGGGGGGGCTGGGAAGCGCCCCAGCTCAGTGGGAGAGCACCTCTTTGCATGCAGAAGGTCCCGGGTTCAATCCCCTGCATTTCCAGGTGGGGCTGGGAATGTCCCCTACCTGAAATCCGGGAGAGCCCCTGCCAGCCCATGTCAACAGTCCTGAGCTAGATGGGGCAGCGGTCTAGATGACTCACTAAGGCAGCTTCCTGGGTTCCTGTTCAAATCTACCTTCTAGAATCTTGAGGACCAGAACCTTAGCTTATTTCTAGGGAAAAGGCCATGACTCAGTGGTAGAAGGCGGCCCTACATTCATTCCTCAGCTCTTCAAGGAGGCCTGGGAATCTCCTATCTGATATCCTGGACCAGGCATAGGCAAACTCAGCCCTCCAGATGTTTTGGGACTACAACTCCCATCATCCCTGACCACTGGTCCTGTTAGGTAGGGATGATGGGAGCTGTAGTCCCAAAACATCTGGAGAGCCAAGTTTGCCTATGCCTGCCCTGGACAGTTGCTGCACGTCCGTGTGGACAATAATTGAATCACAGAGCAGGGTCATTTAGTCCAAACTTCTAAAATGCATGGTTTTTTTTGTCCAACGTGGGGCTCAAAGGCTGAGCTAGATGGCAGTTTCCCCATTGCGAATGCCCTACAAGGGGAAGATTCGGCAACAAATCTAGCGACACTGAAACCAGATCTTTACAGAGCAACCCCCCCACCGTCCCCCCCACCGTCCCCCCCACCCTGCACCTTTGACGTGGGAGCTCTGGGGTTTGACACCTTTTCCTGTTTTCAGCAAAAGATTTTTTTGCTGCGGCAGGCCAAGGGGGGGGGGGTCTGTGAGAATTGCGTGCCTCGCGGCTCATCACACCCACGGCCTCTCAACCACTCGAAAGCTGTCTCCTCCGTCACCCAGGAGGGAGATTTCGGAGCCCAGGCTTCAGAAAAGATACCCTCCAACATCTGATGGGGAACAAATTGCAGGGGTGTTTCCGGGCCCCTCGGAGCATGGCCAAGCGGGCAAGGCGAATGCCTCCTCTGCGGGGTTCAGCGTCGCCATGCCCAGCCAAATACTCAGAACTTATCCGTCGGGTTTGGCTACTTCTTCAGACTGGCCATGAAAGGAACCAAAGGATCCCAACTTCAAAGTGAAGCTGGCTAGGTGATCCACACAAAACAACCCCTTAGAGGCTCGATAAATAACCCCCTGGGGCAGACAATGGAGCCGAACCCGTAGCTGGCGGTGTTAGAAATTAGCCAGGCGCCAGGCGCGTTTTGCTACTGCCACAGGTCCAATTGCGACCACATGCAGATTTCTGGGTGGCAGGTTGGCTACCACAGTTTATTTTATTTTTTAATGTTTAAATTTTTATTGGAATTTTATTTATAGCACAACATAAACCCCCCACCCCCAATACACAAATCCACCCTCATTAAACATGAACATAACATACAATGAGCATAGCATACAACAATACAAACAACCAAATAAAAGACTTCCTTTAACCTGTATGTGGACTCCTCATTTACTTCTTATAAACCGTTTCCTTTAAGAATAATTATTAAGATTTTTCTAATTATAACTTAAATATCCACAAAGTCTCCTGCAGACATTAATCAAAACGAGTCCAGTTATGTATTTTAGGGCACTGTTTTGTGAAGGATTCTCTGCATTCCCCCCCCCTCTGCCTTAAAAAACCTCTGCCTTGCTCCATAGTTAATACCATTTCCATTTCGCCTGTGTGTGCTTCTCCTTCTTGGGGCAGGTGAATTGTTGTAAGGGCAAGCAATGTAGTTGAGATCATGGAATCGTAGCGTTGGAAGGGACCCCAGCGCTCATCTAGTCCAACCCCCCAGTGGCAAATCGACATTCTGTTGCGGCTACCGCAACCTAGATTCAAGGTGCCATTTTGCAATTAGCTTATATACAGTGGTACCTTGGGTTAAGAATTTAATTCGTTCCGGAGGTCCGTTCTTAACCTGAAACTGTACTTAACCTGAAGCACCACTTTAGCTAATGGGGCCTCCTGCTGCTGCCGCCGCGCTGTTGGAGCACGATTTCTGTTCTCATCCTGAAGCAAAGTTCTTAACCTGAGGTACTATTTCTGGGTTAGCGGAGTCTGTAACCTGAAGCGTCTGTAACCGAGGTACCACTGTACTTGAGTTTCTATCACTGGGAGCCAGCCACGGTCTAGGCTGCAAAGTTATACAGGCCCCCACTCCTCTTTCAAGGCCATCTAGGTTGGTGGTCTTCACTGACGGGGGCTCCCGGCTCCCACTGACCTCCCCACACATACAGCCTATGCTCAGGGATGATGGGAATTGTAGTCCCTCAATGCCTGGAGGGTGTCAGGATTGAGGGAAGGCCGGGGTGCAGAGAGTGTGGGGGGGGGGGAGAATGTAGCTTCCAGGCAGTTGTTCGCCTCCGTTTTAAGAAGAATTTAAAAAGTGGGTGGCGGATGTTGCAGCAGGGCTGAGCTATCCCGGCGGTGACTGGAGGAGGGGTTTTTCCACCTCCGCTGCTGCTCTCGGGGGAGATGCTGAGAGATAAGGGCCAGGAGGCCAGGGCCAAAAGTGCACATCTATGGGTGCTGGGGCTTTGCGCATTTACGGGAAGCCCTGACTATGGAGGGTGACCAGATGCAAAAAGGGGGGGGGGAGGATGAATGCAGCGAAGGGGGAATTCGGAAAGTGTCGTTTGCCACACAGGGGTTAGAGAAAAGCTGAATCAGCTAGAATTCCCCCGAAAGAGACACTAAGCCCTGCGGTTCCCCTTGCATTTGTGACGGCCGTCCTGGGCATCAGCCCCAGAACCAGCAGACTGCAGAAGTAACAGCTTGGGTGGGGAGGCAGGGCTTGGTGGGGTGAAGGCGGGGTGAAGGCGGGGCCTAGGAGAATTTTCAGCTAGGACGGAATCCCAGGTGTGGTGGGGCGGAGCCTAGTGGGATTTGGTAGGTTATGGAGGATCAAGTCAGAGGCGGAGCCAGATGGGACAAGGGGCGGGGTGAAGAGTTTTAAAATTTGCACATTTTTCAGTCCAGCTTGGAATTGCGTTGGGTTTTCAGTTTTTTGTTCCAGTTGCCTACCAGAACCTGGGATTTACTGGAGTTGCATTGGATATTGTATTTTTCGCTCTATAAGAGGCACCAGACCACAAGACGCACCTAGTTTTTGGAGGAGGAAAACAAGAAAAAAAATATTCTGAATCTCAGAAGCCAGAACAGCAAGAGGGATTGCTGCGCAGTGAAAGCAGCAATCCCTCTTGCTGTTCTGGCTTCTGGGAGAGCTGCGCAGCCTGCATTCGCCCCATAAGACGCACACACATTTCCCCTTACTTTTTAGGAGGGAAAAAGTGAGTCTTATAGAGCAAAAAATACGTCATTTAGCAAATGAATGCAGCGTTAGGCTGCTAGTCCTCAAGAGGCGATGGCAAGCACACACACCCGAGCCAAATTTTAATGCAAGGAAGAAGCTTAGAAAAACCAAAGCTTTTGTTGTCAAATGTTCACATTTAGCATTCTGCTTTGCAAGTATGGGAAAGTTAATTAAGGCAGAAGCAAAGCGCCGAGCATGGAAGCGATCTCAAGTCTCGGGAACCTCGGGTGCGAGTCGGATAGTCTCAAGATTTGAATCTCACACCAGCCAACGCATGACTTGGCTCGGGGGCAAAGCTGCCCTGTTCTCAGTCTCCGCCGCCCCATAAAGGGGACAGCCACGCCAGCCTACCTCAGAGGGCTGCAGCCAAGATTGACCTGATAAGTTCAGGGAGAGCTTTGAACTCTCCAAAGCATCTTATAATTAATCGTCTTTATGTCGTAACGGAGGGCACACACACAGCCAAACTATTGAACAACTTGAAAAACAATTGCAATCCTAAAGCAGCACAAAAGGATCTGAGAGTCCTGAGACAACAAAGCCTTGTGCGGTCATAAAATCCCTGGTTCTCACACCCTGGGTTGTTTGTAAGGCATACGCCCTGCTGCCCGTTGTATACTTGTTGTACATCCACACAACTTCAGACTTGCGGGATCTACTTCGTTTTCTGTTTCAAATCCACTAACTGAAGCCAAGCGTGTATTCTTAGAACTGAAATAATTCTGCGCTTGTCTGGATGTGGAACTCCACACACAAAAATCCTGGTTTCCCTGCCCAATCCACCCATATTTCTTTATTTGATTTATTTCAGCAATATAATAGAGAGGGGGAGAGAACAGTGTTTCTTGTTGCCATTGCTAAGACAAGTGCATTCCTGAATTTCAGGGGATTGGGCTAGATGACCCTCGGGGTCCCTTCCAACTCTGCGATTCTACAGTTGTCCACACAGACTTTCCAGGGTATCAGACAGAAGATTCTCAGGCCTCCTTGGAGATGCTGAGGATTGTAATGTAGGGTCTTTTCCTACCAGTGGGAGTCAGGTCACACACTGCATTTAAAGTGCATGGCTTCCTGCAAAGGATTCTGGGAACTGTGGTTTGTTAAGGATGCTGGGAATTGTAGCTCTGTGGTGGGGGAAACTACATATCCCAGGATTCTTTGGTGGGGTGGAAGCCATGATTGCCGAAGTGTGTTTTCGATGTATGTTGGGGGTGTGACCTCAGGCACCCTAGCCAATCGGCAAATCACAGACGTCGTCGACATGACGTGATCCAAAGATCTGCGCCAACTTCTCCTACGATGGGACGCAAAGTAAGATGGCCAAAAAGCAAGAGTCTCCTTTTTAACTTAAAACAAAACACCACCTAACAGAACCGATGGGGTTCAACTTATTACGGAAGAGACGTGTTTGCCAAACGTTCACCAACTTGGGCAGGCAGCTCCGGGTGCTGGGCGTTAGGGAATTAAGATGCAAACATAGTACAAGTTTGGGATTTTAAAGCGTTTTTGCTGGTGAGGGTTGGCTTGGCTGCTTAGACATGCTCAAGAACCTGACTGGCTTAAGAAACTCAAGAGACTTCGCTTCTGGCTCAAGGGATGGGGGCTGAAAGCTAAAGGATTTTAGTATTCATGGCAAAGGCATTAAAAAAAGAAAATCAGGATGCTATCTTGCCAAAGAAGAACATTCCTTAAGTCGATCAGGACGGTCAGACGCTTGCATTACGTTCCTGTCTTAAGTTTCATCCAAAGGAGCCCGGGGAATGCCTATAGCCTTCCCTCCAAACAGCCCTGAAGGTAGGTGAGCCTGAGAGATACTGTTCAGCCCAAGGTCACCCAACACCAATACCTTTTATGGATTTGCAGCCATGTTTCTATGCTTCGCTAGGGATGCGGGTGGTGCTGTGGGTTAAACCACAGAGCCTAGGGCTTGCCAATCAGAAGGTCGGCGGTTCGAATCCCCGTGACGGGGTGAGCTCCCGTTGCTCGGTCCCAGCTCCTGCCAACCTAGCAGTTCGAAAGCACCTCAAAGTGCAAGTAGATAAATAGGTACCACTCCAGCGGGAGGGTAAACGGCGTTTCCGTGCGCTGCTCTGGTTCGCCAGAAGCGGCTTAGTCATGCTGGCCACATGACCCGGAAGCTGTCTGCGGACAAATGCTGGCTCCCTCGGCCAATGAAGTGAGATGAGCACCGCAACCCCAGAGTCGGTCACAAATGGACCTAATGGTCAGGGGTCCCTTTACCTTTACCTTCTGTGCTTTGAGTCTGACACTCTAGGCCCAGGGGTAGGCAAACTAAGGCCCGGGGGCCAGATCCGGCCCAATCGCCTTTTCAATCCAGCCTGCAGACGGTCTGGGAATCAGCATGTTTTTACATGAGTAGAATGTGTGCTTTTATTTAAAATGCATCTCTGGGTTATTTGTGGGGCATAGGAATTCGTTCAATTTTTTTCCCCAAAATATAATCCGGCTTACCACATGGTCTGAGGGCCGGTGGACCAGCCCACAGCTGAAAAGGGTTCCTGATCCCTGCTTTAGCCCACAGCTGGGGGGCCTTGCAGCCCTCTGGAGTCCCCACTCAGCCCCACCTCCTGGCCTTGCTGGCTGGGGTTGGGGGAGCTGGGAGTCTGGGCACAGTTTCCCCGTCTGTGGGCTACCCTGACTTGCAGTGGGTCTCCAGTACAGCGGTACCTCAGGTTAAGTACTTAATTCGTTCCGGAGGTCCGTACTTAACCTGAAACTGTTCTTAACCTGAAGCACCACTTTCGCTAATGGGGCCTCCCGCTGCTGCCGTGCCGCCCTTGTGTGATTTCTGTTCTCATCCTGAAGCAAAGTTCTTAACCTGAAAGCACTATTTCTGGGTTAGCGGAGTCTGTAACCTGAAGCGTATGTAACCTGAGGTACCACTGTACAGTCATACCTTGGAAGTTGAGCAGCCTAGTTCTCAGACGTTTTGGCTCCTGAATGATCAAAACCTGGAACTGACCCCGGGACCTTATGCAGCTAAATGGGAAGCTTTGTGTCAGATGGCACACTGCCCCTCTTCCAAATGTCTCCCTCCCAAACCAAAGACCCCAAAACACCTTGGATCGCTGCCCCCAAGGGATCCCAGTGACGTCTGAGGGATCGTCTTAGAAACACCTGTGTTGCAAGAAGCCGCGGTGAAGCGCCCAGGAAAAGACTGGCCAGCGAAAGTCAACTCAGTAGCTCCTGCAATCCCCAAATATTAGCTGTGCGAGTTATTAGGTGTATGTGTCTATTACTCATTTCCAAATTTGTGTGTTGCAAAATTGCCTCCAGAAGCGACGCCTATGCATTGAGGAGGAACGCAGGAAGCCGCCATCTGTGGTGTCAGCCTAGCGCAGGATTCCCTACACTGACTGGCAGCAGCTCTCTAGGATTTCAGTCAGAGAGTGTCTCGCAGCCCTACCGGGAGACGCAACTGGGGCTTGAACCTTCTGCCTTAAAAGATCTACCACTGAGCTACAGGAAGGGGAGGGGCCCTGTTGTGTCTCTGCATGAGTTTGCTGTTCCACCTTCTCCCTTCTGATCCTGCCATGCCTCAATGCCAGAACCTGCGCCTGCCTCTTACAGGAGACAGCCTGCTGCTGCTCTGCACGAGTCGCTGTTCTGCATCGCCCTCTTCCTCCCTGGTGCAACCAGCTGCCACAGACTCTGCCCAGCTGAGTCAGGCCAAAGCCCCGTGCGGCCCAGGATGGCACAGTGGCCAGCCAGATGCCCCTCTGGGAAACCCGCAAGCAGAGGGAACGAGATGGGAACAACCCTTTTCTGCCAGAGAGAGCTGCCGCCAAACAGGGGAGCCAGCGCTGGGACTGATGGAACAAGAGTCTGAGTGGCATCAAGGCAGGAAGCTTAAGAAGCAGAGAGGCAGGACCTGCGGGCCTTAGGCGTTGCTGGACTACAACTCCCATCATCCCTGGTCATTGGTGCTGCCTGGTGCGAGCTAATGGGAGTTGGAGTCCGGCAATGTAAAAAGAGCCTGCTGGATCCAGCCCATCTAGCACACTTGGAGGAGTATAGCACAGGTAGCTCTCTCCTGGCTTGAACCCCACCCCATCCCAAAAGCAGGGAGGGGGAAGGAAGACTCCAGCCAAATTAAGACCTATCGAAGCCCCTAAGCACTTAAAATATTTTGGTGCCCCCCATATATATCCAATTCAAACTATAAACAATAATAAACCGTAGAACAAAATTTAATTTTCTGAAACGAAACAAAACCTACAGTAAGATGGGAAATAATGCTTGTTTTGAATGCAGTGGTACCTCAGGTTACAGACGCTTCAGGTTACAGACTCCGCTAGCCCAGAAATAGTGCTTCAGGTTAAGAACTTTGCTCCAGGATAAGAACAGAAATCGTGCTACGGCGCAGCGGCAGCAGGAGGCCCCATTAGCTAAAGTGGTGCTTCAGGTTAAGAACAGTTTCAGGTTAAGAACGGACCTCCGGAAAGAATTAAGTACTTAACGTGAGGTACCACTGTACTTCCAACTTTATTTACGCTTGGAAAACCTTCCTCCTTTTTCTAATTGAAAAGTCTTGGATCAGATCCTGACGTTAGCCTGCCTGCTTCAATACTTAGGAGAGATAAGGCACCCAAGCCCGCTTTGCCGCAAAGTTGTTCTGTTGCGATTTTTTCCATGTACTTCAACTGAGAAAACGAACGCTCAGGTGAGCAGTTTGTGACCATTAATTTGGTTAAAATGGAAAAACTTTGTGGTGCCTCCCTTCCCTTGATGCTTAGAAGCACAGGCTTAGAATCACAGAACTGGAGAGTTGGAAGGGACCCCATGTTTCATCCAGCCCAACCCCACTGCAGTGCAGGAATCTTCATCTCTAAAGCATCCACGACGGAGGGCCACCCAACCTTTGCTTAAAAAATAACCTCCAAGGAAGGAGGGTCCACAACCATCAAGTTTATTTTGCTTAATGGTTAATCCAGCCCTGCTTGAGCACAGGAAAAAATAAAAATAAAATTGAAAGAGGCATGGTTGTCAGGCTAACTCAACCATTTCCCAGTGGGGCATCTAGAGAACAGAAGGACCCATGAGTTGGGTCACTGGCCTGATTCGGATAACCAGCTCCTCTTATCAGAAATTCCCAATTCGGGTGTGGCGCTGGGCTCCTGCCGTGGGCGTCGGGATACTCTCATCTGCCTAAGTCAAGGAAGCGGACTGCAGGGCAGGGAAGCCAAGGGTGGCAACACCTGGGCACTGACAGGCAGCCTCAGGAACCGGCTGTACTTTTTCCTGCCCAACGCCCATTAATCCCTCTGTTGCAAGCCGGCCCCGAAGGACAGAAGGAGGGGGGGGGCCTTTGCGCCAGCTCCTGAGCGGTGCCAGGCAGGTGATGGGTGGGAAGGGGACGTGCCCAAACAGGTCCTGGGAACGGCCCCCGGTACACGCAGAGCCTCTCCCCTGGGTCAGGAGGACCCTGGCAAGGAAAGGAACCCGCCTGCCAGAGAGCTGGGAGCAAGCAGGAGAGAGCAAGGCTTTCGTACCATAAAACACACACACACAACACAACGCGAAACCACACAGCCGCCCTGATGTGACTTTGCTGCTAGCGAGTTCCCAGGGGAAGGGAGTGGCTCAGATGGGTGGGAGGATTTCCAGCCCCTAAACAACGTGGTCTCTTTAAGAAAGGGGGGGTGGGAGACTGAAATAAGTCATACGCTTCAGGAACATATTTTAAAAAATGTCCAGCAGCGCAGTTGTTGCAGCTTGCAGGAAAAGGAGTGTTGGCTTAGACTTAGACAGGCCCAAGAAAGAGAGAAAGAGAGAGCGTGTTTAGTTTGGCTAGTGGGTGGTGAATCAGGTCCGAAACAGATCAGGCGCTGAAAGTAGAAGAAAGCAAGCTTCTGTGTTGCAAGGCCACGGCGCATGAGGCTAGTCCTCAGCGTCTCAAGAACGCCAATGGCCTATCTTGTCCAGCCTCCTGTTTCCTCAAGTGGCCAACCAGCAAGCAGGACCTGAGTCAGAGCTGTCAACTTTTCCCTTTTCTTGCGAGGAATCCTATTCGGAATAAGGGAATGTCCCTTTAAAAAAGGGAACCGTTGACAGCTATGACCTGCGCACAGGAGCGGCCCTCTCCTCTTGTGGTTTCCAGGTCAGTACAGTGGTACCTCGGGTTACATACGCTTCAGGTTACAGACCCTTCAGGTTACAGACTCCGCTAACCCAGAAATATTACCTCGGGTTAAGAACTTTGCTTCAGGATGAGAACAGAAATCGTGCTGTGGCAGCGGGAGGCCCCATTAGCTAAAGTGGTACCTCAGGTTAAGAGCAGTTTCAGGTTAAGAGTGGACCTCCAGAACGAATTAAGTACTTAACCCAAGGTACCACTGTACTCAGAAGCATCGCTGCGTCCTACTGGGTAGTCCTAGTAGCCCTGGGTAGCGTTCGCCTCCAAGAATTTGTCCAAACCTCTTTTAAAGCCATCCAAGATGGCGGCCATCGCTGCCTCCTGTCTCAGGGAGTTCCACAGTTCAACCACGCCACACACTGCTGCCTCTAGGTGTGGAGGTGGAGCACAGCTAGTAGCCAATCGAGAGCCTTGCCCTCCATGAATTTGGGAGAACAAAAGAGAATAGGCTTCTGTTTCTCTCTTCTTCCACCTTCCCACTCTAACCCTCCTCCTGACTCCAATTCCTCACTTCCAGGATCTGTAGGACCCCACCTCTCACAGCCTAAGAAGAGGGAAGATGTGACCCACTAGATTTTTCTGAATTTCATCTCCCATCCCTAATGACCATTGGCCAGGCTGACTGGGGTTGACGGGAGCTGTGGCCCAACGACATTTGAACATTCCCCCAGCTTCCCCAACCTTGCTTTAAAAAGGTAAAGGAACTCCTGACCATTAGGTCCGGTCGTGGCCGACTCTGGGGTTGCGGCGCTCATCTCGCTTTATTGGCTGAGGGAGCCGGCGTACAGCTTCCAGGTCATGTGGCCAGCAGGACTAAGCCGCTTCTGGCGAACCAGAGCAGCGCACGGAAACACTGTTTACCTTCCTGCTGGAGCGGTACCTATTTATCTACTTGCACTTTGGCGTGCTTTCGAACTGCTAGGTGGGCAGGAGCAGGGGATTTGAACCACCGACCTTCTGATCATAAAGTCCTAGGCTCTGTGGTTTAACCCACAGCGCTACCCACGTCCCTCAACCTTGCTTTACAGCTCTGTAAATGCCTTTAACACTGATTGGCTGGGCCATGTGATCCCTGATTGCCTGGGCCATGTGCCCAAGTCTGGGGTGGAGGACCTGTAGCTGTCTAGATTCCCCCAAACTTCATCCCCCCGACTATTGGTCCTGCTGGCTGGGGATGGATGGCAGCTGTGGTCCAACAAGGTCTGAAAGCATCCTGAATAAGGACGACAATTCTGTCTTTAGGAGACAGTCTCTCTGTGTGTTTTTTTCAGAATAAAAAAAATAAAACCCCACGCTGACTATTTGGATTGTCTATTTTTAAAAGAAAATCAGATAAAAGTTCCTTTCATTGCCATCGCTGCGTTTGCTGATGCTTTGAAGTGCGACTTTCCGAGACAACGGAAGCCAATGGTGCTTCTGTTTCGGTCTCCAAGTGAGACAGAGACCATTATTATTATTTTCTTTCCAGTCGCAACCTCAAAACACGCCAGCTGGCAAAATGCAAGCGTAGCTTCTACCCCCCCCCCCAGGAGGCAGTGTGGTGTAGTGGCTAGAGGGTTGGACCAAGTCTGGCGGGGTTTAGGTTGAACACCTCCCCACCTGCCCACTTGGCCACAAATCTCATTAGGTGACCTTGGTCTGTTATCTCTGAAGCTCACCAACCTCGCAAGGTTGTTGGGAAGATGAAAATGTGTGGTGGGGGAGGACTATGTAAGCCACTTTGACCTGTTTGGAGGAAAGACTCTTCCCAAGAAGATGGAGACGCGCAGAGACAGCACAGGTTGCCAAATTCCAAAAACCCAGTAAGCCGAAAGTCCCGGTAGCCAAGGTGCACTGAATTTTGCCCATGCAAAGTTCAGTTCTTAAACAGTGAAAGAAACAAAATGGTCATCTGTCGAAGGAGCCCATGTCAGTGAGTCCTGGGCGCACCAGGGAGAAAGAGGGAGACTGAGGACAGTAAGGGGCAGGCAAGGGTTAAGGTTAGGTCATAATACTCTTTAGGGCTGGTTGGTATCTGGTTTTCAACTTTGTGATCTATCACCAGCTAAACATCGCAATGGGACGCGGGTGGCGCTGTGGGTTAAACCACAGAGCCTAGGAATTGCCGATCAGAAGGTCGGCGGTTCGAATCCCTGCCATGGGTGAGCTCCCGTTGCTCAGTCCCTGCTCCTGCCAACCTAGCAGTTCGAAAGCACGTCAAAGTGCAAGTAGATAAATAGGTACCTCTCCGGTGGGAAGGTAAACGGTGTTTCCGTGCACTGCTCTGGTTCACCAGAAGCGGCTTAGTCATGCTGGCCACATGACCCAGAAGCTGTACACTGGCTCCCTCGGCCAATAAAGCGAGATGAACGCCGCAACCCCAGAGTCGGTTACGACTGGACCTAATGGTCAGGGGTCCCTTTACCTTTACTAAACATCGCAATATTCTGATATATCACAATGCCTGAAATAAGGACGGAGCTAGGCTTCGTGGTTTTTCCCACACTGTGGTTTTTCCAAAGCAAATGCACACGTCATGATTCGCAATATATTGCGAGGTCAAAAACTATGATACTGATATCACAATATGGACTTCAAACCGGTTTGGGACGATACATTGGTACCTTGGTTGTTGAACGGTTTGGCTCCCGAATGCCGCAAACCCAGAAGTGAGTGTTCCGGTTTGCGAACATTTTTCAGAAGCCGAATGTCCGACGTGGCTTCCGATTGAGTGCAGGAAGCTCCTGCAGCCAATCAGAAGCTGCGCCTTGGTTTTCTAACGGTTTCGGGAGTCAAACGGACTCCCGGAACGGATGAAGCACCGACAACCAAGGTATCACTGTATATTGATACATTGCCTGGTCCTAATGGGAGAGCTTGCAGAACCACGAACTCATGCAGAGACACAACAGGCCTCCCTCTTCTTCCTCCTTTGGGAGAAGTGCCATAGCTCAGAGCCTGCCTAGTTTGCAGGGAGAAGGTCCCAGGTACAGCTCCCAATTGTGTCTCCAGGTAGGGCTGCGAGAGATTCCCTGCCTGAGCTGCTACCAGTCAGTGCAGGGAATCCTACGCTAGATGGACTCACTCTATTGCAGCTTCCTGTATTCCTCCTCAATGCATGGGTGTCACTTCTTGAAGCAATTTTGCAACACACGAGTTTGGAAGGCCCACACAAGCTAATATTTGGGGACTGGAAGACCCATGGAGTTTCCTATCCCTGTCCAAACTTTCCCAGATGTTTCACCCCAGCTTCTCACACGGCGAGCGACTCAGGTGTTTCCCTGTTGCTACCTGTGACAGCACCAAGATCTCATCAGGGGCACCAATCCATTGCAAATGGGTTCCTGGGTCTTTGGCAGGAATTTGGAAGAGCATGCCGTCTTACACAAGTCCATGTAGAGTAGGCCTATCCAAAGGCTCTGAGTTTGCTCCCACTGGAGGTAAGCAATAGCCACTAACTTTTGATGGCATTAAAAGGGGCATCAGGCAAATCCAGGGAGGCAAAGGCCACTGATGGCTGCAAGCCCCAATGGCTGTCTTTCCTCTCCTCTGTTGGAGGCAGTGATGTACATCTGAATACCAGTTGCTCAGGTTTAGTGTTAGAAACTCGGGTACATAAGTTGGTGCCAAATGGCACCTTGAATCTAGGTCGCCACAACAGAATGTCCACTCGCAAAGCGGGTTGGGCTAGATGACCCACGGAGCCCCTCTTCCAACGCTACGACTCGGTGATCTCAATTACATCGCTTGGCTGTAGCTTGCTCTTACAGCAATTCGCTTGTCCCAATAAGCAAGGAGAAAAGAACAGGTGGAAATGGAAATGGTACTCAATATGGAGGTAAGGCAGAGGTTTTTAAACGGCGGTCGCCAAACCTGGTACCCAGAAACCTCCACGCAGAATCCGAGAATTGTAAGGGACCGTCTCATCCAACCCTCTGCAATGCTGGAATACGCAGCTGTCCCAGACAGGGATCAATCCTGCAATGGTGGCCACTGTCGTGGATGGCTTTAAAGGAGGACTGGACAAACTGGATAATTTTGTTGCTAGCTGCAGGTAAGGACAGGTACACAGCTGCCCCGTCAGCAATCACAATACTGAGCTTGACGGACCGAGGACCTGATTCTGTACAGGGCAGCTTCCTACACCCTGACAAAGCCTCTTTTGAGAAAATAAAAACCGACATCCTTTTGCAGCGTGGGTCGGGCGGCACAGCAGCGGAGGAAAGTGGTTATGTCTCTTCCTTCCCCCAAGCTTTGCTACATTGCACACTTCCAGGTGTGCAGGGTGGTAAAAACAGGATTGGTCCCCTGAGCACTACGAATGGGTTCCCAACCTGCAAACCGCAGCGCTGAGAGATGGGCAGCGTGCATATTAAGCCCCTTCCCAACCACCTTTCCTGGGACAACAAGACCCAACTTCAACCTAGGATGGGTTTCGCATCATTTCCCAGCGACATCTCTGATGAGTTGTAAAAAAACATCTTTGCACAGATGCGGAAATCAGCACTGACTGCCCGTTTAAGGCCCGATTTCAACTGCGACTGGAAAATTTCAGTTTCCGGGCCCGATTCAAGGTGCTAATAAATGCCAGCACCCAAAGACCTAGGTGACTTAGACTCCAAATATCTGAGAGGCCTTGTCCTTCCCCACAGACCCTCCTTGGGGGGCACCTTGGTAATTCCACCTCCCTCAGATGTTTGGGGTGGCAGTGGCAAACGACAGGGCCTTTTCCGTGGCAGCCCCTCAGTTGTGGGCCTGGCTTCTCCACTGCACAGCTTTCTGGGGATGCTGAAGGCACACATCTTTAGTTGAGATTCCTGCACTGCGGGGGGTTGGACTAGATGTCCCTTGGGGCCCCTTCCAATCCACAATTCTATGATTCGACTCTGGCCTACAACATCTCAGGTGTGTGCTTTCACGGCCCACCCTGTTCCTGAGACTATAATCGGTTTAAACTATTTTTAATACCAGATTTGAAATGGTCGCAACATCCCCTGGGACCTGGCTGGCTGCTTTCTGGTGGTGGTTGGTAATAAATTTAATATTATAATAATTATAATAATAATACAAGAATTCTGAACTTGGACTCATCCACCCTAATAGCAATCTGGTTGCCCTTCGTAAGTTTTTGAGATTACTTTTTTGGTGGGCAAGGAGGGTTTGGGAGTGGGAAACTGGAGATGAACAGGACGAATTGAAACAGAAACACGGGAGTTGTGCAAAATGGGTTTATGTTGAAGTAACTTTGCTGATAGAATCTACGTATATTAAAAAAATAATAATCTGCCAACTTGCCATTTAATAAAGAAAGAAGGAAACTGAACTAGAAAAAGCGGAGTTCCCCTCGCAAAACCTGACGATGGCGCCGGAAAAGCTTTTCACAGATCTCTGCAGTTTCTCCCCCGCAAACACACACACAGAGGACTAGAATCATGACTGAGGTGTCAAACTAAATCCAGAGGATTTCAAGGAAGCAAGCAAGCAAAACCTGTGCCACAACACCGGAGATATGAAAGTCCTGCCACAGCTCATTCTCCCTCCCCTCCCACCAACGCCTCTCCAAGGGTGAATCAGTTTGTGCCAAATTTCAATTATGGAAGGAGACGGTGGATTCCAGTTACTGAAGGAATCCTCCGACAGCAGGAGATAGAGGAAGGGAAAGCACCCCACAGAAAGAGCGCAACACACACACACCCCACTCGATCTGGGGTGGGAGAATTCCAAGGGGATGCGGCAATTGACACACTTTGGAAAACTACCCAGGCGGAAATCATATATTACAAAATGGGGAGGGAATGAAAACCACAGGGACCCAAAAGCATGCGGTGGGAACATGTGGGGCTACGATACACACTGGGGGGCTCAGTTGCGGATATGACAGGGCGGTTAAAGGATGCCAAAAACAGCCATTTGCCTAGGTTATGTTTGATATTGAAATACACACACACACAAACACACACAAACACACATAATTTCATCATCTGCGGAACGTAAAAAGAGAGCCAGCTTAAATGCTCCCCCTCACCTCCAAACTGCCAGGCCCCACAGCTGGGGGGCAGAAACCCCTTGCCAAGCTGCCCCAAGAGAGTAGCAAGGGGCAGGGAGAGGGTCCCCCCTTTGCCGTCACCCGAACCCAGCACCTATAGCTTCTGGAAAGGGCTAGAATTGCAGCCTCTGACACTTTTGCAGGGTCTGCTTGGTTCTGGAACCTCTCCGCAGAACCCTGCCAGACGGGCACACATTTCTGGTGGAGGGGCCGCCGGCGAACCCTCAAAAGCTGATCTCAGGAGGGCTGGCACCTGGAGCGCCCATTCTCCAAGCCCCCCTTTGCCCAAACACATCCCTCAGCCACCCCTGGCAATTCATCCTCGCCACTTACCTCTCTCCCCCTCTCTCTCGAAGGAGCAAACAGTTCTGAGCCAGGCAGGCAGGCAGGATCCCACCTCAAACAGGAGGCAACGCCCACACCCCAGGTTGTGAGCACCCCACCCTCAAACCTTCTTAACCCTTCGCCACGCTCTCCAGCCTCAAACGGAGAGCCCAGCAGGGGGGTTCACCCTGCTTTCTCCCTGCTCCCCGGAAAGGCACCCACCTGGAAAAAACACACACACACCAACCACCACCAGCGAGCAGCCAGCCAAGTGTGGCGAAGGCTACAAGTCAGGAAATAGTCCCGGGTTCGAATCTCGCCATGCGCATCCCTCGGCGTTTCCCACTCGCCCTATAGAGGGGGGGGGGAATAACGCCACATGCCAGGGTCGTCGGGACGCAAGGCAAGAGATGTGGGGGCCACTCGGAACCCTCTGAAAATGTGCAATGGCGGCTCGTGACATTTATTGGGAAATCGCGCCGGTTTGGAGGCCTCGCCTCTAAACCCACTCACCCACCCAGGTGCGGGAGAAGCAGTTGTGGTGAGCACAGAAGCTACCTGAGGCAGATCAGCAAGCAGATAATTTAAGAGAAGCTTGTAAGAAAAGCGAGGCGGGGAGTCCTTTGGCATTCACATGCGCACACAAGCTCCTCGCAGACGCTGGGCTCCATCCGTATAAACACAAAGCAGGGTTGCCAACTGTCCTGGGAGGCATGGCTTGGGCAGCTCCTGTGCTTCAATCTGTGGAAATCAGCGTGTGAGAGACAGACCGCGTGGCGTCCTACGGCACATGGATCAAAGCACACATGCCTGACTACAGATAGAATCATAGAATCATAGAATCATAGAGTTGGAAGAGACCACAAGGGCCATCAAGTCCAACCCCCTGCCAAGCAGGAAACACCATCAGAGCACTCCTGACATATGGTTGTCAAGCCTCTGCTTAAAGACCTCCAAAGAAGGAGACTTCACCACACTCCTTGGCAGCAAATTCCACTGTCGAACAGCTCTTACTGTCAGATCATCCCGTTCCCAAAAAAAGGCACAGCTGCGGAGGCCGTTTCGGAAGTTGGCCAGCCTAGGCCGCGGAGCCTTCCGAAAGGCATATGAAAGGAAAAGCCGCCCTCCTCCTCCGCCTTTCCTTCTGGTATGCGCTGAGCAGCTGGCACCTGGAGGTAGACTGCCCCTGAAGTGGGAGGTTCCATTAGTGGCGAGCCAACTCCAGAGCCAACTGCAGAAGCGGCGAGACATACAACTCACAAACAGACACCTGCAGACAAAAGTCAGTGGAGGCCTCTTAGCTCTGGGGTGGGGAGCCCCGGGCTCAGGGGTTGAATGTGGCCCTCGAGATATCGCTATCTGGCCCTTAGGACTCTCTCTCCCCCCCCCCCCCCGCTGGCCCTTGGCTTCACACACTGCTTGAGTGTTTCTGCCTGGCTAGAATGTGCCTTTCAGCTCTGACCATAGAACTGGAAGGGGTCCTCAGGGTCATTTAGTCCAACCCCCTGAAATGCAGGAATGTCAACTAAAGCATGCCTTATTTACGGGACTCGCCTGGAGAGAGAGAGAGAGAGAGAGAGAGAGAGAGAGAGAGAGAGGTGAGCAAGTGTAGAAATTAGCCCCATGCTCAAAGGCAAAAATTTATATTTGCCGCCCCGCCCACTTTTGCCCCTGGCCCCGCCCACCGCTCGCACACACACGGCCCTTGGCAGGCTGCCCAGAACAGAATGCGGCCCTCCGCTCCCCCACACCCAACTTTGCAGAGTGACAAAAATAAAAGCTGCCATCTGCGTGACATCCTCAACGTAGAACCACCTGACCTTGAAGCCCTCTAGCTCTTCCCTATTGGGGCTGATGCAATGGTTAAGATGGATAAGGACGGGAAAGACCTGGGTTCGAATCCGTATTCGGCCATGACGCTCACTGGAGTCAACATGGGCCAGTTACCATCTCCAGCCTAACCTACCTTGCAGGGTTAGTGTGGAGGGAGGGGGGAAACTCTGTACATTGCTTTAAGCTCCTTGGAGAAGGAAGGAGGATTAAATGTTATGAATATACAAGTAAAATCATTTTCTGTTGGGTTTTTTTTTGGGGGGGGGGTGTCCTGTCCAGATTTTGCTATGTGTGACTCCCTGCTTCAAGGCTGCATCTCTTTGCCAGGATCTCGAGGAGTTAACATCTTAGAAGCGGGCGGGCCTCGTCTCCAGGACACATGCGTGTTAAGACACACACAAGAACACCACCGCACAGCCAGTCACAACGCACAACGCCTGGGCTCGTTCTGGCAGCAGACAATTGCGGTTTCGGTTTGTTTCAAACCCTCAAGGAGGTGGCGGCAAAGACCCTCTTGGCTTTTTGAACAGGGTAGGGCGGATAAATCTACGCAGCGGAGGAGCCTAGCAGGAGGACTCTGGTTCCTATCAGCCCCCAAGGATGCTGGGAGTTGTAGTTCGAGAATGTTCTCGGACTCCAGCTCCCATGAGCCCCCTAGCCAATATGGCCAATGGCCGGGGATGCTGGGAATTGTAGTTTGACCAATGTTCTTGGACTCCCATAAGCCCCCAGCCAGTCTGGCCAATGGTCAAGGACGATGGGATTTGTAGTCTAGCAAAACATCTGCTCAACAGCATACAGAAAGGGGAAGAGAGCCTTCAGCCACATGTTGCTGGCTGGGCATGCAGATGTTCGGAACAAGAATCTCAGGAAACAAAGATTTTACAACGTTGACACTATTTCCACCTATGAAACACCAGGGTAGGCTGGGGGGGGGGAAGGCAAGCGAGCAAGGATGACCCCTCCACACAGACGCTTTTATCACGCACCAACCACACAGAGGCTAGCAAATGGGCGCTTTGCGGTGTGGAAAGTGCACTCTGCACATGCTCCAGAGTCCCCCCTCCTTCCACAAAGGTCGAACCAAACCTTTGGAGAGAAGAAGAGGGAGGGAATCTCTCAATTATCCTGCCTCAAATCACAACCCTGGTGACCCTTTTTCTCTCCCATATCTCCCTCGGGTGAGGAAAAATGGACTGCAACCGGGGGGAGGGAGCAAGAAAGAAGCAAGAACGAGAGGCGCTGCCTTTGAATATGGAGGTTCTGCTTAGAATTCCCCTCTGGAACTCCCTGCCACAAGGTGCAGAGATCGCCACCCACTTGGTGGCCAAATCCCGGGAGACGGACGGCTGCCAGCCACGGTGGCGACGCTCTCCCTCCGCTGCCAGGAGCGGCGACGTACCTCTGAATACCAGCCGCCGGGGGTGGATGGGTGGGTGGGAGAGCCATCATTACGACACCTGCCCCAAGCGACCCAGAAAGGGTGTCCACCGCCAGCCTCGCTCCTCGCCCTACTTCCTTGCCTCCTGCCCCAATTCTCTGAGCCGCGTTGTGTCACCTGGCGGGGCTGAGCCAAGCCGGCGTGCCCCAACCTGCCCTGCCGAGCGGCCTGGCAAGGTGGGCGCTGCCCCTGCTGAGCCAAGCCGCGCCCCCACCCATGTCCCTCCCCGAAAGTGTTGGCTTGACTCAGCCTGCAGGGTAGCAACGGCGCCAGCAGAAAGGGCTTCTTCCCTCGCTGTGCCCGGAACAGATGGGGCAAGGCGGGCACAGAACTGCGCCAGGGGAGATGGCAAGGAGCGGCAGGCCTGGCACCAGATATAGGACGGGGCTGCCTTATAAACAGGCAGACCACCGGTCCATAGAGCTCAGTGTTGCCTGCACGGACTGGCAGCAACTGTCTAAGATTTTGGGCAGGGGATGCCCTCAGCTCTACCTGGAGATGCCGGAACTTGAACTCAGGACCTCCTGCATGCAAGGCCACTGAGCTCTGGTTTCCCAGCAGGGCTCTTCCTGTGTCCTTATGTTCTTTCCAGCAACTCCCTCTGCCAAATTAGAAGTTCCTAGTCCTCATGGTTTTGCATAAAGGGATGATTTAAACTGGAACCTAGGAAGTTTGGACCATTAGTCAAAAGAACATAGGTGGTTGCCTTCTACTGAGTCAGGATCTCGTCCATCGACCTCAGGACTGTCATCAGTGACTGATAGCGACTCTCCAGGGGTAGTGGCAAGGGACATGTTCTGGAGAGGGCGCTCCCTGTCTGGTTTCGGCAAATCAAAATTTTGTTGGAAGACGTAAATAAAATAAAATAACATCTCCCTTCCCTTGTCCTGGCAAGTACTAGGTGGGTAATTTCGTAAAGGTGCTCATGTTGAGAGCTTCCTGGGAGAAATGCCCTGACAGGCAGGATGTGGCATTTGAACTCTGAACATGCTCAGAAAGACATCACTTCGCAGCCTGGCATTGGAAGTGGGCTCCGATTAGGCCCCTCAAAGGAAGTGCTCTGGTCCTAGCCTTCTGCAGGTCTGGTTTGCGGAAGGTCGCAAGAAACTAAGAAGAGCCCAGCAGGATCAGGCCACGGCTTCTAGATCAGGCCAGCCTAGTATCCTGTTCTCACAATTGCCAACCAGATGCTCTTGAGTTCTGGTCTGTCACCAGATGCAGGTTGTGAGTGTGTGATATGGGAAAAGCAGCGGCTTTGTGTGTTTTCATTTCTATTCCACCTTTCCTCCTAGGAGCTTATTCCCACTCTTGTTTTATCTTCACAACAACCCTATGAGGTAGGTCAAGAGGCAGGAGTCAGCCCAAAGTCCCTCAACTGGGTAAGTGAGGATTTGAATCTGGGTCTCCCTTGTCCCAGTCCAACACTGTGTGTGTGTGTGTGTGTGTGTGTGTGTGTGTGTGTGTGTGTAAAACAACACAACCGTGACCAACTAAGTCAGCTGCCTATGGGTAACTTTGCCCCGGACTCTGCCAACCCTCGAATCTGTTTTTTAAAAAACAGACAAACCAGAACCATAGCTGTCAAGCGTCCCTTATTTGGCGGGACAGTCCCTTATCCCAGCACCATGTCCCGCTGCTGTCCCTTATTGATGATGTCCCTTAAATAAGCTATTGAAGGTAATGGGGCCCTTTCTATGTCCAGCTGTGCTTTGTCAACAACAAATTGTTGCTGTTTTTTTGTGTCGAATATATGCTATATGGTGATTTATGGACCTAATAGGTATCTAAAGCCGTTTACACGCAACAAAATATGTATTTTATCAAAGTAATTGTCGATCCCTTATTTTCGAGGCTGCTGGTCCCTTATTTTCAAATCTGTAAGTTGACAGCTATGACCAGAACTCAGTCCGATAGAAAGCAAACTAACAAAGTTACACCCGCCGTCTGCACTACGCATTTAAAGCAGGTCCATACCACTTTAAATAGCCGTGGCTTCCCCTGGGAAACTGTAGTTTGCTATGGGTGCCGAGAGAAGACCACCCATTCCCGTCACAGAGCTACAGTTCCCAGAGTCCCCTAGGAAGAGGGATTGACTGTTCAAACCACTCTGGGAACTGGAGGACCTAACAGGCACCCTTTTGCAAACTACAATTCCCAGGATTCCTTGGGCAAAGCTGTGACCCTGCTTTAAATGTTCAGTGCAGACGGGCCCTTAGTCTCTAAGTCTGCGGGTGGGAGCGAGGAGGGAAGTCCCTTAATCTGCTCACCACCAAACAGGTGCCACGGCCCGGACACCTGGGTTCCCCAGGCAGGCTCCCGATTCTTCTTTCGCCCACAGCTGCAGCGTGGGGAGCCAGACCGCTTCCCTCCCACCCCTCAACCCCGGTGAGGGGAAAAAATGAACAAGCCAGCTGGACAAGAAGATCCCACCCAGGTGGGGGAAGAAAACAGAGAACGAAAGAGAGAGCGAGGGAACGAGGAAATAAGATTGTCCGTTTACTACCCACTTAAGAAGGGCAGCTGATATGAAAGAGGAACTGCTGCGTGGCGGCTTGCAAAAGGGGGGTGGGATTGCTAACAGGGCTAGGATAGGCTGGAAGGGCATCGGACGACATGCGCCTCAGAAAATGAAAAACACGCTCCGTTGTGCAAGAGGCACGGGGTGGGCACAACTGCCTCCGGGCAGGATCCCAGGCACCAACACACACTGGGCCCATTTCACAGAATCATAGAACGGTCGAGTTGGAAGGGACACCAAGGGTCATCTAGCCCAACCCCCATTTCGGCCCAACGCAGGACTCGAACCCACAGCCCTGAGATGAAGAATCTCATGCTCTACCAAGCTGAGGTATCCCAGGGATAGCGCTCATTTCCTGCCTTTTCCTCCAAGGAGGTGGCGTACGTGGCTCTCCCCCCTCCTGGGTTTAATTCCCACAACAACCTTGCGAGGTGGGATAGGCAAGAGAGAGCGACTGACAACCCCCCCCCCATGGCCAGGGTGGGATTTGAACCCTGGTCTCTTCCCAGGTCCTTGTCCAGATCTCTAACCACTGCACCAATATGTCCCGAAAGCGGGGACTTGCAAGACTCCAGGCCCGATGGCTCCAAAGTGGCGTCCTAATGTTCATAGCGAATGGTAGTCCTACTCAAGAGTCAGCACCCATTGAGGTGAATGCGCACAGCTAACTGAGGCCCGTTCCTTTCAATGGGTTAGTGGAGATGGCAGCATGCCCAACGGGGGCACAGGGGCGAAAGCGAATTGCCATCTCCCACCCAACAGACTCGGGTCTCTCCCACCCTTCCCGTTCCAAGTGCAGCCTAGAGATAGCGCCAGTCCGCTCTGGAGGGCTGTTGTGTGGCCCGCTGAGATAAGGGGCCCCAAACGGGTGAAAATAAGGTTAATTTAGAAGTGGGAGAGCTACTTTCCAAAAAAAAAAAGAAAGTGAAAGGTTCCTATACTATACCCCCTAGGCTGGAAGGGAATGGCACTCGGCCTTTGGTGTGGCCTAGGCCAGGGCAAGGCTACTTCGCAAGGGTGTTGTGAAATGGGAGAACCATGCCCGCCACTTTGAGATCCTGGGAAGAAATACTGTATTTTTTGTTCTATAAGACTCACTTTCTCCCTCCTAAAAAGTAAGGGGAAATGTGTGTGCATCTTATGGAGCGAATGCAGGGCTGCACAGCTATCTCAGAAGCCAGAACAGCAAGAGGGATTGCTGCTTTCACTGCGTCGCGATCCCTCTTGCTGTTCTGGCTTCGGAGATTCAGAATATTTTTTTCCTTGTTTTCCTCCTCCAAAAACTAGGTGCGTCTTGTGGTCTGGTGCGTCTTATAGAGCGAAAAATACGGTATATAATGGGGTATAAATGAAAGAATAAATAGCGAATAGATGAACCTATTCCTCAAGCTAATGACAGGCTCTCTTCAAGTCTATTTCTCGAAGGAGACGTGATCAAGTTGAAGGGACCATAGCGGGGGATTTAAAATACTAATAATTTTATTATTTATACCCAGCCCATCTGGCAGGGGTGCCCCAGCGACTCTGCACAGTGTTTGCTTTGCTAATGTAGACAAATAATGAGCTTGATGAGCTTGGCGGCCTGATATGGAGTAAGGCAGCTTCCTGTTTAAATCAGCCCTTTATTCAGAAACCTGAGGACTAGAATCTTGCTTTATATGGAAAGGCCCCTGTGGCCTGACTCTCTCCATATAAGGCGATTTCTCCCTCCCACCAGCACCCAAAGACCTCTCCCTATGCGCTTCAAATGCGCTCAAGCATCCGTCCCAGAGGGTGAGCCCAGGACACAAGGGTGTAGCCCCCAAAACAGGCACGGCGGTGGAAAGGGAAGAAGAGGCGGTTGCCCGCTTGCGCTGCAACTCCCTTGCGCAACGACGCCTAAGATGGCAACAGGATGGCTGAGGCCGTCTCAAGGACCGGCTAGCGGCGCATAGCCACAAACCGCAACAACCCACACCTCCCTCTGGTGCAACGATAAGGCTTGGGATCAAGGCCACCGAGCCCCGTTCCCGACAGAAGCCGGTCTCTGGTGTCTCTGGGATGGGGCAGAAAGAGGAGAGGCATGTGTTTCTGTCCCTGCTGGTGTTCCAGGGTAGACTGCCCCCATCCATGGAGGCTCTGCATAGTCAGCCTGAGGCATCCATCTTTCAGAGGTTCTCTTCTGCAACACGGGCTTTGATCCAACATTTTGACCCAAAGCACAACGACAGTCCCCCTCCTGTTTTATCCTCACCCACCTGCTATTCAAGGGGTATACTGCCCTGGCAACCAGAGGCTTCATATTTAGCAACGCTAGCCAACGGCTTGCTGCTTCATTCCCATCCAACTGCTACTTGGAGGTGGTATATACTATCCCTGCAATAATAATTATAATAATAATAATTTTTTTTTTTTTTTTTTTTACCCTGCCCTCTCCGGCCTCAGAGCAGCTAACATCATATAAATAATACAATATGCATAAAAACAAGCAGTCAATTGATTAAAATGCACCCCAAAATGCACCCACGGGCAAATTTGTTGGGATCAATCATACAGAAACTAGAGGGTACCCCACCAAAATTCCACCTTGCCCAAATCTTGCAGGATAAGGATACCCATACGACCCTGAAAGTGGCTAGGTTCCTGGTCGCTGTCCTTACCCAAAAGCGTTGCCAAGGAGCACCACAAGCTAATTAAGGTGTAGTATGCCATTCCATCTTATAGTATTTATTGTTATAGTAGTGTTTTAGCGGCTGTTTTTTCCCACGTGCACAAGCTATTATTTATGTCTTGTTTTTATCTGTATGGGCCTATGGCCGTAATAAATTATTATTATTATTATTATTATTAAAATGCACCCCAAAAATAATTCAAATAAATTAAAGTTAAAGCTGGACAAATGATAATCCTCAGGTTAGAACTGAAAGCGGTTAATACTAGACAGGACCAACTGATTTCCACTGATATTATAAAGACCTGTGAACAGGCTGGGAAACCTCCTTTGTGCTTGTTCTTATACGAAGAGAAAATGAGTCAGACTGAACCCTGACCAAAGGCCTGGCGGAACAGCTCTGTCTTGCAGGCCCTGCGGAAAGATGCCAAATCTCGCAGGGCCCTGGTCTCTTGTGAGAGCGCGTTCCACCAGGCTGGGGCCACGGTGGAAAAGGCCCTGGGCTCTGGTCGAGGCCAGTCTAACCTCCCTGTGGCTCAGGATCTCCAATATGTTTTTATTTGAAGACCATAAGGTCCTCCGTGGGACATACCAGGAGAGGCGGTCCCATAGGTACGAGGGTCCTAGGCCGTATAGGGCTTTAAAGGTTAAAGCCAGCACCTTAAACCTGATCCTGTACTCCACCTGGAGCCAGTGCAGCTGGTATAGCACTGGGGGAATGTGATCCGGTGGCAAAGATCCCATAAAGAGTCTTGCCGCCCCATTCTGCTCCATTCCTCTCTGCTAGCCAACAGCTTCCTGCTTTTTCCACAGCCACCTGCTATTCAAGGGGTACACTACTCTTGCAGCTGGAGGCTCTATTATTGTTGTTGTTATGATGATACAGTGGTGCCTCAGGTTACAGACGCTTCAGGTTACAGACGCTTCAGGTTACAGACTCCGCTAACCCAGAAATAGTGCCTCGGGCTAAGAACTTTGCTTCAGGATGAGAACAGAAATCGTGCTCTGGTGGCACAGCAGCAGGAGGCCCCATTAGCTAAAGTGGTACCTCAGGTTAAGAACAGCTTCAGGTTAAGAACGGACCTCCAGAACGAATTAAGTACTTAACCAGAGGTACCACTGTAATGATGATGATGATGATGATGATGATGAGCTAAACCCCCCTTTCAGCTGAAGATCACGGGGCGGTTCGCAACATAAAACTACAAGATGAGAACATAAAACACACAACAAAACTAACAACAACAACAAACCAACAATCCCTCTTCCCACAAACACATTTTAAAGGGCATTGGACGTCAATCGACCCAAGGCCTGGTTGAAGAGGAACGTTTTTTGCCTGACGGGGAGCCACTGCAAAAAAGGCCCCGTTCTCTCCTGTTCAGAACATCTCACGGAGGAGGCACATGGAAAAGGGCCTCGGAGGATGATCTCAAGGTCCCGGGTAGGTTCATACTGGGGAGTGACAGGCCTTGCAGTCCACAACCCCAGCCTCTCCTCCACCTCGGTGAAAATCTTTTAAAAGACGTTTTTAAAGCAGCCACGAAAGCCGGGCAGTACAACCACTCCCTGTCCTTTTGCCCAATGCGGCTCCCCCCTCCCTCCCCCAGCTGCCACCCCCCCAACTCTGGTCTCCGCAGTCACCAGCCAGGTCGTTGCACTTCCTGGAGATCCAGGTGAGGCAAGCAGGGAGATAAGGAGGGCGAAGCAGGCAAGGGAGAGGCCCGGGCACCTTGTGTGGCAAGGAGAGTTCAGGGTGGTACCATGGGGGGGGGGAGACCTCCTGGAGAGGCCCGTGACTCAGCCTGGGTGGGAGCTGCTGTCGCAAGGGCGCTCTCTCTCTCTCGTTCTCTGTTGCAAACCAGAAGTGGTTATTAAGAGAAGAGACCCCACCCTGGCCTTAGACTCAGGCCTCATCCAGACACAGAGTCCGTTGCCTTCGCTTTCCTGGTTCTAAAGCCGCTGCTTCCGTCCCCATTTTATAGTCTTACGCTGCAATACTTTGCTGTGTCATGGGGCTTTTTGATCAGAAATATCCCCGTGCCAGGGGGGGATTTCAAATGGCCAGCCCACCCGGCGGAAGACTGGTGGTCTGCGCTGCTGCACTTGGAACAGCTCTTCTGGGTTTCAGGTGTGTGTGGGGGGGTCTGTTTTCCCACCTGGGGCTGGGACCTTGCGCACAGCAATGAGCTGCTGCCCTCCCCGTAAAAATAAAACAAGATTCTCATCCTCAAGGTTATGAATAAAGGGCTGACTTAAAGAAGAAGATGCCTTAGTTAGAATCGGCACAGAATTGTAGCTTCAGGTGGGACCACGAGGGCCGTCCAATCCAGTGCGTCGCACAAATCTTTTGCCCAAAGCGGAACTCGAACTCGCAACCCTGAGATTAAGAGTCTCATGCTCTTCCGGCTGAGATAGTGACTGACTTCACTGTCCGTCAGGCTTATTTCTTGCATTGGCTGGCAGCGGCTCAAGCCAGCCGGGCAATCTTTACACAGAGAGTTCTTTTTGCAGTCCCAGGTAAAATATACGGTAAGTGTTGTCAAGGAGGGGGTAGGGAGCCTCAGGCCCAGGGGGCATTGATGGCCCTCCAGGCCTTCTCTCTGGCCCTTAGGTCTCTCCCCATACACCTCCTTCCCCACACCACGGGCCCCCCCCCCCAGCCTTGCTTTGCAACCTCCTTGCTGGTTTTTGCCGTTCTTGAACTCTGACGTATGCCTCTTCCTTGCTTGGAAATGGAGGACAGAGCAGGGCGTATAGGACTTTGTGTGCAAAGAATATAAGTCTATTTCACAAAGGTAAAATCTATGCTAGTCGTTCCACCCACTTTTTGCAACTGGCCCCACCCTCTCCCAGAGCTACTATTCCCAGAGTTCCCTGGGAAGAGGGATTGATTGGGGAACCACTTTGGGAATTGTAGTTCTGGGAGGGGAATAGGGGTGTCTCCTAACGGCTCTCAGCACCTCTAATGAACTACAGCTCCCAGAATTCTCTGGGGGAAGACATGTGCGTTCAAAGAGGCATCCTGATGTGGCCTTCATTACTCGCATCAGGCCGTCCTACAAAGCACCACCGTTGTATTTTATCTTGACTTAAAAAATCTAAACCGGGGGCTCTCAAACTACGCTTCGTTCCAGGTGCTCCATGCCATCTCTTCAGCTACGTCGTGAAAGACAGGAGACAGCGTTTTCATCACATTAAATATCCATATTGTGTGTTTTTTATCGCTTCGTTTATTTCTTATATTTTGTAACGCCGTTAAATGCAATACGGAAGAAATAATAAAAATTCAAAATCATACAGCGTCTACAATTACTACAACGGGAACAAAATTCATAAAGTGGTCCAGTAAGACACCAGCAATTTTCAAAGTGTTTGGTGGGAGGGGAAAATGGGAACCAATGATACACGCGTCAAATATCCATCTTCTTTTCTTAAATAAATAGATGAATTATCTCTAAAACATCAATACCAAATATTTAAACGTTTGCTTGTAAAAACATGAAAATATGCTTAAATTCATTTCCTTCCAAAGGGCAAACATTCTGACCCTCTATCTCTTATTATCTGGGGTGTGTCTATGTTTGTGTGTGTGTGTGTGTAGATAGATGATACGGTAGATAGATAGATAGATGGATAGATAGATAGACAGACACACACACACACAGATACACATTTGTTGACTTCCATTTAATCATTTCCTCCCTTATAATTTTATTTGGACATGTCATCCCAGTTGTAATTTCCAGCTCTTCCCAAATCTTGCAATCACTTCTTGGAACCTGATGTCTGACCTACCTTACAGGGCTGGCGCAAGGAGCAAATGAGGATGGGAAATCCCACAGTTGCACCTCGCACCCCCACACACATACCTGCACTTACTTCCCATGGCACACCACTCCCAGCTCCTCTCCAAGCACTGTGGGATTATTCCTATTTTCACCACCTCGTTCTGCTATCAAGGCTGATCAGGCCCCCAGCCGACCTTGCAACACCCTTGTAAGCTAGGACAGAATCAAAGCCTGTCCGAGCAAAAAGGCTTGCTTACTCCTCAAACCATGTCCCCACCTCACCCTTCCAGGTGCCCCTAAACTCTTTGCAGAGAATCGACTGCTTCCTGGGTTTGCGTGCCTAGGGCGGGCACTGCCAATCTTCAGGACAGCAGCAACAAGATATTGGCACCATCTGAATAACTTAGATTGTTTTTCAGAGAGATTTTTAAAAAGAGGTGGTTAGGAGAAGCAGAGATTTTCACGGACTGACCCAGATTATCACCTGAAGTCTTTCTCTGTGTGCCCCTTCCATCAGGAGGGTGGCAACACAAGAACGGGGCCTTTTTGGTGGTGGCCCCCCGCTTCTGTAACACTCTCCCCAGAGAGGCTCGGCTGGCACCATCTTATCTTTAGGCATAAGGCAAAAACTTTTATTTCCCGTCAAGCTTTTGGGCTTTCATTTAATCTGTGGCCTCCTTCAGCGGGTGAGACGTTTTAGTCCTGCCTTTTAAAAATATGAACAAATTTTTAGTTTTCTTCCATTTTAGATTTATGCTGGTTTAAACATGCACTGTTTGTTTATTGCCACTTTTGAGTTGTTGTTTTTTTGTAGTAAAAAGGGGGAGGGACCCAACCAATAAGTTAAAATAAATAATAATTTGAGGGTTTTGCAAGGGCATAGAAATCAGTGCAGCTTTAGCGATATGCGCCATGCTCTGCTGTCACCCTCTCTGACCCTTCTCCAAAAAGGAAAACACACAAGGAGAAAAACGGAAGGCATGGCTGGAGGAGAAGAGAAAGGAAGGATCTGGTGAAACAGAACCCAAGTCTAGGAAACAGGAAGGACAAATTTGACCGGCCACAAGCCATTCCACCCCCCCCCCCCAGGGGGTGGAGAGAGAAAGAAAAAAAAATGTATTTCCCCCTTTCTTCCTCTTGTGCACAAAGACCTTCAGTGTTGCATTCCTGAGGAGGCCAGAAAATTATAGCTGTCCTGCTATGGCAGGCAGTTAGAATGAGCAGAAGACTCTCTGCACATGCTCAGAGGAACACTCCACTTCCCTGGTTTCTGGCTGAGGGACCAGCTAGCACCTTGAGGTCGTACCTGGCTAAGTCCCGCTTGAAGCAGACGCCGCTGAAATCTAGCCATCTAGCCGCTGAAATCTAGACAGAATACGCCGAATTTAATTGTTTTATCAGAAAAAATAAAGAATAAATCAAAACAGGAATTTGTTTCAAAATGGGAGGTTTTCAAAGAATATCTGAAAAATAAATATAGTAGTTTAAATTCTGTTGCGGCATTTGAGGAACTTCAGTAATAGTTGCAAGGTAGATATAAGAAATTAGATATATTAAGAATAAGTTTAATTATGATAAAAGTGTGTATTAACAATAAGTAATATGAAATTGAAATATGGAATGGACGGGAGGTTGGGTCTTTAGCGTTAAGACCAATATATGTTTTATCGTTTGCTAAGAAAATTATGTGTCTAAGATTATTCTTGTGTGTAATTTGGTATTTGTGTTTTTCCCCTCTTTTTTCTTGCTGTA
Organism: Podarcis vaucheri; assembly: GCF_965113315.1. Lineage (NCBI taxonomy): Eukaryota > Metazoa > Chordata > Lepidosauria > Squamata > Lacertidae > Podarcis > Podarcis vaucheri. The sequence continues at coordinate 9,614,838 of NC_138754.1, read as the reverse complement.
TCAATAAAAAATTATTAAAAAAAGAAAAAGAAATCTAGCTATTCGTTTCAGTGGGGTCTACTCCGAGTAGGAAGCACGCTTGATGCAACCCCTTTCAGCAGGTTGACTGGTTCGCCGCAAAGGTTCCCCCACCCCGATCCGCAGGATCAGGGCACAGCTGGAGGGAGAGATTGCAAAGTGTTTCAGGAGCCAGGAGACTGCAGAGAGAAGGAGGGGAGCAGGAAGAAGGTGGAGTCATTCAGGGAACATTACAGGGTGGGACTTGGCCCCGAGGGACTCGGGAGAGGCGGCTGGGTGGGGTCCGTTGCCGAGTGGGCGTTGGGCCGGGTGCAGAAAGGGGCAGCCCGGAACAACACCCTGTGCCTCTGTTGTCGCGCGCATCTCTGCAGGACAAAGGTAGCCAGCCCTGCTGGACTCCAACTCCAAGCAGCCCCAGGGAATTATGGGAGCTGGAGTCCATCAACATCTGGAATAGGAAAGACAAGCGTATAAGGACTTAGAAGCAGTTGCAGGGGGTGGAGGGGGGAGATATCCTCAGGTTCAGCAGCTCCCCCAAATCCCCCATCTCCACAGAGCAGCTGGAAACTACAAAAATTGCAGTTGCAATGAAAATTTGCACGCCACCTCTGTACCCGTAGATTTCAGAGCTGCTCGCGACATAAAACTGCAATATAAAAAAGTCAGCTGGGATGACAGGCTCCTATAAAAAGACAAGGGAGGCAATGAAGAACTGGAATTGGATAGCCATAACTATGTATATCAATTTGAATAAACAAATAAATAAATATCGGGGGGGGGGGTTCAGAATGTTTGCTGCTATAAAGGAAAAGGATTCTCACTTCTTCGCAAGCAAATGTTACATGTTTGATATGGAGATTTCAAACGTGACCCATTCATTCGTTTCTGAAAAACAGATTGATGTTTCACACATACACACATTCCTCACAGACATTTGTGTGTCGGACCAAGGTTCAAATTCGCACGTGACCCTGAAGCTCTCTGGGTGTGACGCTGGAACTTCTCAGCCTAATTTGCCTCGCAAGGTTGTTGTGGGGATTAAATGAGGAGGCGGGGACCACTTTGAGCTCCTTGGAGAAGAATCTGGGATAGCGACATGGGCGTAGCCTGGCTTTATTTTAGTGGGCCGAGGAGGCTTTATTTGGGGGGGGGCACAGAACCGAGATACCTATGATGCAATTGGTCAGTTAGTTAAGTGTTTCTATTTATTTACTTGGTTTAGAGGGGGGCAGCTGTCACCCCTGCACCCCCTTGGCTACACCCAAGGATGGGCTAAATAGATAGATAAATATATAAATACATTCCTCTCTAACCTCATCCACCCAAACAGACCCCTGGAAAAAATTGCTGAGGGTTTTGGCCGACCACTCTATGATTTCCCCCGCCTGGTGTAGCAATTGTCATGCACTGTTTTCCATTGTATTTTTTTAATCCATGAGATCCACATTGTGAAACGAGAAAACACGATATAAGAAATACTAAAAAAAGGAATCAAAATCAATTAAAAAAACAGCAAGAATTGTTAATGCAAACATCTGGATGAAGCTACTGAGGCAAGAATGGTCCACAGATCACAGTTTGAGAAGCTGGCACCCCTGTTTTGCATTTCTTTTTTTGGGGGGGGGGGAAATAGTGGAAACCTACTTTAAAATAATATATATTTACCTACTGTGGTGTGTGGGGGGGGAGAATGGTAGTGCCCCCAATTCTTCAAGGTTAGACTCATACCTTTGGGCATCGCTAGTGGGCAGTGCCAAGGCACTGCAAGACTGCCAACTCTTTTAGGGCTGAGCTCTTTGGGGCTCAGACGGTGGCATCTCAGGCAGACATTCCACAGGCGAAGCTATCCTTATCACCACATGTCCTTGCCTGGGATGGGGAAAGTTCACCTGTTGGATTTCTGCCCGTTACTCTGCTGTTAGAAAGCAATTCACCTCGTGCCAGGAAAAAAGATGAGACTGACTCCCACCCAGGACACAGGAATAAGGTCAAAAGTGCCTCCCTATAAGATTCTCCCCATATAAGTTCCTCCAAAGTCTGTAGGAACAGGAAGTCTTGAGCAGTTTCTTCCAGGTGGGGCAACTATATATAGGACTTAATCTAGGCCGGGAGGGAACCCTTTTCTATGCCAGGTTTGCACTTCTCTCTGACACAAAAAATAACAACAACCAAGAGTGCATCTGAGCATGTAAAGAGTTCCTTCTACACTGAGGAGTAACCACAGCCTGGGAATAGGAGACAGAGCTCTCAGACAACCAAGCTGTTCTTTCAAAACAAGACTATGGGGGGACCCCACCCCAGAGCCCCACATTTTTTGAAATCCAGCACCCAAAACAAACAGGGGTTTGTTTTTTAAGGCTTTCCCCAAACCAGCACCCAAAACACCTTGACCACTTGGCACCCATGTTTTTCTCAACTTCTGGTGTGGAGCGGGAAGTAGACAGAGCCCTCGTCCCAACCTACAATGTCGCCCCAGCACCTCACAAAGTCACCCCCCAAACGGCCATGATTCTGCCCCCCTGGCACTCTCTCACACACAAGAGTTAAAATCTGACCTGACCTCGCCACCACGCCTCTCTCCAATCCCAAAGGGATGAGCCAGCCAGAGGGAAAATTGCAATGCTAATCCCACGGCCTACACCAACCCTGAGTCCCACCCACGGCCACAGCTTATGGCCACCCACAATTGCGCAGTGCGCACGCTCAGCCAGGCCCCGAGCAAAGCCTCCTTTTCCCAGCAAGGGAGTCCCAGTCCTGACCCCACAACAAAGGCCACGCTCTCACTTTGTCCAGTTTAAACCACAATTACATCGCTTTAACCGCTGTAGCTTCCCTTAAAAGAATCCTGGGAACAATGTCATGTACAATCTAATGGCCAAACAGCACCATCAACCTGGGTTGCAGTCGCCACAGCGGAAGACCTCGGCGCCATTTTCTTTTACAACAGGGTTTATTATTGCTGTTGTCGTTCATTTCATTTCTATCCCACTTTGCAGTTTCGGGAAGAAATCTCAAAGCGGATCACAATGCGTCAAATACTGTATTTTTTGCACCATAACACTCACTTTTTTCCTCCTAAAAAGTAAGGGAAAATGTCTGTGCGTGTTATGGAGGGAATGCCTACGGGTGGCATGCCTACGGATTTTCCTCCTCTAAAAACTACGTGCGAAAAATACGGTAAAACAATCCAGAATAAAACAAATGCAAGCTTCAAGGAAAGTATTTCAGAAAAGGGGCGTTTTGCTTTCTCCAGTCGCCAACCCGGCAACCAGAGATCTCCATGTGTTCGCAACTGGACATGCGCCTGGGGCCTGGCTGGTTGCTAACACAGCCTGGGAACTGTAGTTTTTTAAGGGAATTCTTAGAAGCCCTCTATTCCCCTCACAGCAGTTCTCAGAACTCCGATTGCTAAACCATTCGGGGAACTGTAGCTCTGAGAGGGGAAATATGGGTTTCCTAACAACTCTTGGCACCCTTCCCAAGATCCCAAGAATCTTGAGGGGAGGAAGCCATGACTGCTTCTTTGCCACCCAAAAGCCACAAAATGGAGGGTCACATGTTTCCTTTGTTTTATACACCCTTGCAGTGCGGTCCTAAGGGTGCCCACAGCACAGGGCACAGCGGGGCACCACAGGTGAATGCCAAAATATTGGTGTGTGGGGAGGGAGAGGCAATCACCCCACCCCCAAAAGCCACACATCCACGCTACACTGCCTTTGCACACGTCCTCGAATACCAGGGAATTATAGCGCCCGCTCCCATCTGCCTCGCACGCAATCGCTGTGAACTGATATGTGTATATGTATGAATATTAATTTGGCAATTTAGGCTAAGCCGAAAGGAGCAGCGAGTTTCCTGGGAAGGAGAGGGAACCATGCAAGCTCTCTCCTTTCACATACACACCCTCTCTGCCCCACCCGTGCCCACAGCCGTGCCCTGAAGAACAAGGCCATGGGGTGCAATAATCTGTAGCAGCGGGGGGGGGTGGACCTGTGGCACCCGACATTTGGAGGGCCACAGATTCCTGACCCCATCTTATATATCCCAGCCAATCAGGGAACCCATACCAAATGCATTTACAGAGGACGAGGAAGCAGGGATGAGGAACAAGCATGTTGGACTCCAACTCCCATCAGCCCCTGGCAGCACGGCCAATGGTGGAGGAACATGGGAGATGGAGTCCAGAAACATCCGCAAGCCCTTTAGTTCCCCCGCCCTGGCACTCCACCGCCCAGCCATTGACACCTCTCATGCCAGGGATGACTCTGCACGCTAACGATAAGGAACAGCAACCCGGATCGGAGTTCGAATCCTCCCACTTGGTGTGTCAGAGGTGGAACGAGAAAAAACAACCCGGGGGAGATGGCAACTAGAGGTTCGTCTAAAAAGTGTAAAGGCTAAAAATTAAGACAGAGTGATCGTGGGAGCCCCTGGGGGGCAGTCCAAAGGCAGAAAGTCCTCCTTACCCCCCCAAACCCCCCCCCCTGGGCTCTCCAGTTCTTACCCCATCCGGTGCCCATGTGGCTGGTGGAAGAGCAGCTGAAGAGTCAGGAGGGTTGTGGCAAGAGTGCCCGGCACAGCGGCAAGGCCTGACCCACTTCTGCTTCCGACTTGTCACCTGCTCTCTCCCCCCACCCCACACCACCCGCCACCCCGGGGAGGGGAACTTCGCCAAGTCATACCAACAGTTGCCGGGGAGGATACCCTCTTTCTTTGCGCACAGAGGCAAGCGCCCCCTCAAATATCAGCTAGCAAACGGGGTTCTCCCCCTTGCCTTTCCATCGCCTCCTTCAGCCGGGCACCGGGCACCAGCGCAGTGGCACAAGCTGGCAACCGGTACTTTTTTTCTTTGCCAAGTCGTCTTGGCACTGGTGCCAGGGGCAGGGCGGGGGGGGGGTGTGTGTGTGTAGCACCAGCAGCACGCAAACTGTTTGGTGCTCCCAAGGAAGCCGCAGGAAAAATAAAAGGAAAGGTTGGTGGGCGAACCCTCCTGGCCCTCCCTCGGCTCGGCTGTGCCAACCGGTTGGCACCGCGCCCGGCTCGTCGCAGGTTTCCCCCTGCCAAGCCCGGCTCCTGTTACAGGCCTCGCCTGGGGTACGGCAGCCAGGCCGGGGATGTGTGCCACGCAGCGTTGCCATGGAGCGCGGAGGAGCTCAGGGGCAGCGTCGTCCCCCACCCTGGGGCGGCGAGGGAGGGGGGCACCTCCAGCAGAGAACAGGGCGCGGCACACGCAGGGAGATTTCTCCGTGGTTTCATCAGCCGCCCCCTGAGGAGGCTGGCTGCTGCGGCAGCCCGGGCTCCCACGGCAACCAGGCCACGTTTGGCGCAGCCGGCCCAACTAGACCACGGCTCCGAAACCAGGAGCAGGAAGGAGAGCATGAGCCAGGCCGGAGAGCGGGCGGCCGTTGTGGCTGACCCTGTTGCACCACTGACTGTCCCCCGGGCCTCCGAAACCCCGACGACCTCCTTGCCTGGCATTTGGGGTCACCAGCAACACCCCCCCCCACACACACACTTTTAACAGATAGAAAAAGCAAAACTTTCAAAAATAACAGGCAATACATTCATCTCTACCGCTGAAATTCGGCCCGACAAAGATAATTTCAACCTTATCCAAATCTCTTTGGATATCCTTCCATAACTTTTCATAATTGTCTTTCTACAATTTCAGTCATATTTACACCCAGATACTTCACCTTTTTCGAGAAAAAGCAAAACTTTCAGGAAGGACATGGGTTGGTGGGGAGAGGGAGGCTGCACCTGTTGAATTTCTGCCCAGGCCTCAGGAGCGAGAAGCAGGAAAGGAGTCCCCAAAGACTCAACCCACGAGACCACCCAGCCAAGCGAAAAGCAGGGCCAGAAATAGGCCAAAGTGTAACCCCCCCCACCTCCCACAACCCAGAGCTTTTCCTTCTTATTAGAAAAAAAATATTAAGTGAGTCTTAAGCAGTGATGCAGCTGCAAAACTCGGTTTCAACACAGCTGTTTCAAAACCATGCTTAGTTGACACCCACTCTTTATCAGAGAATAAAGGAAGGGAACTCAGCGCATGCTCCGAGGTTCATTTTAAAATCTGCATTTCCACCAACGACTTAATGCATGCAAATGAACTGAGGACTTTACAGCAAAATACCCTGCAAGTGATCTGGTGGCAACAGAATATTCTCATATATTGGTGGCAATTTCATCTGCTTAGTTGTGTTTATAGGCGCACATCTTCACACACGAACAGGCTGGTGGCTGAGGCAAATAAGTATCTGATACTCCGCACATGCTCAGAGGAAAGGCTAACCAGCCAGCACAAAACACCATCATCACAAAAAAGCTAGTGACATTCAGTTACGTTTTTCTCACAAGCACCCACTGAAATTAATGAGCCTTAATCACGCATATCACTTTTAACGGACAAAGCATAGCTGAATACCACCCAGCGTTCCGTCATTCTAATTTAATTTAATTTTTGTAATGTTTTAAACCATTGTCGTTAATCGGTCTTCTCAATCATTTAACTGCTTTTGTAAACCGTTTTGAGGCTTTTTCTTTTTTTAAAAAAACCATCGAGCGGTGCACAGATCTTACCAAACAAACAAACAAAACAAAACTGAGAAGGGGGAGTTAAAACCAAAGAGGTGCCGGGGGGGGGCTCAGTTTAATTTTGGGATACCTTAATCTGAGCATTTACCTTCTCAGTCGCCCTCACGTCCTTGCCTGCTATTTATTGCTCTTCTCCATACACACACACACACACCAACCGACAATCCACTTTGTTGCCTCACAAGCCCCCCCCTTCCCCCACCTCCAGCACATGAGGAGGACACCTGGGGACATGGCGCAGGTGTATTCTTAGCTGCCTCCCCACCTTGCTCACCCTTGCGCTGCCGGTTCAGAGCCCTCGGGGAGGTGGGTTGGCGCAAACAGGCGGGTGAGGCTGACTCGCCTCGCAGGCTGCCTCCGGGAACCATCATCTTTCCTCCTCTGGCACGCAGGTGGGCAAAGAACTGTGTGTCCACCTTTACACACAAGAAGAGCTGACGATCCATACTCCCGTGCCAGATGGGCGGGGTACAAATAATAAATTATTATTATTATTATTATTATTATTACTTCAGCAGCCATGGTTGCCTCCCCCAAAGAATCCTGGGAAACCGTAGCTTGCTAAGGGGGCTGGAAGTCATTCAGTCACTGGGCTACAGTTCCCAGAGTTCCCTGGGAAGGGAGATTGCTTGTTAATCCTGGGAACTGTAGTTTGCTTGGGGGGCAGAGAGTTGTTCGGCGACCCCTCTTCTTTGCCCTCACAGAGCTACAATTCTCAGAGCTCTCGGGGAAGCGGGATTGGCTGTCAATCCTAGAAACTGTGGTTCTCACCTTCACAAAGCTACAATTCCCTTGACGGTTCCCAGGATCCTTTGGGGCAGGGGGGGAGAGGGGCATAAGAGTGCTTTAAATGTATGGTATGGACGTGACCCACATCCCGACTGGGGCAGTGAGTGTTGTGTGGGTGCGGAGGACAGAACGCAGAGACGGAACGGCTGGTTATGGGGTTGCATCCAAGTTTAATCATACCCAGGGTAAGGCACAGCAAAACGAATGGACATGATTAACATTGAGCCAGTGGGTCTACTTTGAGTATAAATTAGTTGGATACGGCTCACCACTTGTTCTCTGGTTTTCTGGGCAGTGTCCAACTGAAGCATTTAGAACAATTAAGAGCATTCTATTTGTGAAACAAGAATCACAATATATATACTTAGACAAGATAATATAAACATAGAAGTCAAAATCCGAGTGATAAAATAATCTAGCTTGGGGAGGGACCTCCCAGTCGGCATAAGAAGCAAAGACTTATAGGAACATAGCAAACGGCCTTTGGTACATCCAGTTCTGTACACCAGGGTTTTCCAAACTTGGATCTCCCACTATTTTTTTTAGACTACAATTCCCATCGCCCCTGACCACTGGTCCTGCTAGCTGGGGGTGATGGGAGTTGTAGTCCAAAAACAGCTGGGGAGCCAAGTGTGGAAAACACTGGTAGCAGTGGAGACGCCAAAGAACTGAACCCAATACCTTCTCTGTGCAAAGTAGACACACTACCACTGAGCTATCCATATTTCAATGATGTTTTAAAAAGTAGTAAGATGTTGTGATAAGGGAGAAGAGAACGTCGGATCCACACACACACACACACACACACACACACAACTGTCAAAGACCCCACAAAATTCTGATGCCACACAGGCAAGATCACACCCTGTGTTAAGTCTCCAGGAATAACCACCACTTCCAATTTCTGGGTTCCCAGTTGCTAATCTGGGTCATTAACCAGACTCACCAGCCTAGGAGAGACTGCCAGTCAACAAAAAGGACATTTCTACACTGGAACATAAAAGCTTATATTCATCAGTCATATCAATCAGACCCGTTTGGCCATCTGGACCGTCTATATTATTCTGTACGCTGAAATAAGACGGATGGAATAGTTTTATTGTCAAGGGGCAGAGGATGGTGTCTCTTTCTTGTGGGCTGTATTTGCAAGAAACCAAAGTGGGAAAGGGCTGTTTTCAAGGATCAACTCTGTCAGGCTCGGAAACCACCACAGCTATGACGGGAGATTCCTTAGTTTAAAATACGTAACTAAGGAATCTTCCATAGTCATATCACGATCGATTTGAAAGTTTTACTGGGTGAGCCATTAAAAATATATATGTACTTGAAAATAAAATAAAATATTTATTTGATTCAAATTATCATGCTTGCCTTTCTTTTTCTCCCCGTCCTTGTAACTCTCACTCGTCGACTTTGATGTTAAGCAGACTTCCTAAAAGTAAGAAGTATTTAACATGTGTGAAGCACTTTCTTTGTAGTGCTACCAATAATATTGCTTTTTTTTACCGTCTGGACTATAAGCTGCATTTCATTCCACTGAAAGCGGAGGAGGGATGGAAGGAAGCTCCCCCTTTGTCCTAACTTTACAAACTTGGACACTGCGGAGGTTGGGGAGAGCTGAAAGGTCAGGCAAAATCCCGAGCAAAACTCCCACCCCAAGAATCAAGGCTCCCAATAAGAACAGAAGAGGAAGCCGGCTGCTGGATCAGACATAATGGCCTATCAAGTCCAGGATTCTGTTCTCACAGCGGCCAAACAGTTGCCTGTAGGAAACTCGCAGGCTGATGCCAGACTTGCCAAGGTGAGCACACCTATAGACACAGCCCTGTAAGGGAGGGAAGGGTAATCAGTGGGGCTGGGTGTAACTTGGAGGGCAGAGTCCAACTAGTAAAGTTGGCCCAAAGGGAAAAGGGAAGAAAAAGAAATCACCCACTCAATTCTTACCAACATAGCACCCAAGCAAAACAGGCACCTTAAGAATCATACCCTTTGGATTCCAAAGGGCACTTTTGCATTTGAGACAAGGCCCGCTTTCAGTGCCCGTGTGCCAAGCGGGTAAAACAGCTTTCTGTTGACTTGCCATCCATTCCCTGCTTGAGGGTGGTACGAGAGTGGGAAGCGGGGATGCACATGGGATGAGATCCCAGTTGGGCCCCTCCCTCCCTGGCAGCGCCGAAGCCACAGATGCCACCCCTGCTTCTTCTTGCACAAAAGAATGGCAGGGTCTTAGCTTCAGTGGGTAAGGTATTTGGGGTCTGCCCTACAGAAGCAAGGAATCCAGCAGCAGTAGCAAGGTAAGACACAAGCCTGACAGCAACTCAAGCTAACAAGGAAGCTCTCGTCTTAATAAAGTCCCTCCCCAGGTTACAGTCCAGCAAACTGGGCACTAGTGGGGCACTGCCCGCTCTCCTCCAACCATGCCCACCTGCCCTTAGCACCATCCCCAGCTCATACGAGGACGACGGCAAGCCACGGTCACGTCTCACCCCTATTCAAACCTAACAGCTCCAACAATTAAAACCGGCTCCACCATTATTTGAATGACGCCTTTTTGGCGGGCACACGCTGCCCACCCCTGGCAAGGAGTCAATACCTGCCTGTCTGGACAAGAAGATTTTGTGACAGGGGGTGCGGGTGGCATATGATGGAAAAAAATTACACACACAAACATGCCCACCGTTTATGCCAGGGCAGTGCCAACCCACGGCACAGAGAGGGCAAAGGACAAACAGTGGAGAGGATCCCTACCTCTCCGATGTCGCCAAGGCCCAGACCTGGCACCAGCCACGTTGCCAGGAAACCTTTGCGAACCAAGCACCCCCTAAGTCCATCCTTCAATGCGCTGAACGTCTACAAGCTTAGAAATTGGTAAAAATAGCCCCCCAAGCTGGGAATCTTCAAACTCAAGAAGGAAGTGGGGGGGAGTAACCAGGGAACCTGTCAAAGGAGGGACAGAGTTCATCCACTCTCAAAAAACCCTGGAATGGTGGAGTAACCCCCCCCCCAAAGAGGGGAACACCCCCCTCCCAGAAACATAACTCTCGATCCACAGAAACAAATACCCATACAAACAATTGGCTCCAATCATTGGTATGGAGCCAGGGAGAGAATAAACGGGCGTGAATTCCAAAAGATTGCCCTCCCCCCCGGACAAAATCAGGTTTTAAAAAACTGGGATAGGGAAACGGCGCACGCCTGCCCAGATCTTATCCCCGACGTGCCTTTTTGCGTCCTAACATCACCTCTTATTGGGAAGGGGGGAGGGGGGAGAGAAGGGAAGTGGGGAAAGCAGGTGATGGGGGGGGGGTAGTGGGGAGGATTTGAGGAGGGGGAGAGGAAAAAGAGCCATAAGGAAATTCCCACCCAGCCACCCCACGCAGCTTGCTATGTGGGGCTCGATTTCTGCTCTCGGGGTCCCCCGCGTGTGCGTTTAAATCTCCGGGAAGCAGAGGGGAAGTTTCGAAGAAGAAATGAGGGGGGGGGGTGAATTTCCAAATTTCTGGTGAGGGTCAGTTTTGGGACCCAGAACCCCCATCTACAGAGGATCGGCGCCCCGCCGCGGAGGATCGGACTCACCCCAATATTTCCCCTTCCCGGCCGGGTTTCTCGGGACGCTCCGCGGACACTTTTCAATAGATACCGAGATCTCTCTTGCGCGCGTGCCTGCGCTGGCCGGTGTCGGCGGCGGAGTGTCGCGCACGATCCCCTCCGCCTCTCTGCGCCCCCTCCCGGCTCACCTGTCCTGGCCACGCCCCCGGCTCACCTGTCCTTCCTCCCCCGCCCCCCCTCCAGCTTAGCAACCCAGCTGCGCCAGGCGACCTTAGCCTCCCGCAACCCGGAAAAGGAGGCCAGCCCTCCCCGGCTCTCTCTCTCTCTCCAACCCCCACCCCCGACATTGCGCGCCCGTGTACCCCCCCCCACACCCCACCTGGGCCAAGCCCCGCCCCCACCTGCGCCAAGCCCCGCCCCCGAGCCTCCCGGCGCCCCGCCTTCTCCGCACCTGGCTCGCGCAGTTCCACTCGCCATCTCATCCTCTCGCGTCCTATTTTTTTTTTCCTCCTCTTCCCAAGGCAGCGGGGACGATCCCGCCTGCGCCGCCTCGCCATTGGAGGGAGCGGGCGATCCCTCGCCTCCCACTGGCGGGACCCGCCGCCCTTCATCCCTCCGCACCCGCCTCCTAAGCGCCTGGGTGGGTTGGGTGAGGGGAGAGAGGGTTATTCCAGGTCGTCAAAGCTGGCGGCCATCAGATCCCTTTCTCTCCTCCCCCCCCCTCTTTATCCGCCGGACGCCTGGGTTCTTTGCAAAGGCTTTCCACCACCCCCCCTCCTCCTCCCCTTTGCTGGGAATTTTTGCAAGGGTTAACGGGCTTCTTGCAAACTTGGGGTGAGGGGGGGACTGGAGATCCGGCCTGGGTACGGTTTTTTTTTTTGGGGGGGCGTCATTTCGGTCACTTGAGGAGAGTCCTAGGAACAGCTGAATCATCCGAGGCTGCGGAAGAGAAGTTTGCAAGCGGAAAGGATGATTTAATCCTCAGGCGTTGGGGCAGGGGAAAGTGGGGGGGGGGGAGACACGGCTTCCCACTTGGGGGGGAGGATTGGTCACCCCCTTCTCCTCTTCCTCCTCCCCCCCCCCGCGCCGCAGCGCTTGGCCTGGATGATGCAGCCCGCAGCGAAGCCATCTGGCTCTGGATCAGCCCCAAGCGCGCACACGCCCTAAGCACCATCTACAGGCCACGTGGAGGCCCACCGCTCCCTCCTCCTGTTGTATTTATGCAGCCGTTCCTTTGGGGCAATATCCTGGCCTGGCCTTCGGAAAGGCTCTCCAGAGCTGCTGCTTGCAAATCAATAATAATGAAATAACCCTGTGCGCAGCTTGCTGCTTTTTAGAAAGGCATGGCACGAAAGGAAAAAGGGAGGGGAAGGGCAGAGGGGAACAAGCGAGCTCGCAGGCCCTGGATTCCTCCTGCGAGAATGTGAATAAGCGGCCTCTACGGAGCCCCCTCAACCTGGCGAGATTAGGCGGTGCCAGCATTGGCATGCGTAGCCGGACCGTTGGAACTGGAGGGGCTGGTTTTGCTTTCAAAGTCCAAAAGGCTACATTTCTGCTTCAAGGGACTTAGGGCTCGTCTGCACTACAAAGCACTCTGATGCCGCTTTTGAAAGTGTGGCTTCCCCCCCAAGGGATCCTGGGAACTGTAAAGGTTGCTGGGAATTTTGTGGAGACTTCTGTTCTCCTCGCAGGGCTGCAATTCCTGGAGATCCTGGGGAAAAGGAAAGAGGGGGTCTCCTAACAACTCTCAGCACCCCTAACTAACTACAGCTCCCTGGGTTCTTTGGGGGAAGGCGTGACTGTTTACAGTGGCGCTGTGGGTTAAACCACAGAGCCTAGAACTTGCCGATCAGAAGGTCAGCGGTTCGAATCCCCGCGATGGGGTGAGCTCCTGTTGCTCAGTCCCTGCTCCTGCCAACCTAGCAGTTCGAAAGCACCTCAAAGTGCAAGTAGATAAATAAGTACCGCTCCAGCGGGAAGGTAAACGGTGTTTCCGTGCATTGCTCTGGTTCGGCAGAAGCGGCTTAGTCATGCCACATGACCCAGAAGCTGTACGCCGGCTCCCTCGGCCAGTAAAGCGAGATGAGCACCACAACCACAGAGTCGGTGACGGCTGGACCTAATGGTCAGGGGTCCCTTTACCTTTAACTGCGTCATATGAATTATCGTGCAGATAGGGACTCTGTTGAGATATTTTGAAAATGCTATTTTGCTCAGAGTCTGATCTGCATTCTCTGGGTACCTGTTCTCAACCTGTGGGTCCCCAGATGATGTTGGACTACAACTCCCATTATCCCTGAGCTCTAGCCTTGCTAGCTAGGGGTGATGGGAGTTGTAGTTCAACAACATCTGGGGACTCACAGGTTGAGAAAGGCTATAATTACATGGTTAACAACTGGGCAGCAGAACTCCTGCCATTGGGCCTGTGAAGGGTTAAAGAAGGGTCAGGGGAAGCTGGTCAGGATCATCCAATTGGAATCTGGAGTCCTGCATGCGACACAGGAGTTTGAGAAGGGAGTGGGAACTTGTAAGCACCAAAGTGACCTCCCAGGAGTGGGCAGGGTGTATGGGGGTCCTGGGCTGCCCCGATGACAAGACCCCCTTCTTAGCATCGCTGATGTGGCCCAGAGGAAAGCAGAGCAAGACGTTTGGCTCCAGCTTGGCTGCCGGAATTGCCAAAAGGAGACGTACCAGGCGCCACCCAACCGTCTTAGGGGCTCCACTCTGGATTTGTGTAATGTTTACTCTTCAACCTTTTCTTTTCCCAAAGATATCCCACAAGGTGGTTGACAATGGAGGGAGTGGGGCAAGGGGGGGATACAGTGGTACCTTGGGTTACATACACTTCAGGTTACATACACTTCAAGTTGCAGACTCCGCTAACCCAGAAATAGTACCTCGGGTTAAGAACTTTGCTTCAGGATGAGAACAGAAATCGCACAGCAGCAGCAGGAGGCCCCATTAGCTAAAGTGGTGCTTCAGGTTAAGAACAGTTTCAGGTTAAGTACGGACCTCCGGAACGAATTAAGTACGTAACCAGAAGTACCACTGTATCTGGTGGATCCCTCCACTAGAAGCAAAATGAGATTGGGTTCCTTGTGTTTTGGGATCGAAGGGATTCCTGAGACACCAAAGCCTGGAAGATTGGCAGCACATAGTTGAGAATAGGATCTCTGGATTCTTACCTTTCTGTGGACCCTGAACACACTGCAAATGTGTTTTGAATTAACGGATCCACAATGATTTTCAAGAAATTGCAGAACTGGGGGTGGGGGGTAAGAGAGAGAGGCACATGGAAAGGCGGTCATATCCAGAAACCACCTTCAAGATTTGCCTGCTGCAGTGGTACCTCGGGTTACAGACACTTCAGGTTACAGACGCTTCAGATTACAGACTACACTGACCAAGAAATAGTACCTCAGGTTAAGAACTTTGCTTCTTGAAAATACTGAAGTGTTGGATTTAGAAGGTTTTAACAATGTATTCGGATGGCATGCATATTTGTGGTATGATAAGGTAAAAGCACATAAAGCATTTAAAAACCATATTGTTAGAAAAGCATTGTTTAATGTTTGGATAAGATATAAGGATTTGTTAGGGGGGGGAAACCCAAGATGGTTGTCACCAATGGAAGCGAAGGCACAGAAAAAACTCAATATGGAGGCCAAATGGCCGAAATATTGGGAAATTCTGGAACAAGATGGAGAGAGAATAAAATTGCAGAGCTTTGAAAAATTGAAAAACAAAGTGCGAGATTGGCTCCATCAAATAATGGAGGCATACAAATTGGACAAAAAAGTTGGTTTTCAGGTGGAAAAATCAAAATTGGAAACAGAATTGTTAGATCCAAAAACTAAGAATTTGTCAAGAATGTATAACTTGCTGTTGAAATGGAACACTCAGGAAGAAACGGTGAAATCAGCTATGATTAAATGGGCACAAGATGTTGGACATAACATAATGATGGCTGACTGGGAATGGTTATGGACCACAGGTATGAAATTCACGGCATGTAATGCCTTAAGAGAAAATTTAATGAAAATGATTTATAGGTGGTACATGACACCAGTTAAGCTTCAAAAAATCTACCATTTGCCCGATAATAAATGTTGGAAATGTAATGAGACTGAAGGTACATTCTTTCACCTTTGGTGGACGTGCCCAAGGATTAAGGCATTCTGGGAGATGATTTATAATGAAATGAAAAAGGTATTTAAAAATACCTTCCTTAAGAAACCAGAGGCCTTTCTCCTGGGCATGGTCGGCCAATTGGTGTTAAAGAAGGAAAGAACTTTTTTTATGTATGCAACAACAGCAGCAAGAATACTCATCGCGAAATATTGGAAGACACGAGATTTACCCACCAGGGAAGAATGGCAGATGAAGTTGATGGACTACATGGAATTGGCGGAAATGACTGGCAGAATCCGAGACCAGGGAGAAGAGTCGGTGGAAGAAGACTGGAAAAAGTTTAAAGACTATTTACAGAAATATTGTAAAATTAATGAATGTTAGAAAGATGTTGGAATGAAGTTATATGGCTTTAGTAGAAATGTTATAAGGAATTAAGTATAAATAGATTACTAGAGCATTAAAGGGAAAAATAAGGTTAGAATGTATTAAGACAATTATAGGATAGAAAACAGAGGAAGATGGAAAGGAATTGCTGAAATAATTAATAGAAGTGGAATACAAAAGGGGAGGTGTGAGGAAGTCGTGGAAATTAGTGAAAGAAAGATAAGATATTGAAATTGGACTGTGTTTTAAATGGGTTTTGTTTTGTTAGGGTTGTATGTTAGTGTTTTGTAGTTGTTGTTTTTTATATTGTATTGTATGTTTTTTTCTTTTTTGGTTTTTTGTAGTGTTGTGTTCAATTTGTTGGAAAACTAATAAATATTATTATACAAAAAAAAGAACTTTGCTTCAGGGTGAGAACAGAAATTGTGCTCTGGCGGCGCAGCAGCAGCAGGAGGCCCCATTAGCTAAAGTGGTCTTCAGGTTAAGAACAGTTTCAGGTTAAGAACGGACCTCCAGAACGAATTAAGTACTTAACCCGAGGTACCACTGTATATGATTCTAGAGTGCAAGGCAATGGGATCCTGGGAACTGTAGTTTGTTAAAGGGTGCTGGGACCTGTTCTGTGAAGGGTGAACTACAGTTCCCAGATCCTTTCAGGGGAAGCCATGTGCATGAAATGTGCGTCGGCAGCCGTTTATATTATGCAATATGAAATAAGCCCAGGCACCAGAGTGCAAGGCTTGCTTTGACTGAACCACGGACCCTGCCCCACCGTTGGTTGTGGGGTGCAGATGGGGGGCAGGCAGTTTGATCCAGCAATGTGCCCAGGCTCGGGGATCCATGCAAAGGAAACTCCATGCTGGGCAGGGTGGTGTTGACTCCTTTATCCCTGCTCAACGCCCCCCCCCCCACTTGCAGGTAACTGGGTGGGGTCACACACACAGGCCCAACCTGTTTGGCTGCCGCCTGACGGGCGGGAGAAGAGCTCACCGTGTTCCTCCTCGCTTCACACTCACCTGGCCTCACCTGAACAGACCCTCCCGCCCCACCCAGTGCGCAGCCAGGAGCTTTGTCCTCCCCCTATGGAAAAATTCCTGGCTTCCCAATCCTGTTCCCTTCCTTCTCAGCCTGAGTCAGAAACACGCAGGAGAGCTTTTTGAGCTGAGCTGGGCGGAAAGCTTGGAGGAAGCTCACAGACCCCTTGCCAAGGCAAACAGGTCCCTTTGCACAGACATTATCTCACTGAAGCGGCTGAGCCCAAGGCCCATAGCAGTGGGGGAGAGCAGGGACGCAGGATCTGGGCCCAGCGAGTCTCGGGTGCGTGCCGAAGGATCGCCAAAGCCCAGCCCCGGCGGTTGCTTTCCCCCCCGAAGCGCACACACTTTTCAGGATTGCAGCCCAGGCCGTTTTGTTCTGTTGCTCTGGCATGGTGTAACCAAAGCAGCTCTCTGCCCCGAGGAGCTTACAATCTGTGTTGCGAACGGAGAGAAAGGGAGAGGAGCTTGCGATGGCTGTGCACTCTGCCTTCATGGAATCATCAGAGTCGGAAGAACGGATGCGTGCGTTTCCCTGCATACAATTCCCTTCCTGAAATTTGGCAGGGGCAGAGTAAATTTCAGTGCAGAAATGGACACATGCAGAGGGCGCGTTTCAAAAGGGACAGATTAAAGTACTTACATAGCAGTAAGGAGCCCTGGGCATGCTTCTGAGCATGTACAGAGTGCATTTCAGTACGGACAGGTTAAGGTGTCCCCTGAGCACATGCAGAGTGTTGTTCGGGTAAGGAGAGGTGCAAGTTCTCCTGAGCATGTACAGTGTGTTTCAGTGGGTGCAAGTCACGACCATATACCACCCTGAACCTTAAGATCCTCCTGGGAGGCTCCGATCTGAGTGCCCCCAGCTGGATGAAGTGAGGCTGGTGAGAACCAGAGAAGGGGGCCTTTTCAGGAGTGGCTCCCTGGTGCAGGGGAGGGGGGGTTTCTTCCCAGGGGCTTTTCTCCAGAACCATCTTTGTGATACTTTCAGATTTCTCTGTTTACCCAGCCCTTTCCATAAATGATGTCATCAGGGTCTATCCCTGCACTTTAACTTTGGAGTCTGCCTGCACGCAGGAATCTTTTGCCTAACGTGGGGCTTGAACTCTGAGATCAAGAGTTTACTGACAGAGCTATCCATCGTGAACCATCTCTAAGTTTGTTTTGTATCTCTAGAACTTTTGGCTCAATGGCTTTATGTCTTATTTTCCCTTTATTTGGCAAATATTTGAGGTTTTTTGTTCTGCTTCCTTTTTCTTTACTTTACTTATTTATTGTACGCCACCCAGCCCGAGCTTAAGAGAATGCACTCTGCACATGCCCAAAGCCATGTTTATTTATTTATTCACAACACGTTTATGCTTCCACTGACCTGGGAGAGAACAGGTTTCAAATGCCCACTCAGCCTTGAAGCTCTCTGCGTGTGACCTTGAGCCAGTTGCTCATTCTCAGTCAAAGCTTCCTCACAGGGTTGTTGTGGAGGGAAAAGAACTACCCGCACCTTGAGTTTATTGGAGGAAATATTTTATAATAGTAATAATTATTATAAATATATACTACGTGGAGGTGATCACAGTATTCTGCCCCGACTCTCTGAGAATTACTGAGTCCTAGGCACACTAGATTTCAAGCTGATTTTACATATGAAAGTGTTTTTAATTGTTGGGTTGTTGTTTTTAAATTGTTATAATTGTTTTTAATATATGAAATGGCATAATTGTTTTGATGGCTGTTTTTATTGTGAGACCACTTGGAGATGTTTTACGGTAAGTGATTCACGAATGGAATGAATGAATGAATATCTTGAGTTATTTGAATTTTCTGTCTGTATACGTTCTGCCTGTTGTCTTTGTCCATGGAGTTTTCTTGGCAGGGATACTGGAGTGGCTTGCCGGTTCCTGCTCCAGGTGGATCACGTTTGGTCAAAACTCTCCACTATGACCTGTCCATCTTGGGTGGCCCTGCCCGGCATAGCTCATAGCTTCTCTGAGTTATTCAAGCCCCTTCGCCACGGCAAGGCAGTGATCCATGAAGGGCCAACAAAGGTCCGTATAGTTCAAGCTATGGTTTTCCCAGTAGTGCTGTATGCAAGTGAGAGCTGGACCACAAAGAAGGCTGATCGCCAAGAATGGATGCTTTTGAATTCTGGTGCTGGAGGAGACTCTTGAGAGTCCCATGGACTGCAAGAAGATCAAACCGATCCATTCTGAAGGAAATCAGCCCTGAGTGCTCACTGGAAGGACAGATCCTGAAGCCGAGGCTCCAATACTTTGGCCACCTCATGAGAAGAGAAGACTCCCTGGAAAAGACCCTGATGTGGGGAAAGATTGAGGGCACAAGGAGAATCGGATGACAGAGGACGAGATGGTTGGACAGTGTTCTCGAAGCTACCAGCATGAGTTTGACCAAACTGCGGGAGGCAGTGGAAGACAGGAGTGCCTGGCGTGCTCTGGTCCAGGGGATCACGAAGAGTCGGACACAACTAAACAACTAAACAACAACAACATATGTTCTGCCTGCACACCGTAAATTGAAAGGGGAAGAAGTGGTAGACGTGCCTTCCTTGGAGGTTTTTAGCAAAGGTTGAATAGCAACCTGTCATGGATGCTTTAGCTGAGATCCCTGCATTGCAGGGGGTTGGACTAGATGACCCTCAGGGTCCCCTCCAACTCTTCCATGACCAAATTCCATGATCCTATGGTTCGAACAGCCTTGGGGGATGAGAGCAAAGGCCCATCTTCTCCAGCCTCTTGTTCTGATCGTGGTCATTCAGAGTCCTCCGGGGAGGTCCACAGCCAAGGCTCGAGGACACTGTGACTCATAAGGAGACCCCAGCTGGATCAGCCAAAGGCATAGCTGTCAACCGTCCCTTATTCGGCGGGAAACTCCCTTATCCCAGCGCCGTGTCCCGCTGCTGCCCCTTATTGATGATGTCCCTTAAATTTCCTGGGGTTCATGCTCGCACAGCTCGAGAGGGAAGCAGCGGCTCGGGGTCCTCTGCCGTGAGAGAGAGCGCGCGCTGGTGCCATTGTCCTGGTGCGAGGAGTTCCATCGGCCCTTCCCTGCCTGAGAGACAGGGGGGAGGGAGGGAGAGAGACTCTCACCCACGCCGCCCGTGAGCCCGGAGGCGGCAACGGTGGTGGCAGCTAAGGAGGCGGCCTGCGGGAGGAGGAAGAGTAGGGGATGGGGAGGGACGCAGAAGGGTGGCGCTTCACCGGGTGCTGCGGCGCCGCAACCGCCTCATGCCGGATTGACAGCATCTGTCAGTCCTATCAATGTATGTAACTCTTTACAATAGCAAAATCCCTTATTTTGGCTGCTGATCCCTTATTTTCGAGGCTGCTGGTCCCTTATTTTCAAATCTGTAAGTTGACAGCTATGGCCAAAGTCCCACCTAGTCCAGCACCCTCAGCTTGAGGTGCCCAGCCAGATGCCCCCGATGGGAAGCCCCCAACTGCAGCAACGCCTTCCTTCCCCCCCCCTTCTGATTCCCAGTTCGCTGCCTCCGACAGCGGAGGGAGGCCTTGAAGCCGGCGACTCCCCTTTATGGCGTGCACTGATTTGAAAAACCCCACACGGCAGGAGGCAAACTCTGTGGCTGAAGGGACCTAGCGTCTCTCGCTCTAGGGGGGCGTCCGCCTCGGGTGGAGGGGAAGCTTTCCTGTGTCAACCACTTCAGAGGGGCCGAGGAAAGAACGGCGGGCTCATGAGAGGCATGAAAGGCAAGCCACACTCGGAGGCGTACGTAAACCACCCTGCGCCCCCAGAAACCGACCCTGCCGCCTGATTTCTAATTTTAGGCCCTGTCGGAGAGGAACAGATCCTGTAATGGGGAGATAGAGTGGGAGCCTCTGCGCTTTTTATACATTCACCTCTTCCTCCTCCGGCCCAGATTTTTGATGGTGTTATAGAAAAAATTGGGGTTGGCTTTGACAGCCTTAACTCCCCATCAAGGGACTTTTCGGTCCCCTAAGTCCATTGTCGGTTGGAGAAGAATGGATGGAGGCAGGATCCAGCAAAAGCAAGGGAGATCTTTATTTCCCTGTTGTAACAGAACCCCCTCTGCTCCTTGCAAGGAGGCAAGAGACTCAGAACAAAGGTGTACAAGAACCTTTAAAGACTTCAGAAATTGCCAAACCCCTTAGCCGAAGACCACCCGTACATCACAGAAAGAGGTGGTTTACAACAGAAATTTGAGAGTGTGGCTTCTCTCCTGTCTGCCAAGATACCTGATAAAGGCATTAGCTGGCCAGTCTCGGGCGTTCTTTTGAGATGGTAAATAACTTTAGTTCATGAATCCAGGTCACAGGCCTACACAAAACACACCCTTAAGACAGGATTTGTAGGGCTTGTAAGTGAAAGAACTACTAGGGAAAGTATCTCCCATATTTCCCCCTCTATCAAGGAAATGTTTTAGAGTCAAGATGGCTTCAGGATTTGCTCTCCTGTAAGACTGGGACGCGGGTGGCGCTGTGGGTAAAACTTGCCGATCGCATGGTCGGCGGTTCGAATCCCCGCGGCGGGGTGAGCTCCCGTCTTTCGGTCCCAGCTCCTGCCCACCTAGCAGTTCGAAAGCACCCCTAAGTGCAAGTAGATAAATAGGGACCGCTTTATAGCGGGAAGGTAAACGGCGTTTCCGTGCGCTGCGCTGGTGCTGGCTCACTAGAGCAGCTTTGTCACGCTGGCCACGTGACCCGGAAGTGTCTGCGGACAGCGCTGCCCCCCGGCCTCTTAAGTGAGATGGGCGCACAACCCTAGAGTCGGACACGACTGGCCCGTACGGGCAGGGGTACCTTTACCTTTACAGGTAAGACTAGGAGAGGCCGCTGGCTGAACGTGCTGGAGAGATGCTGCCAGTCAGTGTAGACAATATTGTGGCGCTCAGGGCCTGCTTGTGGGCTTGCCGCAGGCATGTGGCCGGCTACTGTGAAAACAAGACGCTGGATTAACTAGATAGGTCACTGGCTTGATTCAGTATTATGCTTGTATCTCTCAGGGCCACACTTAACAGGGGTCCAAACCTGCCACAACACTCCCTTTACCCGACAGTAGAGCCGGCTACCTCTGCCGGGTGGTGGCGGGGAGACTCCTGCCGTTGGAAGGAAACATAAAGGGGTAGCTCAGTCAGTGGAGCACGAGATTCTTTAATTTCAGGGTTGTGGGTTCGAGATTCCGCCATTGCAAGGGGCTAGATGACCCTCTGCAGTTCCTCGAGTCTTTCTCAGGTGTAGGCAAACTGCAGCCCTCCAGATGTTTGGGACTACAACTCCCATCACCCCTAGCTAACAGGATCAGTGGTCAGGGGTGATGGGAATTGTAGTCCGAAACATCTGGAGGGCCAGAGTTTGTCCATGCCTGCTCTTTCTCATCTTCCCTCGGCTACCAGATGTCTGGGGATCCCAGCTTCTGCCCCGGGCCCCCCTCCAGCAGTCAGATGACAACACAAAGAAGTTTATTCTGGCTCGCTCTCTTCCTCCTCCTCCACCCCCACCCTCTGTTTTCCTTTAAATCTTTCGGTTTCTCTGAAGACTCGAGAATCACGCTGCGGGTTGTGGGTGGGCAAAGTGGGTGGGGGGGAGGTTGGGAAGCGTCAGGGAGGAAGCCGTCACTTCCCCCGTCATGCGCAGCCGTCTAGGAACATGAAAGGCCACAGAATGGCTCATATCACAGCCACAGCCGCACAGCAGGGTAATTTTAGATTCCGGGCTTCGTGGTCTCCCAGGCGGGGAATGGGTTGCTCTTCAGATCAGGGAGGGGAATCTGTTTCAACCCCAAGGGCCACATTCCCCTCTGGGCAAGCTTCTGGGGGCCGCCTGGCTACGGGATCTGGCCTTTAAGCTTTGCACGAGAGCTGTAAGGAAGCGCAGCTGCTCCCATTGCAGATCTCTGGCCCTTCCCCTAAAGCGGAAGTAAGATTCTAGTCCTCATGGGCCCATATTAAAGACCTGGCTATAACAGGAAGCTGCCTTAGGAAGGCTGCACTTAGTATTTGTCTACAGTTCAGGGGACTAAAGGGCTAAGGGGTAAACCCTACAAAAGTGGAGTCCCTAAGACAGTTGGGTAGCAACTTCCAGCACCTCCTGCAGCCAAGCTGGTGCCAAACGTCTTGCTCTGCTTGGACCCCTGAGATCAGGGGCTGGTGGTCTTGTCATCTGGGCAGCCCAGCACCTCCATCCAAACTGCCCAGGATTGAGCCCCGGGGAGGTCACTTCCATAAAGCCTTGAGCCATGGTGGAGCTTCCAACTCCAGGGGCAGTCTATCTCCAAATGCCAGACACTGAGGAACAATTGACAGGAGAGGGCTGTTGCCTTCTGGCCCCGCTTGGGAGGCACCTCCATTTTGCTCTGATTTTAACTCTTCGCTTGCACTCATGCCTGAGCATTGGTTTTTTAAAAAAGTGCTATTTTATTGCGAAGCGATAAACCAGGGCTTAGGAAACCTGTGCGCCACCCTCCCCTCCCAAAATAAAGTTGTCGTGGGAACTGTAGTTCACCCTTCACAGTGCTAAGATTCCCAGCACCATCAACAAACTATGGGTCCCAGGATTCTTCGTGAGCTTTAAATGTATGGGGTGCACTGAGCTGTATTGTTAAAAGCAGGTGTGGGGAAGCTTTGGCCCTCCAGGTGGTGCTGGACTACAACTCCCATCAGCTCCAGCCAGCATTGGTCAGCGGTCGGGGATGATGGGATTTGGAGTCCAACCACACTTGAGGGTGCCGGTGCGGGTTCCCCATCCGTGTGTGTGTGTGTTTTTTTTAAGCTAACCTATGGGTGGCGCTGCGGGTTAAACCACAGAGCCTAGGGCTTGCCGATCAGAAGGTCGGCGGTTCGAATCCCCGCGGTGGGGTGAGCTCCCGTTGCTCGGTCCCTGCTCCTGCCAACCTAGCAGTTCGAAAGCATGAAGTGCAAGTAGATAAATAGGTACCGCTGCGGCGGGAAGGTAAACGGCGTTCCCGTGCCCTGCTCTGGTACGCCAGAAGCGGCTTAGTCATGCTGGACACATGACCCGGAAGCTGTACGCCAGCTCCCTCGGCCAATAAAGCGAGATGAGCGCCGCAACCTCAGAGTCGGCCACGACTGGACCTAATGGTCAGGGGTCCCTTTACCTTTACTAAACATCACAATATTCTGATATATTACAATGCCTGCAAGCAGATGGAGATGGCCCGTTGCATCTCCTCTGGGTCAAAGCTAAACCTGTTGTGCTCCTACCTGCCTGGCAACTGTATGGGCATAGGAGCCAGGCCAGGAAAGAGGGACTGGCAACCATCTTTTGGGGGAAAGGTCTATAGCTCTGTGTGCGAAAGGTCCCAGGTTCAATCCCTAGCACCTCCAGGTAGGGCTGATAGGTAGAACCCCTGGAGAGCTGCTGCCAGTCTGTGTAGACAATACTGAGCTACAAAGACTCTGGATAAGGCAGCTTTCTGTGTTCCTATACAGTACATGGGCCCTGAAAAATATTTAGGAAACGTTTGATGCAGCTGGGGACACACTGCCCCCTGCTGGCAGTCACAGAGACGCCACTTTGAGTACACTGATTTCAAAGAATGGGAGAGAGGTTCCCTGCGAAGATGTGGGGGGGCTCAGCAGCCCACCTCCCTCTCCCTTGGCATGCAGCCTTGCTGACTTTCTTCCTCCCCGTTTCCAGAGGGGCTGGATCTGAATGCATTTGCGGCATTGCAGCGGGGGGAGAATTCATTTTGCACATGCGCAGAGAAGCCCTCTCAAGCACATCTCTCCACAATTGCTGCAAAAGCGGCACTCTTCCTACCTTCCTTTGTGCCACTCTGCACGCACTCAGAAGTACTCTTGTCGCAAGCATCCATTCCCTGGGAAATGTATACCCTGCCTTCCAGCTTCGCTGAGGGAAGCAGCTGGGGGGGGTATCTTGACAAAGGGACCCTCCAAAGGCCAGAAAGGTGTGGTCAACTTGGTAATAATGACCGTGAGCTCCTAGGCAGAGAATGTACTCAGGGTCACTTAACCTTATGTCTGCCCACCTGACCTCCTAATTTGCACCTGGATGCAATTGGTCCAATTCAGGGTTCCATTTTTTTTTTTTTGAGACATTGGGGGGGAGAGATGGGGGGGTCGGGTGGCCATGTTTCTATTTTGCTTAATGTATGTAGGGTTTGGTGTCAGCGTTGCTCGTGCTGTTCATTTGTGTTCCTTTGGTGGTAAGAGAGGTTGGGGTTGACTAGGGTGTGGTGGTTTGTTTGTGATTGGCTGTGGTGATCTTTGTTTTCGTGTGTGAGTGAGGTGGGTGGGTGTTTTGGATCAGGTTAGCCATATTGATTTGTATGCTGCTGGTGGATTATTGTCGCTGTCTTGTTGGGCTGTGTATGTGATAAAGGGGTAAAGGCGTCTTCTTCTGTTTGTCCCTGTGTCAGTTTCAGTTTATTGGTTAATTTTTCTAGTAGGGCTGTTTCCCATACTATTTAGTACCATTGGTCCATACTTACTCCTGACAGGTCTCTCCAGTGTCTGGTTATGGTGTTTCTGGCTGCTGAAAGTAGGTGGGTTATGAGTTCTTTGTGGTGTAAATGGGCATCGTTGTCTTGGAATATGTTTAGTAGGGCCAATTCTGGGGTGATGTCTAATACTTGCTTAGTTATTTTACATATTTCTCGTATGGCTGTTGTCCAGAATAGTTGGATTTTGGGGCACTTCCACCACATGTGGAGGTATGTGCAGAAGGTCCCAGGTTTGATCCCCAACATCTCCAGAAATCATGCCTGGAGCCTGGGAGAACCCCTGCCAGTCAGTGTAGACACTATGGAACTAGATGGACCCAATGGTCTGGCTTGGTATGTCAGCTTCCTATGATCTTCTTTAAACTAGCTGTACATTTTGAATCATGAGGACTAGAATCTTGCAAGCAGAGGCATCTGCAGATAGAGCTTGGAGAGGCTTCTGCCCGTCTGTGTTGACAATACTGAGCTAGATGAACCCCATGACCTTGCTCAGTATTAGGCACCTTCCTATGTCCCTATAGAACACTCGTTCTGCACTGCTAAGAAATCAAAACTTCTATAGTGAGGATTCACTGGCACTTTGGAACTCCCTGCCGATTGACACCAATTGCACCTTCGCTGCACTCTTTCTGGCGCCTGCTAAAAACCTGCAGTTAGCAAAGCCCGCCTATATTTGTAGAAGGTTAATCTGGTTTCATGGGACACGGGTGGCGCTGTGGGTTAAACCACAGAGCCTAGGACTTGCCGATCAGAAGGTCGGTGGTTCGAATCCCCGCGACGAGGTGAACTCCCGTTGCTTGGTCCCTGTTCCTGCCAACCTAGCAGTTCGAAAGCATGAAGTGCAAGTAGATAAATAGGTACCGCTCCAGCGGGAAGGTAAACGGCGTTCCCGTGCGCTGCTCTGGTATGCCAGAAGCGGCTACTCATGCTGGCCACATGACCCGGAAGCGGTACGCCAGCCCCCTCAGCCAATAAAGTGAGATGAGCGCCGCAACCCCAGAGTCGGCCACGACTGGACCTAATGGTCAGGGGTCCCTTTACCTTTACTTTTTAATCTGGTTTTCCGTTTATCGTTGGTTTTAATTAATCCTTTGAACGCTGTAAAGAGCTGCTGTTGGTAGATAGCTCCGTTGCTGAGAGCATGGTGCTGATGATGCCAAAGTTGCAGGTTTGATCCCTGTGTGGGATAGCTCCATTGCAAGGATTCCCCCCCCCCAAACTATGATTCTGAAACAGTCTGCATTGATCATGTTATTTGCTTTATTCTTGTTGTAAACCTCTTCCGAGGGTTGCTGGTTTCCTTTTACAATCGAGTGGTATAAAATTTTTATGAAATGGCAATGAAATAAATAAACTGGGTATAAAATTGCTCGGCCCGTAACACCTACAAAAGGTATTGTCAGGCTCCTACTTTTGTTATAGTACAACTTCCTCCAGCTCCCACAACCACCATCCATTCCCAGCCCCTTCTTCTGCCCCGGCAAACCTCCCATCTATTCATCTTCTCTCCTTAGACCCTCTCCTCAAGACCCACTTTCCCATCCTCACAAACACCCCTTCCTCCTCCTTTCTCATTTCAGGATCCCCTCTGAACCCCCTCTTTCTGCTCAAACAGAGAAGAGGGTCACACCTGCCCCCCCCCGCACAAATATCAAGTTATGTGTTCTATGCAGCGCACTAGAAATAAATGTGGCGCACTAATAGCAAAAGAGAAAAGGAGGCAAAAATAAAGAAATGTCTCAGCCGAAGCTGGGCTCTTACTTAAGAGATCAAAAAGGGTCGGGACATGAGCAAGATTTCCTTCGCTGTTTTTCCGCTTTCCAACTTACTGTCCTCCCAGCTTCTTTCCACAACAACTCTTGATACGTCAGACCAAAGGGTTTTATCTCAGCCTGACATCCTCTCCTCAGAAGGGAGCCCACCAGAGGTTTACAACGGGTATGGCATCTCCCCTGCATGCAAAAGGTCCTGGGTTCAAATGCTGGCATTTTGAAATTGGCTGCAAATGACCGCCTGTCTGAAACCCTGGAGTGCTGCTGCCATTGCTATACTGATAATATTGAGCTAGACGGGTCAAGGGCTGGACTCACTTTAAGGCAGCTCCCGTTGTTCCTCTTTAATTCACCAGTTTATTCAGTATCATGAGGACTGGAATCTTAGGATTTTGTTTTGTTACATAAGAGACATTAGCTCCGTGGTAGAGCATCTGCTTTGCATTCAGACAGGTCCCAGGTTTGCTCCTGGTTATCTCCAGGTCGCAGGAGAATCCTGCCCGATACCCTAGAGAGGTGCTGCCAGTCAGTGTAGATACTACCAGGCTAGATGGACCAATGGACTGATTTGGTATAAATCGGCTACCCGTGTCCTACAAGCAAGGTGGGAAGCTGTGGGTTGTTTCCCTTGCTACCGATCCCCAGCACATGATATTCAGAGGTAGACTGCTTTTGGAACTGGTTCCATTTACCCACCACATTTAAGAGACGTCGATGGGCCAATCCTCCTCCTGGAATCTCTCCAGTTCCATTTTCTAAGGCCGTCTAAGCCAGCGGAATGTTCCCTACAGTGGATGCTGTAAATGGACAGCAAAAACACACACCTTTGCTTTTCCAACCTGCACTTACTGCTGTTCAGCTTCACTGGGTGAAGCTTTTACAAACCTGAATGGTGTCATTTCCGCCCCAGCAGACTGCTTTGAGTGGCTGCCTTCCATCCCCAAAGCAGCAGCTGCGTTTACACGACAAATCCAGTTTGAAACAGTTTCACTTAAAAAAAACCCAAAAAACCCCTCCCTGAGAACTGTAGTTTTTTTTCATAGGGGAGACGGATGCTGAAACTTTAAAACTGCAGCCGCACTAGCAGAAGTGCTAAAATTCCCAGGGAGGAAGCTGCTGAACTTGCTGAACTGGTTTGTGAACTACAAAAAAGAAAAATTCTGTTGTGAACCCGAGTTTGTTGGGCCCTGCTCTAATTCTGCCTTGTGACTACCTCTAACTTGCTCGCCCTCAGGCTACCTTCCCGACTTATATATATGACACTACCTTCTCAACCCGTATATTTATAAGGAAACAGATAACTTACAAAAGCCACCCGACTCTCGCAGAATCCTCTCTCTCCCCGCGCGAGGAAGCTGGGAAATAATACGTAGATCTTTCCCGGACTTCCCCAGGGCTCAGAGAGGGGGTTCCCCCCTCACCACCCGCAAAACCAGCCCCCTTTCCTGGCTCCTTGGCCCCCTCTTCATCTAGGTATACTCAGGAGAACTTCCAACCAACATGGGCAAGAGGTGATAAACCGCCGCGAGTAGCACTGGCCCCAGCCTTTGCCGAAGCTGATGCGGACGCTGTGGGCATCGTAGGGCCCATCGTGGTGGCCCTGCCAGCAGGCCAGGTTGCCGGCGCGGTCGTAGTCAAACACCTTGAGGGAGTAGCCAGGAAGCAGCTTGTGAACAGCCGGCCCGGAGCCGCAGGGAGGACCCAGGGTTGGGGAGCAGACGAAGACGGGGTGGTCGCTGCGGTTGTAAGCCCAGACGCCGCTGCCTTCGCGGCTCAGGAGCAAGCCTTGCCCGATCTTGGCCCGGGCTCGCTGGACGGCTTGGCTACGGTTCCTGGAGCCCAGCTGGCCCAGGCAGAAACCGCTGCCAGCCGGGAGGTCGGCAAAGATGTTGACGTGGTCGTCGTGGACGGAGAAGAGCCTCCCGACTCGGAGGCGGTATTCCCAGTAAGCCAGTTTGCACCAGTGGCCGTCTCTGAGGGAGCGCTGGGAGAGGCTGGTGTCTGCGGGGGGGGGGGGGGGAGAGAAAGGCATTCCCTTCAGAACTTTTTAGTTTTATTATTAAATAGTTTTATTGGTTTTTACAAAACAAATCTCACATTTAACACGTTGAAATTTCGAAATCAAACAAGGCTCTTCCGAATCTTAGGACTCCCCTCCTTGGGTCCTTAGTAGTATATCTAAATCAGCTGCATATTATAATTCCTCCACATTAAAGTCCTCCAAGAACTTTAAAAAAAATTATCAGTTTGTTAACTAATGAAAAGCGCAAAGATAACAAAAAGAAGAACTTAGTGCAGATACCCCAGCTACATATTCAATTTGGGTTGCTGTATTTTTAAAAAATGGAAACTTGGACATAAAAGTTTTTGCAAAATCTCCAAAGAAGAAGAAGAACGCCAAAATTGTCACTTTTGACATGGGTTGCCATACGTCCGGATTTTCCTGAACATTTAAGCAATTTCCGCCCAGACGCTGTTTACGAGGGCTGTATCCTAGCTATGTCTGGGGAATTCCGGATGTATGGCAGCTCAAACATATTCCTATACTGCAGGGGTTGGGCTAGATGTCTCTCAGGGCCCCTTCCCACTCTCTAAAAAAAAAATAAATAGTGGTGTAATTGACTTCTGACAAGCACACAGAGAACAAGTCTGAGTGTATGTGGGGGGGGGTTGTTTAATTTCACTGCACACAGGTGGTGTAGTGACATAAAGGTTTATTATTATTATTTATTTATGATTCTGTGACTCGTAAATTTAAATTATAAAGCGCCGCAGCCTGGAAGGACGAAAGTACAAATATAAAGTGCGGCTGAAAAGGTATCACAAAGCATTAACTCACACGAATAACAAAGATTTATAAAAAACGAAAGTATTCTCTAACTGTGAGTTCCATCATTATTGAGAATCAAGGCTCCAGCAGAGGTTTAAATAAGCTAAACATCTGCATAGACTGATGGCACTGAGTGAGTGAGCAGGCGCCTCAATTGGCGTAGTGGTTTGAGTGTTGGACTCGGACAGGGGTTGGCAAACTACGGCCCCCGGGCAGGATCAGGCCCACCTGGGTCCTAAATTTAGCCGAGACTTCAGGCAATAGCGATGGGAGGAAGAGACTGAACGGCGGTGGCTCTGCAAGCCAAACACTGCGCCTGGTTTACCTCAGTGACGTTTGATTGGCAGAGACGTCCCTGCGCCGCGCTGAGGTAAACCAGGCGCGGCGTTTGATTGGCAGAGCCGCTGCCACTCGGCTCTTCCTCCTGCCCCTGCCACCACACTGGTGCTCCTGTGGGCCAGAATGCGCAGCGGTGGTGGTGGTGGCGGCGGCAGCCCCTGGGAAGATAAAGACTACTTGCCCCCCCTCGCAGTGTGCATGTTGTTGTTTAGTAGTTTAGTCGTGTCCGACTCTTCGTGACCCCATGGACCAGAGCACGCCAGGCACTCCTGTCTTCCACTGCCTCCCGCAGTTTGGTCAAACTCATGCTGGTAGCTTCCAGAACACTGTCCAGCCATCTCGTCCTCTGTCGTCCCCTTCTACTTGGGCCCTCCATCTTTCCCAGCATCATGAGGTAGCCAAGTCTTGGAGCCTCAGCTTCAGGATCTGTCCTTCCAGTGAGCACTCAGGGCTGATTTCCTTCAGAATGGAGAGGTTTGATCTTCTTGCAGTCCATGGGACTCTCAAGAGTCTCCTCCCGCACCAGAATTCAAAAGCATCCATTCTTCGGTGTTCAGCCTTCTTTATGGTCCAGCTCTCACTTCCATACATTACTACTGGGAAAACCATAGTTTTAACTATACGGACCTTTGTTGGCAAGGTGATGTCTCTGCTTTTTAAGATGCTGTCTAGGTTTGTCATTGCTTTTCTCCGCAGTGTGCATAGGAATTCGTCTTGTTGTTTTTTAAATCCGGCCCTCTACAAGGTGTGAGGGACAGTGGACCGGCCCCCTGCGGAAAAAGTTTGCTGACCCCTGGACTAGGACCTGGAAGTGCAGGGTCCAAATCCTCACTCAGCCCTGAAGTTCATCTTGGTTCAGTCACCATCTCTTAACCTAACCTACCTCACAGGGTCGTTGTGAGGAGCAGAACCCTATAGACCACTTTGAGCTCCTTGGACGATAAAATTGGTATATAAATGCAATAAACAAATAAAAATATTTGCACAAGAAATAAGATCATATATATGAATGAGTCATTCGAGCTCTGCCTTTTAGATACTTTTCGTTTAGGAGATAATCTTTTTTAAGGAAGGGCAATTTGCCAAACCCTTAAATACCAGCAATCCAGACAATTAAGATTAAAAGTCTTCCAGGATATTAGCCATGGAGCCCCTGGGCTGCTGTTAAGAGATGAGAAATAAGATCTTTCCTTTCCAAATCCCGTTCCGTTCCCACATACAGCCTCAAAAAAAGCTAGGCGGAAACATGGAAAGATTTTGTTTGTTAACAGAGAGATCCCAGCAAAACGACTTATTCCAAAATTCATTTGAGAACTTTTAAAGAGAGACCTGCAGGATTAGACCACAAAGTTAAGGTGGGCATTTGTATGCCACAAAAAAACCAAAAAACACCAGGCAGAGATTTTCATGTGTACAGATATGTACAGATGCAAAGGTATAGATAATGATGCTGATTTAAAGTGAATTGTATTGTCCTGGAGGAGTCTTTGAAGGGGAAAAGGCTGTGTTGCTCAGCGGTAGAACATCCAGTTTACGAGTGGAAGGTCCTGGGTTCGATTCCCAGCATCTGCAGGTAGGGCTGCAAATGTCCGCTGCCCAAAACTCTTGGAGAAGTCATTGCTGGTCAGTGCAGACCAGTGATTCTCAAAGGGTGTAGCAGGAGAGGATGGCAAATAGGAAGGGAAGATTCAAGGACCACCAATATTATATTCTGGGAATGAGTCATGTTCTTACGTAACTGCGTTGTTTCATACTTTCCACATGCCCCGTGGTCATATTATAATGTAGTTGTGTTCTTTGTTATAAATCAAGCACCGCTAGGAGTTGTGTATTTTTGTTTTCCAATGTATTTCTTATCAATGAAAAAATCCGGTGTGATGCAAGCAATTTTTATTCTGAAAGTGCAGCCCAAAGAAAAAAAGCTTGAGAGCCACTGGTGTTGCCATAAAACTGAAAATCCAGACACAAAAGTTGTTGAGGTTTTTTTTTAGTTTTGCCCACAGTGGTTGAGCTCCCCCCCCCCTCAAAAAAAGTTGTTGTTTTTGAGCTATTTTTAAGGAATTCGCCAAAATCTACACTTCCGAGAACCAGACAGAGGGCCTTCTCAGTAGTGGCGCCCACCCTGTGAAATGCCCTCCCACCAGATGTCAAAGAGATAAACAACTACCTGACATTCAGAAGACATCTTAAGGCAGCCCTGTTCAGGGAAGTTTTTAGTGTGTGACATATTACAGTGGTGCCCCGCAAGACGAATGCCTCGCAAGACGAAAAACTCGCTAGACGAAAGGGTTTTGCGGTTTTTGAGCTGCTTCGCAAGACGAATTTCCCTATGGGCTTGCTTCGCAAGACAAAAACGTCTTGCGTTTTTTGCAAGTTTGTTTCCTTTTTCTTAACACCGTTAATACAGTTGCGACTTGACTTCGAGGAGCAACTCATAGAACGCGGTGTGGTAGCCTTTTTGAGGTTTTTGGTGATTTTTGAAGCTTTTCCAAAACTTTTCTGACACTGTGCTTCGCAAGACGAAAAATTCGCTAGACGAAAAAACTCGCGGAACGAATTAATTTCGTCTTGCGAGGCACACTGTAGTGTATTTTTGGTCTCTGTGGAAGCCGCCCAGAGTGGCTGAGAAGACCCAGCCAGATGGGCGGGGAACAAATAAATTATTATTATTATTATTATTATTATTATTATTATTATTATTCCAAGATGGGTTGCCATACGTCCAGATTTTCACAGCATTTAAGCCATTTCCACCTGGGCGCTGTTTACAATGGCCGAATCCTGGCTGTGTCCAGGAAACCCTAGCAGACGGTACTGAGCTCGATGTGTAAGGCAGCTTCCTATTTAAATCGGCTATTTATCTGGATCCATGAGGACTAGAATCTTCTAAGATAAAGTAATAAGTAGAGCTAGTGACCTTCTGCATCCATAGCAGACATCCTACCACTGAGTTATGGCCCTTTGGCCCCATTGCGGCAAGGCACAGCTCCCAAAGGCAAAAAATAAGATTATTATTTTTTTAAAAAAAACTAGGGACTGATAGAATTAAACAAATAAGGAATGGACTGTTCCTCCTGGTCAAGGAGACTCCTGGGTTTCTGCTCAGACAAAGGCGCCCTGGGACAATGGGAGCGGGAAGTCCCACGGGGGCCGGCTGGGAGCGCTGAGAGGCAGCACGTAGGCCCCACGGTCTCTCGCTGGGGTCCCACATCTTTGGCTGGGACAGAGGAAAAGCCAGCCCAGGCGCCGAGAGCTTGCTCAGACGTGGCGGCGTGGCCGGGCGCCAGATCCCAGGCTGCATTGTACGTCAGGGCACATTGTCTGTGTCTCTGCGGGCTGCAACTTCCTCCCGGCCGCCGGGAACCAGAAATAACAGGGGCAGCCGTCTGTCGGTGTCCGTCCCTTGCTTTTTGAAAAGTTTCTGCTCTGCAAAGCATCCAGGAAGGCCTCTGGGCCGGGCCGTTCCCTGCCTGCTTTTCATTCTCCTCTCAAGAGGGCAGCATAATCGGCGTGCCCGGGATCAGGACCTCTAACTGCAGGAGGGTTTTCAAACAGAGTTGGGGGCCACTATTCAGGGTGGTGCTGAGAGAGGCAGGTTTCAGTCCGCACACGGCCAAAAATAAGAAGTGCACTGCTAAATCAGAGCAAAGTCCCGTCTAGCTCAGTCTCTCACAGATGGGGCATAAAGTCAAGGACCTAAATATATAAATTTTGAGTATTTGTACCCCACTCTTCATCCAAAAAGGATGGAGCAACTTACAATCAAAGCAAGACAGTCCCTAGCTGCAGGCTTGCAATCTTTAAAAACAAAAAAGGCACAACACACAAGGAAAGAGGGACAGGGAGGGCAGAGGAAAACCCAAGCTCAGACACAGATTTCAAAACTGTTGCCCTATATTGACCAAACGTGGGCACAGTTCAGGGGCAGGTGGTGCCTGGTGGAGCTGGGCTCCAGCAAAGCTGATAGAATAAACCTTCTGCTTCGCAACTCTCCCTTCTGAGGCAGCCTGATGCCCCGAGGTGACAGGAGAACATACCCTCCAACTGTCCTGACGAAAACGGGACATTCTGATTTTTCTTGTGAGAGGCGGCCAAAATGGCCGCCACGATCTCGCGTTATTTGGGGCTGCAGTTTGGGGGGCACGGCAGCTCAAAGCGCGCGTTTAGAGGTGCTACGCAAGTTCGTTGCCCCCCCAAAAGCCCTTTTGGGGCGCTGTGTCCAAAAAAAGCCCTTTTGCAATCTTGCACGGGTCACGAGACTTGTGCAATAGTGCAGCCCCAGAAGACGATGTCCTGGTTTCGGGCCTCTTCATACTGGAAGAGATGGGTGCAGGGAGGCTGTATGGGGCTGGCTTGTCAGGGCAGAGCAGATGGGCAGGGGGGAGCTCTGCTTCCCTGTTCCCCTGTTCTGGAATGGCCGCCCCCGGAAGAGATGCCTGGAATTGAAGCTGGAATCTACCAGATGCAAAGCAGATGTTCTACTCCTTTGAGGAGTCTCAGCAACCTGGGAGTAACCGGCCCACAAACCAGATCAGAAGCTGGTTCCAATCCCTGCTGGGAAAATTTATTCCCTTGCTGACAGCCTGGACACAGAGTCAGCCATGCGCAGGATCAGACCCTCTCTCACACCGAGGCTCCCGATTTCTCACCTTGCCATATTCTGCGGTTGTTGTTCAACGTGTTGGCGCACTTCAGAGGGGTTGCGAAAGGAGAGATCTTGCCGTAGGGGGGCAGGGGGGTCTCTATAAAAGAAAATAATAATAATAAGGGAAGGCATGAGCCGCTTTTAAATCCTTTGTCTCATATCTTGAGGATTAGGGGGGCAGCGGGTGCTGCCATAAAATAAGTCCAGCGTCCTATAAGCCCCAACCAGATTGGATAACGGACAGGGATGGCGGGAGTTGACTACAGAAGAGCATAAGAACATATTGAGAGCCAGTGTGGTGTAATGGTTAGAGGACCTGGCAGAGCAGGGTTCAAATCCCCACTCAGCCATGAAGCTCACTGGTTGTGACCCTGGCATAGCTGTCAACGTTTCCCTTTATTTAAAGGAAATTCCCTTATTCCGAATAGGATTCCTCGCAAGAAAAGGGACAAGTTGACAGCTATGGACCCTGGGCCACTCACCATCTTTTAGCCTCAAAGGGTTGTTGTGAGGATGAAATGGGGAAGAGGAGAAACTACGTACACCACCTTGAGATTGTTGGAAGATAAAGGTAGTAAATAATAATAATAATAATAATAATAATAATAATAATAATAATGGCAGCAGCAGCCTGCTGCATCCGGCCAATGTCCCATCTAGTCCGGCATCCTGTTCTGACAGGAGCTGACCAGATGCATCATGGGAAACTCGCTAGCAGGGCCTGAATACAACAGCAAATCTCGCCTCCTGTGATTCCTAGCAACACTTATTCAGAAGCAATGACAGTGCCAGGAGAACGCAGACGTCCTGGGTATCAGCCACAGAGAGGCTTCACTTCCAGTTTGTCCAATCCTCTTTTAAAGCCACCCAAATCGGTGGCTGTCTCACTGCCTCCAGTGGGAGGGAGTTCCATAGGTGTTTTTAAAAAAATGTTTTTATTAACAATTTCAACATAACAGCATATCAACACATATCATATTCATTATTTTCTCCCCTTTCCCCCCACCCCCTCAAACCCTCCCCTCCCCCAAAGACTTCCCTCAGCTCCTCTCTCTGATTTCTCAGCACGTATTATTCTCTGCATGTTATAAAATTATACGAATCCTTACATTATCTGTCTACCATGTTATCATTCAATCAATCTGTGTATGCTTATTCAAAACCTGCCAAGGAGTCCAACTCGTTTTGTTGGTTTTTTAAATTAATTTGTAAAGAGTTCCCATTCTTCTCTAAAGTCACAGTTGTCCTTCTCTCGCAGTTTGTATGTTAATTTAGCCAAGGGAGTTCCATAGTTTAACTATGCACTTTGTTCAATCTGCCCTGGATCTCCTAGCGCTCAGCTTCATTGGAGGTCCACGCAGAGCAGATTCGGCCCCCGGGGAAAATAGATCGGAGAGCCTGTGGCCCTCATGAACTTTCTGGGCTCTCCCAACTCCTATCAGCTCCAGCCAGTTTGCCTGATAGCCAAGAATGATGGGCGTTCTGGTCCACCAGATGCAGCCAGCATGGTTGGGGGCTGCTGGGAGTTGGAGCCCATCCCATTCCGTGCTTTCCACCTTTGCAGGTGAATTTGGTCTGTGATCCCTGATTGGTTGGGACGTGTGTCTACGAGAGGGATGGGGAAACCCGTGGCCCTTTGGCTGTTGCCCGACCACAACACCCATTGTCCCTGGCCATAGGCCAAGCTTACGAGGGCTGATGGGAGTTGTAGTCCACCAACACCTGGAAGTGAGAGCTGGACCATAAAGAAGGCTGATCGCTGAAGAATTGATGCTTTGGAATTATGGTGCTGGAGGAGACTCTTGAGAGTCCCATGGACTGCAAGAAGATCAAACCTCTCCATTCTGAAGGAAATCAGCCCTGAGTGCTCTCTGGAAGGACAGATCCTGAAGCTGAGGCTCCAATACTTTGGCCAACTCATGAGGAGAGAAGACTCCCTGGAAAAGACACTGATGTTGGGAAAGATGGAGGGCACAAGGAGAAGGGGACAACAGAGGACGAGGTGGTTGGACAGTGTTCTCAAAGCTACCAGCATGAGTTTGACCAAACTGCGGGAGGCAGTGGAAGACAGGAGTGCCTGGCGTGCTCTGGTCCAGGGGGTCACAAAGAGTCGGACACGACTAAACGACTAAACAACAACAACACCTGGAGGGTCAAAGGCTCCAAAACACTGCCTGATTTGCCTCCAGCGTTCCTCACCAGGTACAGCGAGCCGGCTGAAATGATGCGGGTTGCAACAGTGGACGCTGCCCTCTCCACCGGTGCTCTTGCAGAAGCTGAGGCGCTTGAGTTCGTGCGGGTGGCGCAGGTCGGGCCAGCGGAAGAGCCGGCAAAGGAGGAGCGAGGCGGGGAGGCCCGGCTTGGAGCCTCGCGACTCCACCCAGACACAGCCCGACTCGCCCGCCCCCCTGCTCTCCACCGCCCACAGCAGCAGCTCCAGCTCCTTCTCCTTCAGCTTCTTGAAGAGCGCCAGAGCCGCCGGCTTCAACGCCCCGTGGCTGTCGTCGGGGCCGGGCGTGACGCAGCGGTGCCTCCAAAGCCGTTGTGCCAAGCTGGCTCGCCGAGACCGGAACATGAGGCTTTATAGAGACAGAACGACAAAACCAACATTATTATTTTTTTGTGCGCGCGTTCAAAGCATCTTCTCAATCGCATCCCTGTAAAGTAGCCTGTTGGAAGTGCAAGGATCATTCAGTTTGTAATTTGAGGGTTAATTCTGCAAGTGTGGCAGTCAGCTGACCAAGAGGTGGTGGAGATGTTGCTTAGCAACCAGGCAGAGCACCATGATCTTTGCTGAGGTTTGTGGGGGGGGGTTGCAGGGAAGAGGGGGGAACCAGACAGAGGGCCTCCTAGGTAGTGGTGCCCACCCTGTGAACACCCTCCCAGGCAGATGTCAAACAGATAAATACAGTGGTACCTCGGGTTACATACGCTTCAGGTTACATACGCTTCAGGTTACAGACTCCGCTAACCCAAAAATAGTACCTCAGGTTAAGCACTTTGCTTCAGGATGAGAACAGAAATTGCGCAGCGGCAGCAGGAGGCCCCATTAGCTAAAGTGGTGCTTCAGGTTAAGAACAGTTTCAGGTTAAGAACAGACCTCTGGAACGAATTAAGTACTTAACCCGAGGTACAACTGTAATTGCATAACCTTCTGAAAACATCTGAAGGCAATGCTATATAGAGAAGCTTTTATTGTATGATGGTCTGTTGTTTTTCCATATACCAGACTTTCTCAACCTCAGCCCTCCAGATGTTTTCGGCCTACAATTCCCATGATCCCTAGCTAGCAGGACCAGTGGTCAGGGATGCTGGGAATGGTAGTCTCAAAACAGCTGAAGGGCTGAGGTTGAGGAAGCCTGACATATACAGTGGTACCTTGGTTCTCAAACACCTTGGTACTCAAACGCCTTGGTTCCCAAATGCCAAAAACCCAGATGTAAGTGTTCCGGTTTGCAAACATTTTTCAGAAGCCAAACGTCCGATGCAGTTGGTGGCTATTGTTTCTGGGGCACCTGCACCAATCAGAAGCTGTGTCTTCGTTTTCGAACATTTCAGAAGTCAAAACGGACTTCTGGAATGGATTACATTTGGCGCTTTTGTTTTTGTTTTTGCTATTAATTTTGTTTTTGTTTTTGAGGCTCTTTCGGTTACAGTGGTACCTTGGGTTACATAAGCTTCGGGTTACAGACTCCGCTAACCCAGAAATAGTGCTTCAGGTTAAGAACTTTGCTTCAGGGTTAGAACAGAAATCGTGCTCCGGCGGCGTGGCGGCAGCAGGAGGCCCCATTAGCTAAAGTGGTGCTTCAGGTTAAAAACAGTTTCAGGTTAAGTACGGACCTCCGGAACAAATTAAGTACTTAACCCGAGGTACCACTGTAATTTGTTTTTGTGACTGTGTGGAACCCAGTTCAGCTACTGATTGATTGACTGTGTGACTGCGGAAATGTATAAAAGCCCCCCAGCCAAACAATAACTATCACCTACAATACTGTCTTATTTATTTTTTAGTACAGTACATTGATTATTGCTTTCATTTTATGGTTTTGGAACGCTTTGGTTTTGGAACGGACTTCCAGAACGGATTAAGTTTGAGAACCAAGGTATCACTGGATAGGGAAGCTGTGTGATGGTTTGTTGTGTTTCTGCATATTCTGTTGGAAGCCGCCCAGAGTAGCTGGGGCAACCCGGTCAGATGGGTGACATAATAATAATAATAATACTCAGTGACAGAGCATTTGCTGTGTGTGCAGAAGGTCCCAGGCTCAGTTAGAGCTGGGAGAGACTCTGCTGCCCGAAAGAGCTGCTGCCAGCCAGTGTAGCCAGTACTGAGCTACATGGGCCAATGGTCTGACTCAGTAGAAGGCAGAAATTCCTAATTATTCACAAACAGGCGAAAAGTCTGCCCCTTGAGAGATGAAAGAGATCTCCTTCGCTAGAGGCTGGAAAGTCATCTGTCAGGGGAGCTGCAATGGTATTGAGCAGCGAGGTGGACTAGACGATTTCTGAGACCTCCTCTGACTCTCAAATGCTCAAATGCTTCCTCACATCTGTTGGAGACAGCTAGGCAGCCCAGCTGAAAATCCCAGAGCCTGCTCTGCTGATTCCCTGCAAACAGCAGCCAGCCAGCGGCGCAACAGCACAAAGCAATTGGCATCCGTTGTGCATTACAGCCACATTCTAACCCACACGGACTTGTGCAAACAGAGGCACACAAATGGAAGAGAAACCCTATGTATGTAACAACCGTGGCAAGAATTGTTTAAGCGCCAAAATGGAAAAGAAACCCCAGTACCAACGAAAGAAGAGCGGCAGATAAAGATGATGGACTTTGCAGAACTGGAGAAGCCGACAGGAGAAATCTGAAACCATCACGATCAAGTATTCCAAAAGGATTGGAGTAAATTTATACAATATTTCAAAGATTATTGTAAGCAATTAACATCGCTAGCAGGGCTGTCCGATGACTTGCACTGAGAAATTTTCTATCTTTCTATATTTATTTAAATTTTGAGACGTTCTGTAAACAGTCTAATTGGAACTGGAAAATGTATAAATTGCAATGATATAAAGGTTAATTTCGAAAGCCATGAGTTGTTGATAGGCTCTAAAGAGCCAGGGTGGTATTGTGGATAATGACGTTGTGAATGTATAACGTGGAATGGAAAATAAATAAAAAATATATATAAAAAATGGGGTGGGGACCAACCACACTGACCCAACCAGGGGCCACATTCACAACCTACATTTAAAGCACTGTGATAATACTGCTTTAAACAGCCATGGCTTCCCCCAAAGAATTCTGGGAGTTGTAGTTAGTTAAGGGTGCTGAGAGTGGTTAGGAGACTCCTGTTTCCCTCACAGAGAACTATAGTTCCCAGAGGTTCCAATGAAGAAGAGGGTTTGACTGTTAAAACGCTCTGGGAATTGTGGTTCTCAAAGGGGACTGCTGGAGATGGGGGTCTCCTAAAAACCCTCAGCACCCTCCACAAGCTACAGCTCCCAGTATTATTTTAGGGAAGCCATGACTGTTAAGAGTGCTGAGAGGAGAACCCTAGTTCCCAGCACCCACCAGCTATCATTTCCACAGCGGTTTAACTAACAATCCCTCTTCCCAGGGAATTCTGGGAATTGTAGCTCTGGGAGAGGAACAGGGGGTCTCCTATCAACTCCCAGCACCCTTAACAAACTACAGCTCCCAGGATTCTTTGGGGGGAGAAGCCATGACTGTTTATAGAGGCATCACAGAGCTTTAAATCTCTGGTCAGCGGGGGCTCCTTCCCACACCACCCTCTGCCCTTGTCAGCACATTACCACCAGTGCCGGGTTACCTATAAGCTAAACAAGCTATAGCTTAGGTCCCCACTCTCTTGGGGCCCCCCCAAAAATTAAAGGAAAAAACACCTGGATGTTCATTTCCAAAATATAAGATAAAAAACAAATAAAACAAAACCTACAATTATTATTTCATGTTATAGCAAGTTTCTAGAGACTAGATTATGAGTCTTTGTAAACTGTTTCAAAAGGATTGCCTGTTTCGTGATTGCCGAATGCCAGTCAAAGTGTTTGCAATATTAAGTTTGTGATGAATCAAAAATAATTTCAAGTTAGAGCTTAATCATTATTTCACTATTAATATACTTCTTCTTAATGGTATTTCACTATTAATAGACTTCTTCTTAACTGTGTTTCAGTTCAACATTTGATAAAATACATATTTTGTTATGTGCCAATGGCTTTAGATACCTGTTAGGTTAATAAATTACCATGTAGCATATATTCAACACAAAAAAACAGCGACAATTTGTTGTTGACAAAGGACAGCTGGACATATAAAGGGCCCCGTTACCTTCAGTAGCTCAGGGCCTCATCAGACCTAAATCCGGTCCTGGTTAGCACATTATCACCCGTGCGCCCCGCGACAGTGCACGCGCGGCGGGCATCTAACATGTTAATCAGTGGCGTAGCGTGGGGGGTGCAGGGGGGGCTGGCCGCACCGGGCGCAACATCTGGGGGTTAGGGGGCGCAAATCCACGGGTTAGGGGGCGCAAATCCATGGGTTAGGGGGTGCAAATTACTTGCCTTGCCCCGGGTGCTGACAACCCACGCTACGCCACTGATGTTAATGCACCCGCCCCGGTACCCAGCAGCAGCAAGCAGGTTCCCTAACTGCCCGGCGAGTTAGAGACGCCTGTCCAAAAGCGAGATAGGGCGGATCACACTCACTGTGAAGGCAAAGAGCGGCTGGACACACCACTGGGTGCAGACCCCGCCAGGAGACCAGGACGGCTCAACCCACAGACTTCCTGGCAAGCTCTTTTCTTGCGGGCTGTTCCCTCCCCAGGCTTCCTCCGTCCAGCCTCTCTCTCTCTCTCTCTCTCTCTCTCTCTCTCTCTCTCTGCGTGGGAGGCAGCAAGCAGGGGGAGGAAACGGGGCGTCAGTGGGGGTGGGGGGAGAGCTTGGGGGGGGAAAAACCTTGGTCTGGAGGGATCTCTGCCAGGGCAAGTCATGCCAATGGCAGCAGGCAGCTGCCAGGGTTGACCTGAAAGTTTTCTTGGTGCCAGGGATGTGGGGGGGGGGAGGGGAGGTTGTTCTTGTTTAGTCGTTTAGTCGTGTCCGACTCTTTGTGACCCCCTGGACCAGAGCACACCAGGCACTTCTGTCTTCCACTGCCTCCCGCAGTTTGGTCAAACTCATGCTGGTAGCTTCCAGAACACTGTCCAGCCATCTCGTCCTCTGTCGTCCCCTTCTCCTTGTGCCCTCCATCTTTCCCAACATCAGAGTCTTTTCCAGGGAGTCTTCTCTTCTCGTGAGGAGGCCAAAGTATTGGAGCCTCAGCTTCAGGATCTGTCCTTCCAGTGAGCACTCAGGGCTGATTTCCGTCAGAATGGAGAGGTTTGATCTTCTTGCAGTCCGTGGGACTCTCAAGAGTCTCCTCCCGCACCAGAATTCAAAAGCATCCATTCTTCGGCGATCAGCCTTCTTTGTGGTCCAGCTCTCACTTCCATACATCACTACTGGGAA
Source organism: Podarcis vaucheri (assembly GCF_965113315.1). NCBI lineage: Eukaryota > Metazoa > Chordata > Lepidosauria > Squamata > Lacertidae > Podarcis > Podarcis vaucheri. The sequence continues at coordinate 9,572,751 of NC_138754.1, read as the reverse complement.
AACCATAGCTTTAACTATACGGACCTTTGTTGGCAGGGTGATGTCTCTGCTTTTTAAGATGAAAAGAAGGTATATCCTATTAAATTAACTTTTGGGGCACAAAGCGCATTAAACAATCCTGCCCAAGCGGTGTTTATTCCAGCAGGGTGTACAAGCAGGAAAAGTTTCTGCCTACACAATATTATTATTATTCCTTGTAGTTCTTCTTTGGCCATCACTCGTAGCCGAGTAAGATTGTCTCCCATAAACACGGTTTTAAGAGCGAGTTCGTAAGTGACTGTGGAGGCCAGTTCTGGATCCCCACGTCCTTCCACAGTGGGGACATTGGTTCCCGGGCACGAGTTGATCACGGTGTGGATTTGCCAAGCGTGCCTTCCTCTAAGCACGTTTCTCCCTTGCGTCCTGAGTTCGAGTGTCTTCAAAGCCCATGACACCTTTGGTAAAGGCTGTTCTCCAACTGGAGCGCTCGCAGGCCAGTGTTTCCCAGTTGTTGGTGTTTATACTACATTTTAATTTTTTTAAAATTTGCCTTGAGACAGTCTTTAAACCTCTTTTGTTGACTCATTGTTAAAACCGTGTTTATGGAAGACAATCTTACTCGGCTACAAGTGATCGCTAAAGAAGAAGCCTGCCACGTGGCAGTGCGGGCTGCAAAAAGGGCTCAGACTATAGCTTGTATTGCATCACTATCGTAGTTATATTATTTATATTATTGCCCATATGACTGGGTTGCCCCAGCCACTCTGTGCGGCTTGCAACAAAATATTAAATACACAATAAAAATATCAAACATTAAAAACATCCCTATACCGGACTGCTTTCAGATGACCTAAAAGTGTTTTAGTTACAGTGGTATCTGGGGTTACATACGCTTCAGGTTACAGACTCCAGAAATATTACCTCAGGTTAAGAACTTTGCTTCAGGATGAGAACAGAAAGCGTGCAGCGGTGGTGCAGCAGCAGCAGCGGGAGGCCCCATTAGCTAAAGTGGTGCTTCAGGTTAAGAACGGTTTCAGGTTAAGAACAGATCTCCAGAACCAATTAAGTTCTTAACGCGAGGTACCACTGTATTTATCTGTTGGACATTTATCTGGACAATCCACAGGGAAGGCGCCACTACCGAGAAGGCCCTCTGCCTGGTTCCCTGTTAACTTCACTTCTCGCAGGGAGGGAACCGCCAGAAGGCCCTCGGCGCTGGACCTCAGCGTCCGGGCAGAACGATGGGGGTGGAGACGCTCCTTCAGGTATACTGGGCCGAGGCCGTTTAGGGCTTTAAAGGTCAGCACCAACACATTGAATTTTGCTCCGAAACGTACTGGGAGCCAATGTAGGTCTTTCAGGACTGGTTTTATATGGTCCCAGCAGCTGCTCCCAGTCACCAGTTCAGTAATGGGGGGCAGCAGTGGAACACAGGCTGAGAGTAAACTCCCATTGGTCTGGCACCTGCTATAGCAGCAAAGTGGGGAAAGGAGAAAGAAGAAAAACCTGGCAATTGTTCAGCAGCGGAAAAAGGCTGCCCCTTTAAGGACGGAGGGCGTCCAAGTCTGATGGCTCAGAGCTGGCTATCTCTTACACTTCCTCCTTCAATTTTCCAGGGAGATAAGCGAGATTTGACTGGCGCCCGGGGCTGCCCCCATCCTCTTTGAGCAGGCAGCTCCAAAGATTTGGGGGATGGGTGGCGACAAACCTGTGAGCCCCCCCCCCGCTGTCCTCAACCGCACACCCCCCCCCATGGTCAAAGGGGTGCCCTTGTCACAATTAAAATGCCACTTGCATTTTTTTAAACCTAGTTTTTAGCTAATTGGCCACCTTAATAAAGCACAAGCTCTCGGGCTAACTTGTGTACTTGGCTACCTAGTAAATGACGGTAGCATTATTTGATGCTCTTTATGCATTCGCAGAGAATGCCGTTATCATTTTGCGTGTATCAAACCTCCTTATCCTTATACTTTGAAAAGTTGTGTGTTTTAAACTTGTACACACACCATACAGTTAAATCACATCCCGTCGCCCAAGAACCCTGGGAACTGTAGCTTACCCCTTCACAGTTACAGCTCCCAGCACGCTACAGTTCCCAGAATTTGTTTTGCCTTGTGCGTGCGCTATAAATATATGTTGTGTACAGTGGTACCTCAGGTTAAGAACTTAATTCATTCCGGAGGTCCGTTCTTAACCTGAAACTGTTCTTAACCTGAGGTACCACTTTAGCTAATTGGGCCTCTCGCTGCCGCTGCGCGATTTCTGTTCTCATCCTGAAGCAAAGTTCTTAATCTGAGGTACTATTTCTGGGTTATCGGCGTCTGTAACCTGAAGCGTCTGTAACCTGAAGCGTCTCTAACCCAAGGTACCACTGTATGCAGTTTTAGTCTGGGAGGACCCTCTGCTCCAAGCATGTGCCGTTCCTCAGAGAATCCTGGGAACTATAGTTTGCCAAGGGTGCTGGGGACTGTAGCTCTGTGAGGGTTAAAACTACAGTTCAACAGAGCAGGAGGATGTGCTTTGATCGTGCTTTTAAACGCAGGGTGTTTATGGAATCCCACGTCTGCCGCAGGATTGCAGCAGAGGAAGGGAACAGCGCTTTGCAAGGCTGGCCCAGGCGGGCGCTGCCAAGTCATACCATCACAGAACAGACGGTTGGCACCGGTTGGCACCGCCGGACCCCGTGGAGGCAAAGAGATGTGGAGCCCCGGTTCCTACAGGGGAGTTCCCAGGAGGGGCCGGCTGCATTTTTCGCCAGATTTCAGGCCTGTCCAGGCTGTGACCTTTGCAGAGAGCTCCAGCCAGTCTGGGATTTTGCAGAGAGAGAGGATCTTATCAAGAGAAGCAGGAAACGGCCTGGAGCTGAGCTGGAGACAAGCAGGCAGGGCTAGCCGGTGTCAGGAATGGGGAAGTGGCGACCGAAAGGGGAAGAGGAGGAGGGGAGGAGGGAATAATGCAAGAACCCAGCAGCAAATCTGAACGCTGGAGGGCTTGGGGCAGGGAAGCAGAGAATTGTAGCATTGGAAGGAAGGGCGCCAAGGGTCATCTAGTCCAACCCCCTGCAATGCAGAAATCTCAGCATCCATAACACTCTTCAGAAACTGGGTTTTGCCCCTCAAGCCCTTCTAAGTCTGGGCTTGGGCCAAGCAAAAGCAACAGTTAGGCAAAGAATTATAGACACCGAGAGACAACAGGGCTGCTTAAGGTGCCCCGACTACAAAATTGTAGAAACCGATAGAGATATAGCTGCACCAGCAGCATATCTCTTTTTTTCTTGTATCCAAAAATGCAAGAAGGGCTTTTACACCTGCCAGAAGCTAAGCTCTGCCCTCACCGGTCTTGGAAGGGTCCTTTACAAAAGTCCCATATGACCAGAGAATTTGCGCCTGTCCATTGGGGGAAATGGGGACGCGGGTGGCGCTGTGGGTTAAACCACAGAGCCTCAGACTTGACGATCAGAAGGTTGGCGGTTTGAATCCCCGCGACGGGGTGAGCTCCTGCTCCTGCCAACCTAGCAGTTCGAAAGCATGTCAAAGTGCAAGTAGATAAATAGGTACCGCTCCGGCGGGAAGGTAAACTCATTTTTGTGCGCTGCTCTGGTTCACCAGAAGCGGCTTAGTCATGCTGGCCACATGACCCGGAAGCTGTACGCTTGCTCCCTCGGCCAATAAAGCGAGATGAGCGCCGCAACCCCAGAGTCGGCCACGACTGGACCTCATGGTCAGGGGTTCTATGCCACACCCTCTTTGAGTGCCATGTGGTCTCCGAGACTCAGATTAAGTCTACTGGATCCACATTTCAACCAGATCACTTAGAAAAGCAAAAGTTTGAGTGCGCACACTTTTTTTGTCTTTTGGGGGAGGGCTGATCTGGGGAGGGAGAGAAGTGCCCGAAAGGGATTGTGCCCACGGCAACATGCTCAGAAATCGAAATCTGCTCATGGCTCTATAATGCTTGGTGACCCCAGTCTTGCAATGTCACGAATCACCACCCTGCAGTAATTATTCCATATGTATATCTCATTGTTTTATTAACATTAACTTGGCAGATCAGACCAATAATCCATCTATCCTAATATCCTGTTTCCAGCTGTGGCCAGGCAGATGCTTTTGGGAAGCTTACACAGGTTATGCAAATAATAATAATAATAATAATAATAATAATAATAATAATATACTTCCCCAACCACTCTAGGCAACTTCCAACAAAATATTAAATGAATGAAACATCCAACATTAAAAACTTCCCTAAACAGGACTGCCTTCAGATGTCTTCTAAAAGTCAGTTGTTTATTTCCTTGACATCTGGTGGGAGGGCGTTCCACAGGGCGGGCGTCACTACCAAGAAGGCCCTCTGCCTGGTCCCCTGTAACTTCGCTTCTCACAGTGAGGGAACTGCCAGAAGGCCCTCGCACTGGACCTTAGCGTTATGAAGATGATGGGCATTAACTGTTGTTTGTCCTTACCACCTGCTATTCAGAGATAGACTGCTTCCCAACATGGCAGTTCCATTTTGATCTCATGTTTTATCATCATCGATAGGCTTATCCTCCTCTGCTAACATACCTAACGCTTCTTTAAAAGCCATCTGAGGTAGTTTCAATCATTGCCACTTCTTGTGGCAGGGAGTTCTGCAAGTTCGTTGTGTGAAGAAGTGCTGATGAAAATATAGCCAGTGTTCAAAGATAATTTATTAGCTTTTCAGGCTACATGAGCATTTCTTCGAGACAGAGGAAGGGCTGAACCAGGAAGCTGGAGGGGTTGGCAGGCACTGCTTCCAATGAATGGGGCAGGAGGCATATTCGAATTGCACCTTTCCCCTCTTGGGTGCTCTGGGAACTCGCTTGGGGAACATGGGAAAGGTCAGTCCAGGGCACCCCAACTCCATTCTGATTGCAAGAAGCCAACTTTGCAAAACTGTGTAGCCCCAGGAACCCATTGGTACAGAGAGGCAATATTGTGTATCTGGATCAGAAACAACACAACCCTCTCTAAAAATCAGATTCAGTCTATAATCACCGCAAACACAGACCACTTCAAAATGCCACTGTGCATGATGGTTTTATTGCAGGGGGAGGGGTCACATGAATCTCCCCTGTCCCATAAAAAATAAAAACAAAAACCCCTGCATGAAGAAAGCCAGCACCTAAGGGGCAAGAGGTCTGATGACCCCTTTGCCTTGGTGCACTATGTTTCTACATGCAGGGAATTTTGCTTTAATATGGTTCATGTGTGTGAGAGAAGCACTAAAACAGGCTGAAGTCATCGTGAGAACATGCAAGGTAGAATAAGGCTTCCCTGGCTCTTCAAAGCTGTGTTGAAGAGGACATTTCAGCTGCCTCCCCTCCAATCCTCACCATGCGAAACCACCAGCAGCAGCGGCTGAAATTCCCTCTGCCCCAGGAGCCCTGTTTTCCTAGGCATACTGATAGAGGACATCTCCAGAAGTTGTCAGACTCCAACTTCCAGCATGGCCAATGGCTCATGGAAGATGGGAGTTGTAGTCCAGTCACTTTCCCACCCTCTCCTAGACACATGTCCCAACCAATCAGGGAACACATCTCCAATGCACTTACTGGCATTGTGCTGGAAAGGAGGGGGAACTGGCTCTTTCTAGCTGGTGTTGGACTCCATCTCCCATCAGCCCCAACCCAGCAGAGCCTATGGTTCGGGAATGCTGGGAATTGTAGTCCAGCCACATCTGGAGGGCTGTAGGTTTCCTATCTGTGGCTTAAGGTCTCCCTAAGCTGCAGTGGTGGAATTCCAGGACAATGTACGTTGTTTTCCCCCCTTGAATGAGCCAGCCGGATACAGGCTGGGAGTCTGTATATCTTTGTTTGGAGTCTTCTATTTCTGTTGAGTCGTCCCCAGCCCGGCAGCTGACGGAAATCCAGCGCAGACACCGGCTTTTTTTGTCTCTCTCCTTTTCCCAGAGCCAAGCCGTCGTTTATCCTCATCGCTCTCGGAGAACTGGGTTATATCGGTGGTTGGGTGTTGCTGTTTTATTTCATTTTGGTCCTGTTTACATCTCAGGAGCCTGAAACAGAATAGAAGTTCAGTCGAGGGGGGGAGGGAACTATCCTGCCCTAAACTCCTGTTCCTCTGATCAGTCGGTTCCTGGTGAGGATCTAGTGAGCAAAACCCGGCAGGGTTCACTGGTTGCCTATACTCTAGCCCAGGCATAGGCAAACTCCGGCCCTCCAGATGTTTGGGACTACAATTCCCATCATCCCTAGCTAACAGGACCAGTGGTCAGGGATAGTGGGAATTGTAGTCCCAAACATCTGGATGGCCGGAGTTTGCCCATGCCTGCTGTAGCCTGTTATTGGTTAGCCTACTTGGTTTATTATTTATTTGGGAAGCTGGCTTCTCCAGCAAAAACTTTCCTAGTCTCAAACTCCTGCCCTTCTCACTCATAGGTGTGTGTTTTATTGCTGTGGACAACCCTTTTCCTGGAGAAGTTTAGGGGGCAGCACTACTAACCTTATTTTTTTTGGATGAGACAGTCAGGGAGCCTTAAAGTGTCCCTGTGGCATTTGCTCTATTTACAAATATACAAGTAGAACACAGCCTGCATAGCTCAGTCGGTACAGCTGAGAGCCAGTGTGGTGTAGTGGTTAAGAGCTGTAGACTCGTAATCTGGGGAACCGGGTTCGCTTCCCCGCTCCTCCACATGCAGCTGCTGGGTGACCTTGGGCCAGTCACACTTCTCTGAAGTCTCTCAGCCCCACTCACCTCACAGAGTGTTTGTTGTGGGGGAGGAAGGGAAAGGAGAATGTTAGCCGCTTGGAGACCCCTGAAGGGGAGTGAAAGGCGGGATATCAAATCCAAACTCTTCTTCTTCTACAACATGAGACTCTTAATCCCACGGTTGTGGGTTCGAGCCCCATGTGGGGCAAAAGATTTCTGCATTGCAGGCGTTTGGACTAGTGGTCCATTCCAACTCTACGATTCTATGATCTATATCAGGGATCAGCAAAGTTTTTCAGCAGGGGGCCGGTCCACTGTCCCCCAGACCTGGGGGGGGGGCAGACTATATTTTGGAAAAAAATAATGATGAACGAATTCCTATGCCCCACAAATAACCCAGAGATGCATTTTAAATAAAAGGACATATTCTACTCATGTAAAAACATGCTGATTCCCGGACCGTCCGTGGGCCAGATTTAGAAGGTGATTGGGCCGTATCCGGCCCCCAGGCCTTAGTTTGCCTACCCATGATCTGTATCATCATCATTTGATGCTGGTGACCCCAGTTTTACAAGGGTTTGAGTGCTAGACCAGGGTTCAAATCCCCACTCAACCATGCTGCTGACCGGGTGACCTTGGGCCAGTCACTGCCTCTCAGCCTAGGCTACCTCAGAGGGTGGTTGTGGGGATTAAATGAGGAGGAGAACTATCAACGGACTTAGAGCTCCTTACAGGAAAAGGAGGGATATAAATGTAGGAAATTATTATTATCAGTAGTAGTAAAACTATAAAGGACCCCTGACAGTTAAGCCCAGTCGTGGACGACTCTGGGGTTGTGGCGCTCATCTCGCTTTACAGGTCGAGGGAGCCGGCGTTTGTCCACAGTTTTTCTGGGTCATGTGGCCAGCATGATTAAGCCGCTTCTGGCGAACCAGAGCAGCGCACGGAAACGGCGTTTACCTTCCCGCCAGAGCGGTACCTATTTATCTACTTGCACTTTTTGGTGTGCTAGGTTGGCAGGAGCAGGGACCGAGCAACAGGAGCTCACCCCGTTGCAGGGAATCGAACCGCTGACCTTCGGATCGGAAAGCCCCAGAGGCTCAGTAGGACCACAGCGCCACCCGCGTCCCAGATCAGTAGTAGTATTAAATCATAATTGTCTGTTTTTAAATAGTAGTAGTAGTGTTTTGATTTCCTACTCGCCATTTACTTTAAGGTCCCAGGGCCTGTTACAGCCATTTAAAAGACCCCATTAAAAAGATGCCGTTGGATCACAACTCCCATCATTCAGAGCTGGCAGGGAATGATGGGAGTTGTAGTCAGGCTGAAGAAGAGCAAAGTGGTTGGTAACTGGAAGGACCTCTGCCTGAGATGCTGGAGAGCTGCTGCCAGTCAGAGTGGACATCACTGGTGAGATGGATGTATAGCCAGACCTGGCAGAGAGCAGCTTTTTATATTACGCAAAAGCAGCCTTGTTAATCTAGCTCTCCCCCCCAAATGTGCATTACAGCATGGCAAAGTATTATACACTTCTGCGGTCCCAGGCAGGCAGCAAAAAAGCCCAGCACGCTTATGATCACTCCATTCCCTAAACTGGTTCCCTCCGGATCGTTTGGACTACAATTCCCAGCATGGCAAATGACAATGGATGATGGGAGTTGTAGTCCCGGTTGGTCAAAGCTGCATTAGGCGATTGAGAAGCGTAAAAAACAAACAAAAACAAACTTACATGGTATGGTGGCTTACAACGTAGCAGCCAGGAGGAATCTTCAAGATCTGGAAAACCTGGGGCAAAGGCTCGCCCGGAAGGGTAAGGTGGCGCAGGAGCCTGGCATCTCAGCATGGCGCAGCCCACAAGGCCAGGCACCCATGGGAGACGGACACCCTTCAGTCCAGAATCTCCTTCAGACACCAGCAGCAGAGGAGGACGTACAGACATTCGCGGAGAGCTTGCAGGGCCCAGTAACCCAGACTGACCACATTCCCGCTTTTGTAGTAGGGGAGGGCAAGCGGTCGTGCGGCCCTTGGGCGGCCAAAGTAGGGGCCCGTGAGGGCCGCCAAGACCCACGGACGTGGGGCTGCAAACCTCTGCAAAGGAAGATGCATGTTCAACTCTGGGGAGGCTGGCTCAGAGCTGGCTTTTAGCAGGCGTGTGATGCGGACGCTGTCCTTTTGTGCAAATCGCTGGAAACTTCTCAGTTATCCGAGAGGTCACAAGGCTGCTTTGGGTGCTGCTGAGGCTTAGCCCTCGCTAGCTAGCCTAATGCCAGAACAGTCCCCTCTCTGTCACATGTGGAGAGAAACCCCCCACCCGGAAACCCTTTCCAGACCACAAGGGCATCTCAGTGTCACAGAATCCTACATTCTAGGCTGGAAAGCCCCATCACCGATTCTTTCAAATAGAGTTGCTTTTGCGGGTTTATTTTGACAAGGCGCAATCTGTGCTTGCTAGAAAAGCGGCCTGAAATTCAATATGTGACCTACGCTTCCTTCCCGTCATGAGAAAACCACTGGTTTGAGGTCTGTGGTCTTCCTCGTGCGCAGCGCAAGCTGTTAGCCACAATGCAGGTGTGATGCGGGGGATTGCACCACCAAAATGTTATTTTTTTTTAACATTATAGGCAGCTGAGGGGCTAGGCAGGGCAGTTTCGATCTAAGCAGGGGCAAAAAAGGCCACTTTTAACTGCTTTCACAACCTACATTGTTCCACCCTACTGAAATCGATGCCAATCCCGACATGGGGGTGGGGGGCAGACCCCCTTATTGTGTTCATTCTCCCCACTCCCAAGGATATTAACAACAGTCGAGTCAACTTCTGGCAGCCTTGAGCTGCTGAGGTCCCAATGCCTGAGGTTCCCCCCATAAATTCATTTTTTAACTTTGACCCACCCTTTTAACTACCCATAGTCCTTGACGTTCTGTCACACTGGGGCACTATGGGTAATTAAAAGGGCTGCCCTGAACTAGGGCTGGGCAGAGCGGTCAGTTTCAGTGCCAGTTCTCTGCTTCTCAATTTTCTAATATTCAATCCTCCACATCAGTCTGCAAATCTGTTTTTAAAAGTCCTCAGGAAAAAAAAAATCTATGCTCTAGTGCAAATTTCTCCCAGTATACACATCTTCCTGTGCAAAAGTATCCCCTGACAGAATGCATTTTGGTATGTTATTTTCACTAATATATGCATTGCTATCCACATTTTAGCCAAATATTTAGCCAAATATTTTAGCCAAATATTTATGTAAGGTATGTCAAGGACCCCTGGACGGTTAACTCCAGTCAAAGGCGACTATGGGGTCAGGAATCTCTTACTCCCAGCAGGGTCACCCAAGGCGGTAAGGTCAAAGGGAAGGAGCTAGACAAAGAATGATCCAAGAAGTCCTCAATGGCAGAACAGGCGGATGATAACAAGTGGTATGTTACAACGGCTGTGAAGGCTGCAGCAGATAAGAATCTACCGTTCAGACCGAGGGAGCCAGCATTTGTCCACAGACAGCTTTCCAGGCCATGTGGCCAGCATGACTAAACCGCTTCTGGCACACGGAGGACTGTGACGAGTGCCAGAGTACACGGAAACACTGTTTACCTTCCCGCTGCAGCGGTACCTATTTATCTACTCGCACTGGCGTGCTTTTGAACTGCTTGGTTGGCAAGAGCTGGGACAGAGCAACGGGAACTCGCTCCATCACAGGGAATCGAACCACCGACCTTCCGATCGGCAAGCCCAAGAAGCTCAGTGGTTTAGACCACAGCGCCACCTGCTCCCCTTTACACCTTCCCTTCCCTTGCTCTTTCTATTGTTGGCCTGAGAACTGCAATTCAGAGAAGTGTGCGTTTCAGTTCCCTTATTGTTTCAGGAGGTGTGAAGCAGCCATATGAACTGAGTTGCATTTCTTCCCTGTCCCTAAGCCCCACTCGGCTCGCTTGACAGAGGAGGGGGCGAATCAGAGGACCTTTTCCCCAGGGCAGCCTCAAAACTGGACCCAGCTTTGTTGAATAGCTTCTAGAGTGAATTTTGATCAAATAGGTTTGAAAAACAGACTTGTGCCCTATTCGTGCCAGACATTAAAAGCAGTATTGTATCACTTTAAACAGATAGCATTCTGGGAGCTGTAGTTTGTAGCCCCTCACAGAGCTCGACTTAAGCCACTCTAGAAACTGTTAGCTCTGGGAGGGGAATAGTGGGGTCTCCTTGTAACTCTCAACAAACTACAACTCCCAGGATGCTTTGCGGGAAGCCGTATAATATAGTATAGATGGGGCCTTTGGCACAGGGATGGTGACCTCCTTCAGATGTTGCCAGACTCCCAAGTCCTATCAGCTCCAGCCAGCATGGCCACAGCTGATGGGAGCTGTGGTTCAGCAACCTCAAGATGGCGCCAGGCTCCCTACTCCTGATATGGCAAATTTGGGGGTGTGGGAAGGTCAAAGAAAGGATTCGAGCGCTACTCTTTGGCACCATTGGACCCTTCAGAGCCCCTACCTCACTTCACCTTGCCCGCACCCCACTGCTAAAACACACAGCAGAACATAACCCAAAGAGGCAACTGAAGAACTAGTTTATTCCCAGGGTCTACTGTCCCCTCACATGATGGACGGAACGGTGCTTACAGCCAACTGTCACAAGGACAGGGCTGGCCGATCACATTGTCGGTGTGAGAGCAGCCCCTTGGTGGCCCAGCGGTAGTGGTGGCACCGACGCCATCGGGCCTTGTCAGCTCTCCAGCGCTAGCCAGCGGTTGCCGGGGCAACGAGCATCAGGCCTAGCCAGGCTTCAGTGGCGGGAGTTGCGCTCGTCCTCTTCGTTTTCCAGCTCATAGGCCGGCCGGTAGCATTCCTGCCCTGCGGCGTTCGTATAGCGCAGGGCCGGGTTCTTCTGTGTGTTACTCATGCTCCCAAGCGAAGTGTAGCTGTCACGAGGGATCGGCGTGGGGGAGAGAGACAGGACGGATGTAAGCCACAGCAAGCAGGGGTGCTTCATCTCCAATGTGCCTTAGAACATTTACCGTATTTTTCGCTCTGTAAGATGCACTTTCCCCCTCCTAAAAAGTAAGGGGAAATGTGTGTGTGTCTTATGGAGCAAATGCAGACGGGAGGCTCTGCTCAGCGCTCCCTTTAAAGAGCCGCGTGGAGCATGTGAGCGGCCCTTGGGGACCTTTCCTCCTCAGGGAAAAGCCCTCAAGAGTCGCGCACACACTCCACACGCACTTCAAAGGGAGCGCGGCTCTTGGGGGAGCCTTAGCCGCACACAGCCTCTCCTGGGCAGGGAATGAAGGCTCCCCTTGCCTGGGAGAGTTTGCGCGCGGCCAAGCAAGAAGCCAGGACAGCCCGCCGGATTGTGCACGCGGGTATCCCATAAACCAGGACAGCAAGCGGGATCGTTGCACAGCGTTCCCGCTTGCTATCCTGGCTTCTGGGATTCAGAATTTTTTTTTCTTGTTTTCCTCTTCCAAAAACCAGGTGCGTCTTATGGCCTGGTGCACCTTATAGAGTGAAAAATACGGTGTTTATTTACATTTATTCCCTTGCACAAAATGGTAACAAACTGCTCGATTGTAAAAAACAACAACAACAACCCATGAAATGGTTTATGGAAAGAATGAAACAATGAGGTAAGAAGAGTGGAAAGCAACTATTTAAAATGTTTGAAAGTTACAGTGGTGCCTCGCAAGACAAAAAGAATCCGTTCTGTGATTCTCTTCGTCTAGCGGTTTTTTCGTCTTGCGAAGCAAGCCCATTGACAGATTAGCAGATTAGCGCTATTAGCGGCTTTTAGCGGCTTATCGGATCAGCTGATAAGCAGCTTAGCGGCTTAGAAAAAGGGGGGGAGGGAAAAAACCCGCAGGAACTCGCAAGACATTTTCGTCTTGCGAAGCAAGCCCATAGGAGATTCGTTTTGCGAAGCACCTCCAAAACGGAAAACTCTTTCTTCTAGCGAGTTTTCCGTCTTGCGAGGCGTTCGTCTTGCGGGGCACCACTGTAATTGAAATCAACAATTTGCTAAAAAAAACCAAAACCAGATTAAAACGCACGTCTACATGCCTGGATAGGCTTCCTTAGGCAAAAATGCGCTGGAAAAGAGTCCCGCAAAGGTGCCTGCCTCAGGCGGGGGGTTCCGAAGTGTAGGTGCTGCCACACTAAAAGATCAATTTCTTACAAATGTGGAACGAGGATTATTTGACACCCCTAATGGTGCCGGTTCTGCAAATTGGAGTGGTTCGGGTGGGCATATATGAAGGTAAGATGATTTCACCAGTAAATCGGTCCCAAGCTGTTAAAAGCTTTATATGCTAATAGTAACACCTTGAATTTGTGGCAAGCCGGGAACCAGCAGAGGCGCTACGTGCTGAAAAGGCCCCGCTCCTGTCAGCAATTGTGCCGCAGCATTAATTAACCACTAATTGCTTTTTCTGGATTAAGCTGCATTCCTGGATCTTATCACACGCAGACCTTGGCTCCCAAATCACCCAGCTGGGGTAGAGTCGATATGTTGGCATTGCTATATTATTGTTATTATTAATTCTCCATCTGTTCTTACCCCTTATCATAAAGAATGCAGTACGGGATGTAGAGCATGCGAAGGAACTTCCATATATCCCGGTATGTCCAGTCCTGGGGAAAGGAGAGCAACGTAATCAGGAGGGATGACATTCCTTCAAATTCCTCTGCTCTAGGAAGCCATCCAGCAAATGAAGGCAAGTTTAGACCTATATACCTTCCTAGGCACAGAGGATCAGAGGAGGGCCAGAGGCACGTAATGCGGTTTTTAAGAAAGGCAGGAAAAGGGTTTGCACTCAGAAGGAAAAGAGAAGTCTAACTCGGTTGATGTCTCCTCTAGTGAATAGAATGGATCAGATCAAGCCCCCCCCCTCCCCGCATCTGCGCAATACATTTGAAGTTGTATCATATCACTTTAAAATGTCATGGCTTCCCCCAAAGACTCCTGGCTACTGTAGTTTGTTAAGAGTGCCATTAAAGGTAAAGGGACCCCTGACCAATAGGTCCAGTCGTGACCGACTCTGGGGTTGCGGCGCTCATCTCGCTTTATTGGCCAAGGGAGCCGGCTTACAGCTTCCGGGTCATGTGGCCAGCAGGACTAAGCCGCTTCTAGCGAACCAGAGAAGCGCACGGAAACACCGTTTACCTTCCCGCCAGAGCAGTACCTATTTATCTACTTGCACTTTGATGTGCTTTCAAACTGCTAGGTTGGCAGGAGCAGGAACTGAGCAACGGGAGCTCACTCCGTCGCGGGGTTTCGAACCGCCGACCTTCTGATCAGCAAATCCTAGGCTCTGTGGTTTAACCCACAGCGCCACCTGCATCCCCAAGGGTGCCATTAGGAGACCCCTATTCACCTCACGATGGATTAATATCCTACAGCCTTTTAAATGTATTTATGGGATGAGGCGGTATCGTTTCATTTTTTCTGCTTTAACTATTTAGTTGTGCTTTTATATTGTATTTTTATCTTGTGAACAGCCCTGAAATCTTTTGACAAAGGCTGGTGCATTAAACAAGCAAACAAACAAACCAGTTACAATTTCCAGAATGGGTTAACATTCAGTCCCTCTTCCCAGGGAACCCTGGGAATTGTAGTTCTATGAGGGGAGTCTCAGCACCTTTAAGAAACTCCCGTTCCCAGGATTCTTTTGGGGAAGCCATGCCTTTCTCGGGGTATATTTTTATTTACTTTCAATAATACTATGTAGGAACAGAAAAATAAAAAAAAAGTATTCAGCATGTTTTGTCATTTTTGAGTCAGAGGCAGTTATCGCAAAGGTTGGCAAATGCAATACAGCATATAACAACAGATCAAATAACTATTTATCCCCTACAAGGCAACTGACCCCCCCTCCAATCCTTTTTTGTTAGCAATCCACACATACTGCATTCTCCAGGATAACACTTTAGGAAACCTCTATTACACATGGGAGACAAGGGAGATAAATAAGGCCAGTAAAATGGTTTAGATGACAAGATACGAAAGGATAAAGGTCATCACCAGTAAGCTCAGTGAACAAGAGAGGAATACAGTGGTACCTCGCAAGACGAATGCCTCGCAAGACAAAAAACTCGCTAGACGAAACATTTTTCCGTTTTCGATTTGCCTCGCAAGACGAATTTCCCTATGGGCTTGCTTCGCAAGACGAAAACGTCTCGCGACTTTGTTTCCTTTGTCTAAAAACAAAGACATGTTTTGTTTATAAAGTTAATTTATTTTCCCTTCAATTTTTGAACTGCTCTTTACAAAATGTGTGACTTTAAAGAGCAGTTAATAAACTGTTGTTGTACCAAATTTGGCTTTGTTTGGACTTTTTTGGACCATAGGAACGCATTAATTGAATTTCAATGCATTCCTATGGGATTTCGTGATTCGCAAGACGAAAAATTCGCTAGACGACAAAACTTGCGGAACGAATTAATTTCGTCTTGCGGGGCACCACTGTACTAAAAAAGAAATACAGATGTTAAGAGTTCTGGATTTTTTACATAGCACGAAGGAGGCGAATTGTCTTCCTTATTAGCGCAACTAATAAAAGAGCAGCAAGCTGAAGTAAATTTTCTCTAGACAGCCCTGCTTTAAGTGCATAGCGCAGATGACATCTGAGAAGCAAGATCTGAAGCCATTGTTTTATAGGGGCTGGAGGGCCGGGATTGGTCCATGGGGTGGGTGGGGTAAACTGATGGGATTCTCCTGCGATGCTGGTACAGCAGCGTAGATGGTGCCCTTGAGGCCCAGAGCTCAATCTGTGGCTGATACGAGGGTGCTTGGTGGCAGTCCGGGGGGAGCCACGCCATGAGGCCAGGCTCCCCCCTTTCCACACTCAGACGCTTAGCTGCAATCTCCACCTCCATCGTTCTACCCGGACACTGAGGTCCCGCACCGAGGGCCTTCTGGCAGTTCCCTCCCTGCGAGAAGCGAGGTTACAGGGAACCAGGCAGAGGGCCTTCTCGGTGGTGGCGCCCGCCCTGTGGAATGCCCTCCCACCAGATGTCAAAGAGAAGAACAACTACCAGACTTTTAGAAGACATCTGAAGACAGCCCTGTTTAGGGAAGCTTTTAATGTTTGATGTTTTAATGCTTTATTATTATTATTATTATTATTATTATTATTAATACAGTCATACCTCGTGTTGCGTTTGCTTCAGGTTGTACGTTTTCACGTTATGTCCCACGACTACCAGAAAGGGTTACTTCCAGGTTTCACCGCTCAGGCATGCGCAGACACGCAAAATGACGCCACGTGCATGTGCAGATGTGGTGAATCACAACCGATGCAAACGCGGGTTGCATTCTGCTCATGTTGCAAACGGGACTCCGGAACAGATCCAGTTTGCAACCAGAGGTACCATTGTAATAATAATAATAATATTTTGTTGGGAGCTGCCCAGAGTGGCTGGGGAAACCCAGTCAGATGAGCAGGGTATAAATAATAAATTTATCATCATCATCTCTGCTTACTGGGCGAGATGCCTCTGAGGAACCCCGACAGACCCACCCAGCCCCTTCTGACATGCCACGGCACCTTTGCTACATACCAGGAGAGGGTTGACCCGCATATATTGGGGCCAATCGGCATCCGTCATACAGAAGGGCGTCAAGGTGCACGAGTAAGGGTCTGTGCGGCGGGTGCCCATCAACACAGCCTCTAGCTGCGGTTGTTGCGCCTTCAGTTCGCCCAGCGCCTGTTTGATGTTCCCGTGGACATTACACATCTGAAGGTTGTACCTGCGGGAGGTAGAAGAGGGAGTCTCACCTGATGCCAACTTTATTTTTTTTGGTGCCGAACAAAGAAGACCTTTTCGTTTGCAACAGATTTAATAACAATGATGGTGATCCCTGGGGACTGCTGCATTTTAGATCTGGGTGGAAACCATAGCTGTCAACTTACAGATTTGAAAATAAGGGACCAGCAGCCTCGAAAATAAGGGATCAGCAGCCAAAATAAGGGATTTTCCGGGCACAGGTATGTTCATCTTCTAAGCCCCTCCAAGCCAAAGGCAGAAAGCCCGGCCAGCAGCCAAACGAAGCCTGAAGCGGTGGTTCCCACAGCGCAGCAACCCGGCGAAGGGGATGCAGCAAGGAAAACCTCCGTCAACTCTCCACTGGGAAGTGCTGAGCAAAGGCGAGTCCCCAGGCAATGCGGCAGATTTGATCGGCACAAGGCATGCAAGCTCCACCCCCCAGTTGTTCTTAGACTCCTTATTGGGTGAGCAACGCACCCAAGCAACACAGCTGGAGCCTCCCTCCTCCCTGGCCGGCAGGGAGGGAGAGAGAGGAGCTGCTTCCTTTGAAACCCGGGAAATTTAAGGGACGTCATCAATAAGGGACAGCAGCGGGACATGGCGCTGGGATAAGGGACTTTCCCGCCAAAGAAGGGACGGTTGACAGCTATGGTGGAAACAGCAAGGAGTCCTGCCGGGATGTTGGGGCCTAAACAAATCCCCCAGAATGCCAGCTTACAGTGCAGTACTCTAGGCGGTACTCAAAATGAAACAAGCACAAAATACGGGGATACAACAAACGAAGGTGCCAATCGTTTTGTTTGTTGCCTGTTAAGGGACTTCACACCAGCCCCCCGGAATGAAAGTACAAGTTTCATACCGCTGGGCTGTGTCTTCGATGAACTCCTCCATCTCGGGAAACGGGGACACGATCCGGATGTAAAGAGCCTGCAGCTTCTCCGACCTCTCCGGACACCGCCTGGGTGGGAAAGAGAGAACATAGGGACCCTTCATTTCAGTGGGAACTGGTTAAGCTGCCTTAAAAGGTAAAGGGACCCCTGACCATTAGGTCCAGTCGTCACCGACTCTGGGGTTGTGGCGCTCATCTCGCTTTATTGGCCGAGGGAGCCGGCGTACAGCTTCCGGGTCATGTGGCCAGCAGGACTAAGCCACTCCTGGCGAACCAGAGCAGTGCACAGAAATGCCGTTTACCTTCCCGGCGGAGCGGCACCTATTTATCTACTTGCACTTTGACGTGTTTTCGAACTGCTAGGTTGGCAGGAGCAGGGAACAAGGAACGGGAGCTCACCCCGTTGCGGGGATTCGAACCGCTGACCTTCTGATCGGCAAGTCCTAGGCTCTGTGGTTTAACCCACAGTGCCACCTGCGTCCCAATCTAGAGAAGCCCTAATGAGAAATACTGGAAGAAGAGGGTGCAAGGTACCTCTGTACAGCAGCATGGAAGAGGTGAAGTAAGGCTGTGCAGTCCTTCCCTCCATTGAATCCGACACAAAGCTTTGACAGAATGTACTTATCCAAAGCTTCCTCAATGGTCCGAATTGCTGCTGCCACCTTCTGGCCAAGAGGGGAACCTACAGAGTGGTAAAAGCAACTAGGATGAAACAGGGTCTTTAAAATAATAATAATAATAAAAATTAAAAACATTATTACTTTTATATATTACATTTATATGCCACCTTTTCCTCCAAGGAGCTACCAAGGTGGTGTGCATGATTCTGCCCTCCATATTTTATACAGTGGTACTTCGGGTTACATACGCTTCTGGTTACATACGCTTCAGGTTACAGACTCTGCTAACCCAGAAAGAGTGCTTCAGGTTAAGAACTTTGCTTCAGGATGAGAACAGAAATCGGGCTCCGGCGGCACGGCAGCAGCAGGAGGCCCCATTAGCTAAAGTGGTACCTCAGGTTAAGAACAGTTTCAGGTTAAGAACAGACCTCCAGAACAAATTAAGTACTTAACCCGAGGTACCATTGTACTCACAACAACATTATAAGGTAGTTTAAGTTGACAAGACTTGACCATTGGTGAACTTTGACATCGTTATTATTATTATTAAATTTCTATACTGCCCTTCAACGGATCATCACAGGGCGCTTTACAATATAAAAACACAAAAATACAATGGTGCCCCGCAAGACGAATGCCTCGCAAGACGGAAAACCCGCTAGACGAAAGGGTTTTCCGTTTTGGAGGTGCTTCGCAAAACGAATCTCCTATGGGCTTGCTTCGCAAGACGAAAATGTCTTGCAAGTTCCTGCGGGGTTTTTTCCCTCCCCCCCCTTTTTCTAAGCCGCTAAGCCGCTTATCAGC
Organism: Podarcis vaucheri; assembly: GCF_965113315.1. NCBI lineage: Eukaryota > Metazoa > Chordata > Lepidosauria > Squamata > Lacertidae > Podarcis > Podarcis vaucheri. Next base: position 9,554,026 of record NC_138754.1, on the reverse strand, counting down.
TGATCCGATAAACTGATAAGCCGCTAAAAGCCGCTAATAGCGCTAATCCGCTAATCCGTCAATGTGCTTGCTTCGCAAGACGAAAAAACTGCTAGACGAAGAGAATCACAGAACGGATTCTTTTCGTCTTGCGAGGCACCACTGTACCATAATAACAAACAGAAACAATACCCTGCCCCACTTTAAAAGGCCGTGGGTTGTTTAATGAGCCAAAGGCCTGGGGGAAGAGGAACGTTTTTGCTTGGTGTCTAGAATCATAGAGCTGCAGAGTTTGAAGGAATCACAAGAGTTATCGAGTCCAAACCCCTGCAATGCAGGAACCTTTCGCCCAGCGTGAAGCTCGGACCCACGACCCTGAGATTAAGAGTCTCATGTTCTATCAGCCAATTAATGAAGGTGTCAGGCAAGCCTCCCTGGGGAGAGCATTCCACTAATAGGGAGCCACTGCAGAAAAGGCCCCGTTCTCGTGTTGCCCCACCCTCTGGACCTCACATGGAGGAGTCACATGAAGAAGGGCCTCAGAGGATGAATGCAGAGTCCTGGAGTGTTTATATGGAGAGAGTTGCTCCTTGTGGTCCTGAGCCATTCAAGGCTTTATAGGTCAAAACCAGCACTTTGAATTGAGCCTGGAAACTACTTGGCAGCCAGTGCAGTCGAGCCAAGATTGAGGTTAAATGCTCAAACCATCTTGCCCTGGTAAGCAACCTGGCCACCGAATTCTGCAGCAGTTGAAGTTTCCAAACCGTCTTCAGAGGCAGCCCTACGTATAATGCATTGCAGTAATCTAACCTAGAGGTTACCAGAATGTAGGCCACAGAAGTTAGGCTATCTCTATCCCAACAGGGCAGCAGCCGGGTCAGTAGCCGAAACAGATTCTAGGCATCATCCCTGACCACTGGCCCTGCTGGCTGGGGGCTGATGGGAGCTGGAGTCTGAAAACATCGCTGAACTACAAATCCCATCATCCCGGACCACAGGCCATGTGGAACTGATGGGAGTTGGAGTCCAACAACATCTACAGGGGATCACAGGTCCCCCCCACCCCTGCTCTGCCTACTACACCACGCTGCCTCTCCTTTCAGCCCCTGCACAGTCCTGCATTCTTAATCTCATGGTCCTCTATCCCCACAGATCCAGCTGTACGCCAGGCATTATAGTGGTACCTCTGGTTGCGAACAGGATCCACTCCAGAGCCCCATTTGCAACATGAGCAGAATGCAACCCGCGTCTGCGCGTGTCACAATTTGCTGCTTCTGCGCATGCCGTCATTTTGAGCATCTGCGCATGCGCGAGTGGCGAAACCCGGAAGTAACCCTTTCCGGTACTTCCGGGTCGCCGCGGGATGCAACCTGAAAAGATTTAACCCGAAGCGTCTTTAACCCGAGGTATGACTGTGTTCCCCTACCGGATTCTGCTAAGGCATACACGTCCTGGGCTGCCTGTGAGACGGGATCGGCCACTAGGGGCACCACGATGCCCGGCGGCAGGTGCTTCATCAGGAAGGCGACTGCTTCCTCCAGGTCCTCTTCCGAATCGGAGTCCAGAGTGAGCTTGACCCGGAAGTAGTTGCTGGACCAATCCGGGTAGGAGCCCAGGCTCGTGCGACGTCTGAAGTTGGCGTTGGCCCGGTCAAGTATGGGCGCGATGAGGGTCTCTTCGGAGTTGACAAATATCTCCTGCGAGCAGAACTGGGTCTTCTCGTTGCGGAAGAGGTGGCCGAGACCATCCAGCGCTCGCCTCATCAGCGACGGGATGCCTGGGAAAACGTAGACGTTCCGGACGCTGATGAGCGGGTAGGGGAAGCGGCGGCCCGTCTTCTCGTCCTCGCCGTAGTTGAGCAGCGACAAAGCGGGGATCCGGACCAGCTTCATCTCGGGGCAGTCGGCCCCCGTCTTGCCAAAAAACTTCTTCACCAGCTCAACCATCTCTGGGTGGGCAACGACCTTCTCTCCGAAAGCCTGGGCGACCGCCTCGAAAGTCACGTCGTCATGCGTGGGGCCAATCCCACCCGAGGTCAGGACGTAGGTGAACTTGCGGGAGAACAACGAGACTTCGTCGGCGATGGCAGCCACGTCGTCGGGAACCACGGAGATCTTGGCCACCTTCACACCCAGCGAGCGAAGCCTCTTGCACATGAAGAAGGAATTCGTGTCTTGGGTGTAGCCCTGCCGAAACAAGAGAGCTGTCAGTGCGAAGAGGTCTGCCACAAATATTGCCAAATCCTGCATCCTATTACATAGGTCAGGGGTCTGCAACCTTTAAGACAAAAAGAGCCACTTGGACCCATTTCCGAAGAAAAAACAACAACTGGGAGCCGCAAAACCATTGCGACATTTAAAACAAATATATCTCCGGAGCCATGATCTGACAGCGGGCGGGAAGGTGACGTCGGGACGGTGCGTGACTAACACACGCACCGCCCCCATGCGACGTCACAGCCAGCACAGCGCCCGCCACAGTGAGGAGTGTTGGGGCGCACAATGCGCCTCCTCCCCTCGCTAGTATCCGTCCCGGAGCCGCAGCAAAGATGTAAAAGAGCCACATGCGGCTCCGGAGCCGCGGGTTGCAGACCCCTGACATAGGTAAAGGGACCCCTGATCATTAGGTCCAGTTGTGACCGACTCTGGGGTTGCGGCGCTCATCTCGCTTTATTGGCCGAGGGAGCCGGCGTACAGCTTCCGGGTCATGTGGCCAGCATGACTAAGCCGCTTCTGGCGAACCAGAGCAGCGCACGGAAACGCCGTTTACCTTCCCGCCGGAGCGGTACCTATTTATCTACTTGCACTTTTTGGTGTGCTTTCAAACTGCTAGGTTGGCAGGAGCAGGGACCGAGCAACGGGAGCTCACCCCATCGATCCTATTACATATTTCACTTAATAATCCACATTGGATTATCGCAATCCAATCTGCGTGGGGCTGCCCTTGAGGATGACTAAGGAACTTCAACTGGTCCAAAACGCAGAGGCCGGATTATTAATTTATTTGATAATATTTGTATACCGCTTGATTGCAGAATACCTCACAGCGGTTTACAAAAAGGAAGAAACAATAGGATTATTGGTTAAAAACCATATAGTGATGGGGGAGTATCTTGTAGCTTTTTTCTGTTCCTTTTTTCTTCAGTTTTTCTTCTTTTAGTTCCTGTAATTCGTTTTTTATAGTATTGCGAAAACTTCATTAACCACCACCTCAAATAAAACATAAAAAAAATTAAAAACACCAAAATACTGGGTAGGCTTGTCTAAACAAAAATGTTTTTAGCTGGCGCTGAAAAGGAGACAGTGAAGACGCCTGCCTGATGTCAAAACGCAGGCAGCTCTAATTTAGCTCTTGATTTTGTTCCACTTCGGTTTTTGTGACCTTCCTTAAGCCTCTGGGTTAGGGAGAGGTCTGCATGCAGATGAAGGAGAGGGTGGTTGATGAAGGACCCTGCGTGAGAGGCAGGGAAGGGAAGATCTCCCAGGTGAGAGCTGGAAAGGTCTCGCCTCTTTGTATGTGGGACAAGAGTTAAGATCTTCCTTTGAGAGAGGACTTGGCATTCTTCTTTTCCTTCCTTTTGTTTAGCTTCATTTTGTTTTTAATTGTATTATGAAAACTCTTAATGAAATCTCATAAAAACAAAAGATCGATTTAGATTACCGGCTAGGGTTCCATGTAGATCATATAGACCAGGGGTCAGCAAACTTATCGCACCTCGGGCCAGTGTCTCCAGCGCCAACTGCGCGGTGGCCCACAGGGCGGGGGAGCGCGTGCCCATATGTGTGCGCACACGTTATTTCCAGCGCGCTTCCAAGTCGGAGGAGCACCGGAAATAGCTTGTGCACATGTGCACGGGCCTCTTCCGACCCGGATGGGCAATGGAAATAAGCTTGCGCATGCGCAAATAACGCTTGCGCATAAGCTATTTCCAGTGCTCCTCCGACCCGGAAGTGGGCAGCCATGCAGCGGAGCGCTAGTAAGAGCAGGCGGGAGGGGTTGCTGCAGGCCGGATAAACTAGTCCCTTGGGCCTTATCCAGCCCACGGACCTTAGTTTGGGGACCCCTAATATAGACTAAATTGCATTGGCTCTCGCAGGAAGGAGGATGGGGACAAACCTAGAATCCAGCTCCGCCAATTACAGTGGTGCCCCGCAAGACGAATGCCTCGCAAGACGGAAAACTCGTTAGACGAAAGAGTTTTCCGTTTTGGAGAAGCTTCGCAAAACGAAAATGTCTTGCGAGTTCCTGATGGTTTTTTTTCCTTCCCCCCCCTTTTCTAAGCCGCTAAGCTGCTTATCAGCTGATCCGATAAGCCGCTAAAAGCCGCTAATAGCGCTAATCCGTCAATGGGCTTGCTTCGCAAGACGAAAAAACCGCTAGACGAAGAGAATCACAGAACGGATTCTTTTCATCTTGCGAGGCACCACTGTACTGCCTCTGGCTCTGCCTACTGTTGCCCTCTCTGCCTCCAGCCCCCAATGGGCATCACCAACTGCCACTGCGTCTAAGACAAGGGCCATTGCCACACCTTCCCACAGCTCACGCACCTTTAGAATCTCGTCCCCGATAACTATGATCCCAGCTGTCACAGTGCCATCCGAGGTTCCCTCACTGGTTCCGGGAGCGGCGGCGCTGCTCTGTGCTGCCATGGCTCGGAGATACCCGCTGTGCCGTCCTGTGTGCAGAATGCCCTGGCACAGCCGGAGGTTCCAGCGCATCACTGCCAGGGCTCAGCAGGGTGCAGGGGGGCCCACATGGCAAAGCAGTAAGGAGGCTGGCATGAACTAAAACTTGGGAACAAGCAAGATCACAAAGTAGGATTCCCCGTTTACCTCTCCTTGCGATGGAACACTCCTTGTAAGGCCTTGTATGTTTGAAGCCACCCAGACAGAAGAGGGGAGACTTGGGCCAGCTCGCTTGGTCACCTGCGTGGGGTTCCTTCTCGCCTACGGTGACCAAGCTACGGCTAAATGCAAAGCTGCCACCAGATTCTATGAAACAGCACTGAGTTAGAATTAATAAACAGTGAGAATGAGCACTGAAATGTCCACAGGTTATGGCTCTGTACACATTAAGGCACATTCAAAGTACATTCTGCCCCTTAAATAATTCTAGGTACCGTAGTTTTCTTCCCCTGCCCCAGCAATCCTTAACAAACTACAGTGCCCAGAATTCTTTGCAAGAGGGGTATGTGCTTTGAATGTGTTTTAAAAGTATAGTCACCTGGTGTAGGGGTCCCCAACCTTTTCTTTTGGGGGGGAGTTCCATAGGCACATTTGGAAACCTGAGAGACTGCAACAGGCCCCGCAAAATACCCATTTCACAGAAGAGACACTGACGATGCTCAGAAAGGTCCTCTCCAAAACAGGAAAAACATCCTCCATGCCCCCAAACAAGACACATGGATAAAAGGCAGGTAACATCCCTTCCCAAAATGAGGGAAGCTCCCCTCTGCGGTGCTGGCTGCAGCCGATAGGAGTGCGGTCCTAAACACCTGGAAGCTTTCAGGTTGGTGAAGTCAGAGCTACACTTGCCCTTCCCTCTCAAGGAATTCAGGAATCCAAGCTGCCCAGCCAAGCTACATAGCAGCGGCACCTGCTCCTTCCTCCCTGCTTTGGGCCTAGAATCCAGGGGTCTTGAGGATGGGTGCCAACTGGTCAGAAAAGGAAGGAAAACACCCTAACCTCAACCACTTGAGCAACATTAGCGAAGTTTTGATGCACATATTATTACTATTATCAAATTTACTAGTCGCTTGTTCCTACAAGGTCTTCAAGCGACCTGCATTTAAAAAAATAAGCAAAAATGCATCAAGCCATTAAAAAGTCGCATAAAACATTAACATCCTCATAAAACACCTACACGCACACACAAATGAAAGACCCCAGCTCCCCCTATTGATTGCAATATGTTAAAATCAATATATATGTGTGTAAATAAATAAAAACAAGTATTACATTATCTACAATGGTACTTCCCAAACTTACAATAATTGGGTTTGAAAATTTAGTTTTACTGGCATGCCCCTTCTTGGAAGATAATTTGGGGGGAGTTTTAATAATACTATTATATATATATATATATATATATATATATATGCAGGTTTTGGTGTCTTCGGGTGTCTTCCCGTGTAAGAGTATTTCTGACATATATATATATGTGTGTGTGTGTGTGTGTGTGTCATATACCATTTGAAACCCTTTCCTGTACCCTCTGGGGTATGCGTACCACACTTTGGAAAATGCTGGTCTACAATATTCTTTGAGAGGGAAGGGCAAGATAATAATAATAATGACCTGTATTTATATGAGTAACCACTGAAAATATCCATAAAAAAGCAACTGTACCAAAAAAATTGTTGTGAAAATAAGAAATATTTGGGGGTGGGGGTGCCAAATTTTGTCCTCGCTCAGGGCGCCCATCTTACCAAACTCTGCCCCAATATATATTGGTAGATCAATGAAAATAAGCATTGTGTTGTAAAGAATACTGCCGTATTATTATTATTATTATTATTATTATTATTATTATTATTGATAACCCACTCTGGGACTTCATTGTGAAAGGCAGGTAAGAAATCTAAAATAAAATAAAAATTAATAAAACTACATCATAAAATCAACAATAATAGGTGAAGACGTGGCTGTCACGGGAGATAAACAAAATCCTTTGCTGCGGGTCCAGCTGCTCTTAAAAGGCACAGCTTCAGGGGCCAGTGCGGAAGTTGGCAACCTTCAGTCCATTCCAATGTTACTTGGTTTCTGCTCTAACCCTGTTTTGTGTCCCCTGGGAGGAAAAGCACTCTGCACGTGGCCAGAGTTACTCTCCTTCGCATCCTTCAGGACACAGAGGGGGAGGGGATGGCCCCGAAAACACCTCCTGGGACGGAGCCTCGCGAAGCCCCCCCCCCAACTCATATTCAAAGCAGCCTCCCCTCCCTCGCTCTTCCTACTCACCTCCCGTCTCAGATCAAAGCTCACCGAATCTCCCCGCCCGCCTCTTATCCATTGGCCGCTCCGTCGACGTCGCCCCGCCTCCTCCCCTCCCATTGGACAGCAGGAAAAGGGGCGGGGAAAAGAACGGCCTATGGAAAGAAACCGATTGGCCAGAAGCTTCGTCTCGTAGCAAGCCTGATGCGCCTATTAGAAGGAAGATGGAGAATGAGCAAGAGACCCTTGGGGAGGGAGGGGGGGACTACGATTCCCATCGTGCTTTGCGGCATTCACCTTCGTTCGAGGGTGTCTTTGAAAGGCAGGAGGGAGGTTGGGGCTCTTAGGGCGAGAGATAGCTAAAAGTAAGGAGATGAAATGAAGGATGATAATGAAAATAATATTAATACACTACAGATCACCATCAATCTAGGAAGGTGTATCAGCAGACAAGGTTGGCAGATGTATGGAAAATATTTGGGAAGGGGAGTCAGAAAAGGGGGAGGAGGGAGAGACTACATCTCTCAATATTGAACTCAAGTTCAATAAGGCTTGAGTATGCTCAGTGGTTAGGGACACGGGTGGCACTGTGCGTTAAACCACAGAGCCTAGGGTGGTTCGATTCCCCGCGACGGGGTGAGCTCCCATTGCTCTGTCCCAGCTCCTGCCAACCTAGCAGTTCGAAAGCACGCCAGTGCAAGTAGATTAATAGGTACCGCTCTGGCGGGAAGGTAAACGCCGTTTCCATGTGCTGCTCTGGTTCACCAGAAGCAGCTTAGTCATGCTGGCCACATGACCTGGAAGCTGTACGCCGGCTCCCTCGGCCAATAAAGCGAGATGAGCGCCGCAACCCCAGAGTCATCTGTGACTGGACCTAGTGGTCAGGGGTCCCTTTACCTATGTTCAGAGGCTACAGAATTGTAGAGCTGGAATGGACCATGACAGTCATCTATTCCAACCCCCTGCAATGCAGGAATCGTGTTTGCCTAACGTGGGGCTCGAACCCACAACGCTGAGATTAAAAGTAACATGCTCTTACCAACTGAGCTGTCCACAACATTTGGTGGAGATGGAATGCTGTGACTGAGCACACTGTACAGAATCACTTCATGCTGCCATATGTTTTCAAACTCTGTTGGGAAGAAAGGCTATCTTACAGATTGCTTGGGACTACCAGTTTTCCCTTGCAAGGTGCGAGGTGTGCTTCTAGGGCACAGTTGCAGGCAGCGTAGGCCAGTGATGAATCCCAACCAGTTTATCCAGTAAAATGAGTTTGTACCCTGCTCCCAGAATCCACTGCATGTGATCAGCACTTCCTCAGCAGATGTTGACTTGGAAAATATTTCCTCAAAGGAGGAGAAAGTTGTGAAACATCAGCTTGTCACTATGCGCACACACACACACACACACACACTAGAAAAGTACTACAGCGAGAGTTTTCAGATGTCCCTTTCATGACTCATAATGTGAATTCACCCTGGCAGACTTCTTTTGTGTGTGTGTGTGTGTGAACTCTCGTCATGGTACAAAATGTTTTTGAGTGCTTGTGTTTCCGCTTAGTAATGATGCCCAGGCCAGGACCTGTCAGTCAGTTCAGCTGCTATAGTGCATGTTAAAAATTAGACTATGCTTAAAATTTTTGAATGCTGATGACATCGAAATGAATTGAAGAGGTTCTAGCAACAAGGTAAAATGTAAGATGGGATTAATAATAGATAAACTAATAGGACATGAATTTGCTGGACCAAATGGGAGACCAAAAATGGGAGACATGAGGAAGTCAGGAAAATAAGTTAACGAAAGATGAGAAACTAAGAAAGAGGGATTTCTGGTTTTTTTCCTATATGCGTTTTTTCCTTGCTATTTTTGTGTTTAATGTCTGTATTTTTGTATTTTGTAATTTTGTATCTTTTTTTGCTCTATGTATTTTTCTAAACTTTTCTATTGATAAAACTTAATAAAATATTATAAAAAAATAAAAATAAAATAAAAATTAGACTATGCTTCGAAACCGTTAAAGTTCTGCTTGTGTGATAGCCTACTTTGAGATCTGGGTGGACCAGGGTTTTTATATCTCACACAAATCCTGCTCATAAAAATTCTCCAAAACGCTGCAGCACTGCTTGTGTTTGCACACAAAGCTACGCCAAGGTTTGCTTTAACCATGGTTTACTCAGCAAGCCATTACTCATATTGCAGAGAACCCACGGTTTGTTTCTCCAAAGCTTTGTTTGTTTTCCAGCTTCTGTTGCTTCTGTAGGTCAGCAAACATATGTGGTGGGGTGGCAAAAGAAGCCATGGTCAAGCAAACCTGTTAGGATTGGCCCTAACAACACACCATGGCGAAAACAAACTGTTTCCTAAGCCAAGGAGATCATGACATCACATCAGTTTGCTGCCAGTAAACAAACCATTGTTAGTTTGTTGGGCCCAGACGACCTATGCTTTGGTTGAGCAAACCATCACTTTGAATTGGGTGTAAACCAGACAACTGTATCTTCCTGCCTCTTAATTCTCACTACAACCTCTTGAGTCAAGTTGGTGGAGCCTCCAGATGCCGTTGAGCTATAGTTTTCATTGCTCGAAGCCATTGCCCATGATTGCTAGGGCTGATGGGAGTTGTATTTCAGCAACACCCAGAGGCTAACGCTTGCCCACTCTTATATTAAAGGCTGTTGCAATGGTTCTTCTGTCAATTAGGGGGCTTGCTGCCCAATTCTAAGCTTACAAAAAAAAAAAAAATCCAGGTGGACTTTAGGACATTTTGCATTTGAGCTGGAATAAAAATAATTCCTTTTTTCTCTCCTGAATGCTCTCGCCTGGTCTGATGCCCTTGGGACACAAGATAGGTTCAAATTTTAAAAAGCTGTAGGTGAGGCAACTAATTCACTGTTTCACCAGTATATGTGAAGGAGCGTCTCCACCCTCATCGTTCTACCCGGACACTGAGGTCCAGCACCGAGGGCCTTCTGGCGGTTCCCTCACTGCGAGAGGCCAAGTTACAGGGAACCAGGCAGAGAGCCTTCTCGGTAGTGGCACCCTCCCTGTGGAACACCCTCCCACCAGATGTCAAAGAGAACAACTACCAGACTTTTAGAAGACATCTGAAGGCAGCCCTGTTTAGGCAAGTTTTTAATGTTTGATGTTTTATCGTGTTATAATATTCTGTTGGGAGCCGCCCAGAGTGGCTGGGGAAGCCCAGCCAGATGGGCAGGGTATAAATAATAAATTATTATTATAGCTGTTAGGTTGAAAAAGCTACCCTACCCTTGTACTAAAGGCAACTTTCAGGGGGCCAGTGGTGGGTGTGGCCAGAGACAAAAATGGGCGCAGCAACAGGCATGACACTTACCTTTGTATGGTTGAGTATGTTCCAGCCACACTGACGACAGAGGTTTCAACACATACAGAGCTTTGTGTCCACACATCCAGGCAAGGAAGAGGCATTAGCAGAGGATACATTCCAGCCAGGCAAAAAGCACTCAAGGAGAGCACAGGGTAGGGTCAGTAAGGCATGTAGATAGCGGAAGTCTTGAGGGACAGGCAGAAAGGACTGGAGGGCTGCAATCCACCCCCAGGCAAGAGGTTTCCCTAACCTTAACCCATTCCTTCGTTTTTTATGCTAGCAGCTTTGCCAAGTCTTTCCCCAGAGGTGGAAGTTGCTTCTTTAAGAGGGGAAAAATACTGTGCAACTGAATGCACATCAGCCAGCCCCCACTTGTTCCTATGCCCACTTAAGTATTAAGGAGAGGCAATGGGATGCCTAGAGAGGTAGCTATGTCTTTTCTTGATGCGTAAAGTTTGTTTGTTTTAAGAGACAGTTGCATTTCTGCAGAAAGGCCTCAGAAAGAGAAGCTGTAACACACATTGCAAAGATGTCTGCAAACGTGACATCAGCCCTGCTATGTGGAAATTCCTTGCAGATGACCACAGTGCCCGGAGACAGACAGTCACACCATTTTTGCATAGCAGTGACCAGAGGAGGAATGATTGCTGGGAGGAGCGCAAAGAGTAGAAATGCCGTGATGCATGTGCAGCAGCACAACCAGATGCCTTCATTTGCCCCACCTGCAACAAAACATGTCTCTCCCATATCGGTCTCTACAGCCACAGCAGGTGCTGCAACTTTCCAACAGTTTGACATCACTTCCAAAGGCATACTCCTCCACTATCTCCCGAGACAGATGGATGCCAACAACATGCACAAGCTCATCTGCAGCTTATTTTTAAAATACTTCTAGCTCAGCTTTGTAAATAAATCCATAAAGGTTACTTACCAGCAGAAATAAAATAATTTAGTAGCCTGCTAAGAGGTTTGTTGTTAGCATTGTTATGGTGACCATGGAGGAGGTGCTGCCCCTGGAGGCATAGAAATAACCACTGATTGGATAAAATATAGATATCTACCTAGCACGCTGGCAGATCTTCCCCTTCTCTGCCTGTCCATTCACTTGTCTGCATGCAATTCCATGCACTGTTTGCACATCAGCTGTTAATACAAAGCTGTTCAAGCCACATTTGAGAGTACAGCAACCAGAAGGTTTGAGGGAGTCTATGAAATAAGCAAAAAGGATGTGTAAAACCTTGGTGCTTTATTGACAGACCCTGAAGAACAGTCATATCAAGCGTAACTTTTAAAAGTTCCAAAGGATTAACATGAAATACAAGGTTTTAAAAAAAGATTTAAAAAACATAGATTAGAAATATCCAACCAGGGAAACACACTGCATTCTCCTGGGTTTAAAAACAAAACCAGCCCTGCTGTGTGGGATAAAGCAGGAGCAAGGCTTCAGCCAGTGTAAAAAAAATCAATGTTTCAGCAGCTAAAACCAATCCTTTTCAGCAGACAGTCTTTCTGCAGCAAGCAAAGCTTTTCTTGTCTGGCATTAACTGTTGCATTGAGCGGCCTTTTCTTGACAGACATAGTGAAAACATTTGTCAAACTTTTCCAAAAAACACAGTTGCTGGGTTTTTTGTTTAAAGGTGCTTATAGCTAAAACATGGGGGAAGGCCCAAGCACATCATTTTTCTGGCTTCTTTGGCAACGGCCGTCGGAAAAGCAGGATGTGGGGCTCTGCAGGGAGAAAGGAAATGGCATGTTAAAAAAAGATCTAGAAAATAATATTGAAAGGCCAGGTGACTCAAGCCTAACGGGTGTTTCTAAGCATATGTTAAAATTCAGATGTCACAAACATGACCTCCAAAACAGCATCCGATGCATCCACCAGCTTCCTCCAAATCCAGGTTTTTATTTGAAGTTACTAATCCACACTGCAGCAACAATAAGCTTAAAGCTACAGTGGTGCCCTGCAAGACGAATGCTTTGCAAGACGGAAAACTCGCTAGACGAAAGAGTTTTCTGTTTTGGAGGTGCTTCGCAAAACGAATTTCCTATGGGCTTGCTTCGCAAGACGACAATGCCTTGCGAGTTCCTGCTGGTTTTTTCCCCTTTCCCCCCTTTTTCTAAGCCGCTAAGCCGCTTATCAGCTGATCCGATCAGCAGATAAGCCGCTAAAAGCCGCTAATAGCGCTAATCTGCTAATCCGTCAATGGGCTTGCTTTGCAAGACGAAAAAACTGCTAGGCGAAGAGAATCACAGAACGGATTCTTTTCGTCTTGCGAGGCACCACTGTACAACCATGTAAGAGCAGCGGTAGAACAGCTGTTTTGCATGCAGAAGGTCCCCAGATTCAATCTCTGGCATCTCCATGTGTGGCTGAGAGAAACCCCTGCTTGAAACACTGGAGAGCCACTTCTGGTCAGTGCAGACAACACAGAGAGATAGACCAGTGGTCCTCTCAGTATAAGACAGCTTCCTATGTTAAAAAATCTGCAGGCAGAAGGGATTGGGAGAAGCAGAATCTTACGCTTGTCACAGGTCCCTCTCCCTCTTCAAAAATTGTGACTGCAAAACATTGTAAGCTGTTTTTGGTAGTTAAAATATTTCAAATATTTCATTTTTTTCTACTTAATCACATTATTATTTATTGATTCATCATAAGCATATGTATAAGCCAACATATAACCATACAAACAATAACAAAACTATATACGGAGCATATTCAGTATAAAAACAAATTACAGAGCCAAGTTTTTAAGATGAGTCTATATAGCACAATTACAGCAAGGCGTGAGTTATAGGAATAGTTCTTAAATGATTATTTCTATTTATACAATAAAAAATGGCTGCATCAAAACTCTAATTTGTCTTTACTGCAGGGCACTTTCTCTTCTTGATATCCCTGGCCAGCTCCCTGATCAGTTCAGAGCTTCTGTCACCCACTGAGTGACAGGCCAACCCTGACTGTGATCTGGACAAGGGGAAGACGAAAGTAACTTCCTGCTTTAGTGGAGGTAATGGACACTCCCGACTATGGCTGGTGCTCTGCCAAACTGAGAGGCAAGATATGCAGTATATGCCAGGAGTCTTTTCATCTTGTCATATTCAATCACATACCAAGGGTGGTGAACATTATGAACACCAGTAAACTGGGCCATAAGGAGTACTTTATTAATACATAAACTCTGCTCCTAGGGGAGGCAGAGGCATTCGCTTAAATAGAAAGCAGTGAGGAACTAGCAACTTTAAATTAAAACTGGGATTTGCAAGAAGCCGACAGAAGCATTGGATGCTGTTTTTGAAGCCACATCTGTGTGCTTTGAAAATCACAGGCTTTATAGCGCAGTGGCTCTCTGCAAAGGCCTAAATATTTTTATGTCTGAATAGATATACAGTCTATACAGTTACTGAGATTGTAACTATAATTTGTAACAGTAATCTGCACCCCCACTGCCTCCCTTTGAATGGGATAGCTCTCCGAAGAACCTAAGGAGAGCCTGCAAGATTCCTCCAGGAAGTCCACAGGCAGGGCATAAAGGCAAAGGTAATAATAATAATAATAATTTATTATTTATACCCCGCCCATCTGGCTGGGCCTCCCCAGCCACTCTGGGCGGCTTCCATAAAAACCAAAAATACAATAAAATATCACACGTTAAAAACTTCCCTGAACAGGGCTGCCTTAAGATGTCTCCTGAATGTCAGGTAGTTGTTTATCGCCTTGACATCTGCTGGAAGGGTGTTCCACAGGGCGGGCGCCACTACCGAGAAGGCCCTCTGCCTGGTTCCCTGTAGCTTTGCTTCTCGCAATGAGGGAACCGCCAGAAGGCCCTCGGCGCTGGACCTCAGCGTCCGGGCAGAATGATGGGGGTGGAGACGCTCCTTCAGGTATACTGGACCGAGGCCGTTTAGGGCTTTAAAGGTCAGCACCAACACTTTGAATTGTGCTCGGAAACGTACTGGGAGCCAATGCAGGTCTTTCAAGACCGGTGTTATATGGTCTCGGCGACCGCTCCCAGTCACCAGTCTAGCTGCCGCATTCTGGATTAGTTGTAGTTTCCGAGTCACCTTCAAAGGTAGCCCTACGTAGAGCGCATTGCAGTAGTCCAAGCGGGAGATAACCAGAGCATGCACCACTCTGGCGAGACAGTCCGCAGGCAGATAGGGTCTCAGCCTACGTACCAGATGGAGCTGGTAAACAGCTGCCCTGGACACAGATTTGACCTGTGCCTCCATGGACAGCTGTGAGTCCAAAATGACTCCCAGGCTGCGCACCTGGTCCTTCAGGGGCACAGTTACCCCATTCAGGACCAGGGAATCCTCCACACCTGCCCGCCTCCTGTCCCCCAAAAACAGTACTTCTGTCTTGTCAGGATTCAACCTCAATCTGTTAGCCGCCATCCATCCTCCAACCGCCTCCAGACACTCACACAGGACCTTCACCGCCTTCACTGGTTCTGATTTAAAAGAGAGGTAGAGCTGGGTATCATCCGCATACTGATGAACACCCAGCCCAAACCTCCTGATGATCTCTCCCAGCGGCCGCATGTAGATGTTGAAAAGCATGGGGGAGAGGACAGAACCCTGAGGCACCCCACAAGTGAGAGCCCAGGGGTCTGAACACTCATCCCCCACCACCACTTTCTGAACACGGCCCAGGAGGAAGGAGCGGAACCACTGTATAACAGTGCCCCCAGCTCCCAGCCCCTCAAGACGGTCCAGAAGGATGCTATGGTCGATGGTATCAAACGCCGCTGAGAGATCCAGCAGAACTAGGAAACAGCTCTCACCTTTGTCCCTAGCCCGCCGGAGATCATCAACCAGTGCGACCAAGGCAGTTTCAGTCCCATGATGAGGCCTGAATCCCGACTGGAAGGGATCCAAATGGTCCGCTTCTTCCAGGCGTGCCTGGAGTTGTTCGGCAACCGCTCGCTCAATCACCTTGCCCAGGAATGGAAGATTTGAGACTGGGCGATAGTTGGCCATCGTGGCCACATCTAAAGATGGTTTTTTACGAAGCGGTTTAATAACCGCCTCTTTCAGCGGGTCTGGGAAGGCTCCCTCACGGAGGGAAGCATTCACCACCCCACGAAGCCCATTGCCCAGCCCTTCCCGGCTTGCTTTTATTAGCCAGGATGGGCAAGGATCCAGGAGACAGGTGGTTGGTTTCACTCGTCCAAGCAGCCTGTCCACATCCTCGGAGGTAACAGATTGGAATTGATCCCACTCAACTTGACCAGACAGAACTCTTGCACTCTCCCGCCCCGGCCCTGCTCCCACGGTGGAGTCTACTTCTTCCCGAATCTGAGCGATTTTATCTGCAAAAAACTTTGCAAAATCATTGCAGGAGAACATGTGGCCCGTACTGGGCCCCGATGTTGCAGGTGGTTCCGCTAAATTGTGAACCACCTGAAAAAGTCTCCTGCTGCTGTTTTCTGCAGATGCAAAAGAGGCGGTGAAGAAATTCTTCTTCGCCGTCGCTATCGCCACTTGGTAGGCTCGACGTTGAGCTCTAACCTGTGTCCGGTCGGATTCGGAATGAGTTATCCGCCACCGGCGCTCTAGCCGTCTCAACGATTGTTTCATTGCCCTCAGATCCGTGGAAAACCACGGGGCTGTCTGGGCTCCATGCAATCGGATACGGCGCTTCGGAGCCAAACAGTCAATAGCTCTGGTTAACTCCACATTCCAGTGGGCCACCAGGGAATCAGCTGAAAGGCCATCAACATGGGATAAAGCATCCCCTACCACTCTCTGGAAACCATTTGGATCCATTAAGTGGCGGGGGCGGACCATCCGAATTGGTCCCACCTCCCTGCAGAGGGGATGGGTCGCAGAGAAGTCCAGTTGCACCAGGAAGTGATCTGACCATGGCACTTCTTTCGTTTCGCTTTTACTTAGTGTCAGATCACCAACATCCATAGAGGTAAACACCAGGTCCAAGGCATGTCCACGGCTATGGGTTGGGCCAGACTTATTCAGGGACAGCCCCATGGAGGCCATGCTTTCCACGAAGTCCCGAGCGGCCCCTTGTAAGGTCGTGTCAGCATGGATGTTAAAATCCCCTAGGACGACCAAGCTAGGTGTCTCCAGGAGAACATCCACCACGACCTGAAGCAGCTCGGGCAGGGAATCCTTGGCGCAGCGGGGAGGTCGGTACACCAAAAGGAATCCTGTACTGCCCCTATTGCCCAACTTCCAGAACATGCACTCAGAAAACTGGGTCTTCCCAATTGGACGCCTGGTGCAGACTAATGACTTCCTAAAAATCACTGCAACCCCCCCTCCCCGCCCACATGACCTGGGTTGCTGTGCGTAAGAGAAACCTGGTGGACAAGCAGCGGCAAGAACAGGCCCATCTGCTTCACCCAACCAAGTCTCTGTTACACAAGCCAGGTCAAATCCTCCATCCATGATCAAGTCCTTCTTCACTGCTATCCTTAAAAACACAAGGAGACCCCTCTGGATCAGGCCAATGGGCCACCTAGCCCAGCCCAGTAGGCAACCAGATGCCTGTGGGAAACCTGCAAGCAGGATCTGAGAACAAGAGAACTCTTCCCTCCTGCAGTTTCATCGACTGGTACAGTGGTGCCCCGCAAGACGAATGCCTCGCAAGACGAAAAACTCGCTAGACAAAAGGGTTTTTCGGTTTTGCGTTGCTTCGCTAGACGAATTTCCCTATGGGCTTGCTTCGCAAGACGAAAAGTCTTGCGCTTTTTTCTTAAAGCCGCTTGAAGAGGCGCAGTTGCGACGGACCGTGCTTCGCAAGACGAAAAACATCGCAAGACGAAAAGACTCGTGGAACGAATTATTTTCGTCTTGCGAGGCACCACTGTACTTGGAAGCATTACTGCCTCCAGCTCTGGAGGCAGAGCATAGTCACCATGGCTAACAGGCACTGATGACCTTTTACTGCATGAATTTGTCTAATCCTCTTTTAAAATCATCCGAGTCGCTGACCAACAGTGCCTGCCTCTTGTGGGAGCGACTTCCTTGTTTTAAGTATGTGCAGTGTGGAACTAGAGGAGCTGTTTATATCAGGTCACACTAGCTGTGTGTCCAGGGCAGGGACAGGGAACTTGTGGCTCTCCACGCACTGCTGGACTCCAAATCCCAGCAGTCCCAGGACTCTCATTGGTCAGCCATGATGGAATTTGCGGTCCAACATCTGGAGGGCAGAGGTCCGCCATGCATGCCCTAGATACATGTCCCAATCAATCAGGGATCACATATCCTCCACCCCTGCTTTAGACGTAAGCAAGCCAGCTGCCTATAATTCTTGCAGGGCACAATTCAACTTGGTGTTTAAAGCAGCTATTGTAGTACAGCTCTTTTTGGTCATCAAGAAGAAGAAATGTGTGCACGTGCAACAGAGAGATAGCAGGTCTCACATCCTACCCAATCTATTTCCTGCTACCCTGATATCAGAAAGCCATTTTGTCATCCCTTCCCCTCAAGCAAGGTCTCTTAGCATTTGCTCCAGGCCTCCTGTGCCATTGTACAACCTACCTGGCTCGTGGATCATGTAGTGAACCCAGCCCTGGCTTTGCTGGACCCCCAGGTTCCGCCACTCTGACTCGGACATGAGGTGGGTCTTCGGGACCAGCTTGGCAATGTCCTTTGGAAGCATCACGTGCCTGCAGTGTTAGGATCAAGAGAAGAGAATGTTAAAAGAAGCACAGGAAGGATCGCTGTAAAATAGTTTGTGACCATTAAGTCAATCGACAGAAAGTAAAGAGACCCAACAAATTGGACCCATGGCCCATCTGGTCCAGCAATTATGTTCAATTCATCCAATATATGGAGGGCAAGCCTATCAATGGGGGCTAGCCATAATGGCTATGGTCTACCTACACAATCAGAGGAAGCAATGTTTCGTTCTGCGTATCAGTGGCTGAAAACCACAGGAGACAGTTTTGCATTTGGTTGCCCACTATGAGAACTGGATGATAGACCAGATGGGCCACTGGCCTGATCCGGCAGGGTCTCACATTTCTGGGAAGCCCACAAGACTAGACTTGAAGGAAATGTCACTTTCCTATTGTTATTCTTCAGCAATTGTTAAGCATGTTGCCTCCAATACTCAAGGCAGTACAGTGGTACCTCGGGTTAAGAACTTAATTCATTCTGGAGGTCCATTCTTAACCTGAGGTACCACTTTAGCTAATGGGGCCTCCTGCTGCTGCCGTGCCGCCGCCGCACGATTTCTGTTCTCATCCTGAAGCAAAGTTCTTAACCCGAGGTACTATTTCTGGGTTAGCGGCATATGTAACCTGAGGTACCACTGTATACATATAGTAGCCACTAGAAAGCCACCTCTCTATCCAAACCACCTGCACAGTATAACAAAGGAAGTACTGTATATCAGAAACCTCCTTTTTCCTAGTACTGAATCTGCTGCACTCAACAACCCACAATCATAACTGGTTATTCCGATTACTGTTCTGACAGATTATTCCTAAAAACTGTCCCCTACACCAGAAATTATGACAATAACGGTAATGATGATAATGCTAGATCCGTCCAATTAACAGATTATGAGCTTCTTTCCAGAGCTGCTCCCCAATTTACCATCAGAACTGCTCACTATTCTGAGAGATTCTTCCTGAAGCTATTCCATTATAATATTACGTTTTGACACCACCTTTCCTTCCAAGGAGGGACACAGGTGGCGCTGTGCGTTAAACCACAGAGCCTAGGACTTGCCGATCAGAAGGTTCGAATCCCCATGACGGGGTGATTCCCGTTGCTCAGTCCCTGCTCCTGCCAACCTAGCAGTTCGAAAGCACGTAAAACTGCAAGTAGATAAATAGGTACCGCTCTGGCGGCATGGTAAACGGTGTTTCCGTGCGCTGCTCTGGTTTGCCAGAAGCAGCTTAGTCATGCTGGCCACATGACCCGGAAGCTGTACGCCGGCTCCCTCGGCCAGTAAAGCGAGATGAGCGCCGCAACCCCAGAGTCAGCCACGACTGGACCTAATGGTCAGGGCCCCTTTACCTTTACCTTCCTTCCAAGGAGGATGAGATGGAGCAAGTGGTTCTCACTCCCCTCCCCCATTTTTATCCTCACAACAACCCTGTGAGGTAGGCTAGCTTGAGAGGCCAGTCACCACCTAATGGACTTCATGGCTGAGTGGAGGGATTTGAACCCAGGGCTTAGTCTTCAACTTCTAACCACTACACCACACTGCCCACCTCTCTTTTACGGAAGGCTCTCCCCCCCCGTTAGCCACGAAGAGGCCCCGCCCACTCCTTTAGGGCCCCGCCCCTCAACGTAGCCATAGCAACCCCAAGCCACGCCCCTCCTCCCTCTCTCAGGGCAAACGCCGCCGCTTCCCCGCCTCAGGCCTCGCCCTTTCTCACCGGTACTCGAACTCCTCGTCGTCGTACTTGTCCGAATAGTAGATCTGATTGTGAGCCATGAGAGGGAAACAACAACAACAACGACGACGATAATTAATAGGAGAATCACGTCACAGAAGTATCCCGGCAGCCTCTGCAGCAGCAGCCAACGAGCGAGCGGCGGCGCGCGCTCAGGCCTCTCTCACTGGCGCCCGTTGGAAGAGGAGGCGGGACGAGGGAGGAGCCCGGCGCGAGACCTCGTTTCGGCGCGTGCGCGAGGGCGCCTGCTGTCCTTTCCCTTCCTCCCCCGCGCTTCAGACACGCAAATACACACACACCCTTTCCTCAACCGCCGCTTTTCAAACGCCGCCGCCGATGGCGCTGATTGGGCGGAGGAGGCGCCGGGCGGGCGACGTTTCTTGACGTATAGAGGGCTGATTGGCTGGCATTGGCATTGCATTGCCTTGGGTTTTCCCCTCCCCTTCGCTCGCTTTTTTAAAAAAATTAATAATTTATCGCTCTCCGTCCTCTGCGCGGAAGTGAAAGGGAGGCAGGGATAGTTAGGACCGTGTGGGAAAACATATATTATTGCATTATTGCATATATTATTGCATGCAATTTAAATATCATTTAAGATTTAATAAATATGTATCTTTAAAGCTTTAATATTTTATTTTATTCGTAAATTGCTGTCTTACCTTTCGGCCCTAATATAACTTATATGTACAAATGTAAACGATGCAGTCAAATATTAAGCATATTTGGGATGCTGGTGGTGTTAAACCACAGAGCCTAGGACTTGCCAATCAGAAGGTCAGCGGGGGGTGAGCTCCCGTTGCTCGGTCCCTGCTCCTGCCAACCTAGCAGTTCAAAAGCACCTCAAAGTGCAGGTAGATAAATAGGTACCTCTCCGGTGGGAAGGTAAACGGCGATTCCGTGCGCTGCTCTGGTTCGCCAGAAGCGGCTTAGTCATGCCGGCCACATGACCTGGAAGCTGTATGCTGGCTCCCTTGGCCAATAAAGCAAGATGAGTGCCACAACCCCTGAGTCAGTCACGACTGGACCTAATGGTCAGGGGTCCCTTTACCTTTATAATAGCTTTTGTTGTTGTTTAGTTGTGTCCGACTCTTGGTGACCCCATGGACCAGAGCACGCCAAGCACTCCTGTCTTCCACTGCCTCCCGCAGTTTGGTCAAACTCATGCTGGTAGCTTCGAGAACACTGTCCAACCATCTCGTCCTCTGTCGTCCCCTTCTCCTTGTCTTTCCCAACATCAGGGTCTTTTCCAGTGAGTCTTCTCTTCTCATGAGGTAGCCAAAGTACTGGAGCCTCAGCTTCAAGATCTGTCCTTCCAGTGAGCACTCAGGGCTGATTTCCGTCAGAATGGAGAGGTTTGATCTTCTTGCAGTCCGTGGGACTCTCAAGAGTCTCCTCCAGCACCAGAATTCAAAAGCATCAATTATTTGACGATCAGCCTTCTTTATGGTCCAGCTCTCACTTCCATACATCACTACTGGGAAAACCATAGCTTTAACAATATGGACCTTTGTCAGCAAGGTGATGTCTCTGCTTTTTAAGATGCTGTCTAGGTTTGTTGTTACTTTTCTCCCAAGAAGCAGGTGTCTTTTAATTTTGTGACTCCTGTCACCATCTGCAGTGATCATGGAACCCAAGACAGTAAAATCTCTCACTGCCTCCATCTCTTCCCTTTCTATTTGCCAGGTGGTGATGGGACCAGTGGACATGATCTTAGTTTTTTTGATGTTTAGCTTCAGACCATATTTTGCGCTCTCCTCTTTCACCTTCATTAAAAGGTTCTTTAATTCTTCCTCACTTTCTGCCATCAAGGTTGTGTCATCTGCATATCTGAAGTTGTTGATATTTCTTCCAGCAATCTTAATTCCAGTTTGGGATTCATCCAGTCCAGCCTTTCGCTTAGAGTTGATTATATCAGTTAAGTGTGTTCTAATACATATACATCATAATATTTTTATATTGACCCTAATATAAATTACAGGTAATTTGCTACATATTAATAATATATATTACTATAAAAACAATGAATTTATTAAAACATTTTTAGGTCACTCTTTAGCCTTAATATAAATTATCTAGAACCTACAACCTTTTCTGCCCCAGGACCCACTTCATTTGGGGACCCTATCTTAATTGACATCCGAACCTTTAAAAGCTTTCACAGCAGGTAGAATTCTGACCCATGCAGCTTTCCCTATCATTGCATCTCTATCCTGAGTGGGTGGCTGTGGTCCAACCTGCACTGGTTACATTTTTGGTAAAAACTCAAGAAATTTGCTTCCCTGCCTGTCTCACACACTTCAGTCTATTCCGTATGCCACACCCATCTTTCGTATTGCGGGTGGTCCCTACTTCCTGGTAAATCATAGAGTTAGAAGGGACCTCAAGCGTCATCTAGTCCAACCCCCTGCGATGCAGGCAGGAATTTCAGCTAAAGCGTCCATGACAGAGGGCCATCCAACCTCTGCTTAAAAACCTCCAAGGAAGGGGAGAGCCCACCACCTCCTGAGGGAATCTGTTCCACTGTCTAACAGCTCATTCTATGGGAGGAAGAAATAAAAACAACCCCATTAGGAACTTTAAATAAGTGTTGTTGTTGTTGTTGTTGTTGTTGTTGTTGTTGTTGTTGTTGTTGTTTTTAAGAGCCTTGCGACTTTCAGGCTGCGCGTGTCACTCTACCCTGATTCCTATCTCTAGCGGGGTTAGCGAAGGGTTGGTTAAAAAAAGAAAAGAAAAAGATGGGCGGGGCGTGCGAACCAGAGTGGGGCTCGAGCCATAGAGGAGGAACCGGAAGTAAGCCCTTGAAGCCCGGAAGTGAGGTTCTGGGGCGGCCGCAACCGGAAGTGGTTGACGGGGAGGAGGAGTGGGGCCCGGGGCCCAGCTGAAGTTTGCGGAGGAGCTGCTGCGCGACGGAAGGAGGCCGCCTCTGCCTTCCGCTGAGGACCCCCATGGTGCCGCCGCCCCGGTAAGAAGCGGGGGCACGCCCCTCCCTCGTAGCCCCGCCCCCTCCCTCGTGATTGACTCCGGGCGATTCCTTCCCCCCCCTCCCACGGCGCTCTAGACTCGCCTCCCCCCGGACTTGGGTCTTCTTCTTCCTTTCTTCGCCTTTCGTTTTGCGAATCGTATGTGTGTAGCAAAGGAGGGGGCCGCCATCCTCGGCACAGCCCTATAAGGTAGGCCAGGCTGGGAGGGAATGGGTTAAAAACCGGATTCGAACCCGCGCCTCTCCCCTCCAGCCCGAGATCTCTGCATATGAGTGGTTCTCTCCCATGACAGGGAGGGGGGCTTGGGAGTCATCCGACCCGGCAGCAGATTCAGGGTAGGCTAAGTGGTGCGTGTCTGTGTGTGTTTAAGCCCCACGGAATTCAACAGGATTTGCCACTGAGCAGACACGGTGAAGATTAAATAAAAAAATTCCTTCCAGTAGCACCTTAAAGACCAACTAAGTTAGTTCTTGGTATGAACTTTCGTGTGCATGCACACTTCTTCAGATACACGTGTGTGTATCTGAAGAAGTGTGCATGCACACGAAAGCTAGTTGGTCTTTAAGGTGCTACTGGAAGGAATTTTTTTATTTTGACTATGGCAGACCAACACGGCTACCTATCTGTAACGGTGAAGATTGTGCTGGTAGCTTCCTTTAAAAGGAGATCGGGCAGATTCATGCAAGAGGTGGAGGTGGAGAAGTCTGCAAACTGAAACAGAACGTCCAGGTTCAGAGGCAACTTACCTCTGAATATGTACTAGTTGCTAGAGGACAAACCAGGGAAGGCCAGGTCGTCTCAGCCCAAGTTGTAGGTTTCCCAGAGGAATCTGGTTGGCTGCCGTGTGGAAAACAGAATGGTGGAGTAGAGGCAGCCTGTGTGTCTAATCTACTTGGTCCGTTATTGTACAGTATTCAAAAGGGGGGAGGTTGTGGGCTCTTGGCACAGGGCGACTGCTATGGAAAGGAATCTTAAACTGAAATCGAGAAGCACAGCATTTAATCTGTGGTGGGGGATCATTATTTCCAATGATGATTGCGCATCTTAAAAGTCTTGAAATCACCACACCAAGGTATCTTGGGGTTCTTCACAAGATGCAGTGATGGCCAGCGACATGTGTCCTCTTTTTGCAGGGGCAAAATTTGAGACAGATTGCATTTATTTGCTTTGAATTGCCGTCATCGCGTCCTCTGTTTCCTCTTCAAAATATGGCAAGTTCGTGGTGGATATAAGTGGCCGCAATGGCTATGTTCTCCCTTCACTGTCGGAGGAGGCAGTATGCTTCTGAATCCCAGCTGCTGTTAATCACATGTGGGGAAGGTTACTGTCGCCCTCAGGTCCTGTTTGCAGACTTCTCATTGGGGCCTCTGCTTGGCCAATGTGGGCACAAGAAGCTGGACAATGAGCCTTTGGCCTGACCCAGTAGGGTTTCTCTTTTGTTCTTATGTACAGTTCCCTGGATTCCTTGGGGAAAGCAGTGTGCTTTAACTGGGCATTGAATGTGCTTTCAACGTATGGTGTGTATTTGATCTCTGTTAATACCTGTTTGGGACACGGGTGGCACTGTGGGTTAAACCACAGAGCCTAGGACTTGCCGATTGGAAGGTCGGTGGTTCGAATCCCCGCGACAGGGTGAGCTCCCGTTGCTCGGTCCCTGTTCCTGCCAACCTAGCAGTTCGAAAGCACGTCAAAGTGCAGGTAGATAAATAGGTACCACTCTGGCAGGAAGGTAAACGGCGTTTCCGTGCACTGCTCTGGTTTGACAGAGGCGGCTTAGTCATGCTGGCCACATGACCCGGAAGCTGTACACCGGCTCCGTCGGCCAGTAAAGCAAGATGAGCGCCGCAACCCCAGAGTCGGCCATGACTGGACCTAATGGTCAGGGCTCCCTTTACCTTTTTAATACCTGTTTAGTATTCCATGAAAGCTACAAACATGCACCTAAGACTATAGGCTTAGACAAGTTCATGGAGGAGAAGGCTATTAGTGCCTATCAGCCACAATGACTATGATCAGGCAGCCTGAATACCAGTTGATGGTGGAAACTGCAGGAGGGGAAAGCTGCTGTTGGGCTTCCCACTGAGGCATCTGATTGGCCACTGTGAGAACAGGATTCTGAACTGGATGGGCATTTGGCTTCATCTAGCAGCTAGGCTCGTATTGTTTTCTGAAGTTCTTCACAACACCGTCTCTTTCATTGGGTCAGTATTATCATCCCTGTGTTGTGGAAGGTGGTCTGAGAGAGAAGACCGGCTTGCTTATAAGGCAGAGCTGGGGAACTTTTAGCCTTCCGCAGATGTTGTTGGACTACAACTCCCATCGTCCCTAACCATTGGCCACGCTGGCTCTGTGGCTGATGGGAATTGGAGTCCAACAACACCTGGAAGGCAGTGTTAGAAACTGAGATATGAAAGCTAGGAGCTAAACGGCAACTTAAACCTAGGTTATGGACGCAACAACAGAATGTCTAGGTGGCTTTTTTATAACAAGAGTGCAGAGCTGAAAATGAATGAATTTTTCACATGGTCTAGTCCTTCCCCTGCCCACCCCCCTAATATTCTTAAGAGGGTCTCTTCTCCGGTCTTCAGAGAGTGGCTGGAAGTGGGGGAGGCAGAAAAAGTTCCTCCTTTCCTTCCACTCTGCAGTTTTAATCTGAAATCTTAGGCGCAGTACTGCGCCCAGAGCTCAGAGACTGCTCAAACTAATGACATTCTATGTCGCAAAATGTGCCTAAAACAATAGGAGTTTTGAACACTGCTGAAAGGGGCAACGGTTCTCCACTCTTGCTCTCAGTTAATGAGTTTGTTGCAGAGGCCAGGTCTGCTACGGCTCAGCCTCTTAATAATAATAATAATAATAATAATAATAATAATAATAATAATAAAATTTATTTATACCCTGCTCATCTGGCTGGGTTTCCCTTTGTTACTTTGGCCCAATAGCTCTCTTATGGGAGAGTGAGTCCTTGTAGCAGACCTAGAGAGCGAGGAGACACAATGGCTTAGGTCATAGGTGTGGAGGAGAGGGGACCTCTGGCTGTTTACGCGGCTCCTGTGTTGGGTATCCCTGCAGTGCTGTTGGTACAGCGTGGAGCAAGGGTAGGGGGAATCCTTTGCAATCCAAGGGCCGCATTCCCTTATGAGCAGCCTTCTGAGGGCCACATGTGAAAATGTGCAGAGCAATAAGTGTAAATTTGTGCAGTACACACATTCACACACCATCAAAGCAAGCAAGAGGTGTGATCAGTGTTTAAGGACACATTCCAGCCAGGCAAAAACACTCAAGGAGGGTGCAGAGCAGGGTCACTGAGGGGTGTGGCCTGGGGAGAGTTCTGAGGGCCAGATAGAGAGACCTGGAGGGCCACATTTGGTGCCTGAGGTTCCTCACTCCTGTCAGAGAGGAGTACGATCTCTCTTTCCCCCTTATATCCTCCTTTTGGCAGTTGCTGTGCCATTTTCTCCTATAGCCCTTCACTAGGTGAGTCTAAGTTTTGTCTCTTTCCCATCAGCCTGCCTGGTTTGAGCTGGAACTGGGATTGAGCAGGTGTTGGTGGAAGGATGCAGTTCTGGCTGGGTACATGCATCCCACCCCATTGCGAAATGCTTAGCTTTGGGGGGGGGTGTTATTTTTAAAGGACGTGAGTAAGCAATGAGTAATATCCCATGATTACAAAATAGCAGATGTATAGCTTTTCTCTTCCAGGCAGGGTCCTCCCTTGGGGGCAGAGAAGGCAAATGCTGTATTCAAATCCCGAGCTTTGGCAACCAAATCTGTGGGGTTTTCCAGCCTTGCATGTGGCTTTCCCTCCTCTGCAGCAGCTTCTCCTTGCGCCCTGGGCCAGTGGTGTTTCCCAAGCATTTGATAGTTGCAGCAAGCTTTGATCTGGTGTTCTTGGGGTCTCCCCCCGCCTGGTTTATTTTAATAATGTTTTCTTCTTTCGGATGAGCCGCCTCCTCCCTGTCTGTGTGAATTGCTGTTTGAAGAAACGCGTGAGGCTGCTTCATACAGATCATCCATTTCACCCAGTATTCTCTACTGGAAAAGATGGGGAACCTGTGGCCCTCCATAGGTTGCTGGACTCCAGCTCCCATCAGCCCCAGCCAGCATGGTATGGGATGATGGGAACATCTAGCAACATCTGGAGGGCCCCATGTTCCCCATTCTTGTCCCCAGCCAGGTACATATCCCATCCAATCAGGGATCACATATTGATTGGATCCAAGCCTGCAAATCCTTGGCTATAGGTATCTGGTTGATGATAATCCTGTTGGCTGGCTGCCTGACTTGTATCACAGCTCAATCTGCTGCGTGCTAAGTGTGCCAACACTCTTCAGCCATGGAGTTGATCCTGGAAGCACCCGTGAATCTTCTCTTGAACCCTGTGGCCCCTTTCCTCCCACACAGTTGTGCTACTTCAGCGGAGCTCTGACAAAACACTGAGTCAGGTTGCAGCTGAGGTTCAGGAAATGCTTGTTAAATTGGGAAAAGGAAGCCTCCTCCATTGTTAAGGCTTTGGGGGCATCTTGATGCCTGACAGAACAACCACAGCCCAGTAGCTGCTTTGCATGCAGAAGGTCTCAGCTACAATCCATGGCATCTCCAGGAAGGACTTGGCATGTTCCCTGCCTGAAACCCTGTAGAGCCACTGTCGGTCAGTGTAAACCAGGGTTTCCCAAACTTGGGTCTCCAGCTGTGGTTGGACTACAGCTCCCATCATCCCTGACCACTGGTCCTGTTAGCAAGGGATGATGGGAGTTGTACTCAAACCACAGCTGGAGACCCAAGGTTAGGGAACCTTGGAGCAAACCATACTGAGCTAGATGGACTGTTGGTGTGACGGATTAAGTCAGCTTTCCATGTTCCTATTCATGGGAATCCTATCCTTTGTCTAAGATCATGAGGGCTGGAATTTTACTTTCTTTCCAAGGGAAGGTTCAGTGGCAGGGCATCCGATCTGCATGCAGAACTTCTCAGGTTCAGTCCGCAGTATCTCCAGCTAGGGGTGGGAATGCCCTTGCCTGAAACCCTGGATTGCTGCTGCTAGTCAGTGTAGACATTACTGAGCTAAATGGTCCAGTGATGTGACTGAGTACAAGGCAGCTTCCTTCGTTGATCTGCAGTTACAAGGATCTTTTAAATCAGTGCTAGAAACTCAGATGTTTAAGCTAGGCGCCAAATGGCTCCTTAAACCAAGGTTGCAGTCACCGAAACGGAATGACTAGTTGCCATGTTGGGGCAAGACTTATTTTTCAGATGGCTGACTGACTGTGATTGATTCTCAGTTAAACATCTGGCTAGTTCAGGTGACAACCTTGAGCTCGGTTAAGAGCTTTGAGAAAAGTCCCTTGATCCAGAAACAGTCCACATACCATATTTTTTGCTCTATAAGACACACATTTTCCCCTCCAAAAATTAAGGGGAAATGTGTGCGCGTCTTATGGAGCAAATGCAGGCTCCTTGGCTTCAGTGAAAGCAAAGTGAAGCCTCCGAAGCACAGTGGGAGCTCCCACTGCACTCCGGAGGCTTCAGGTTGCCTTCTACTGAAGGGTAGGAGCCCCTTCAGCTAAGGCACAGCGCCTCTTCAGCTAAGCAGGAGGAGAAATGGAAGGGGCTCCGTTTCTCCTGCCGCTTCGCTGAAGGGGCGCTGCGCAGAGAGGGGGAGAATTTTTTTTTTCTTGTTCTTCCCCTCTAAAACAAGGTGCATCCTATGGTCGGGTGCGTCCTATAGAGTGAAAAATACGGTATATATCGTCCTATTCTGAACTCTCTTTCTTAATGGTGACTGTTCTTGCTCAGGCTGCTCGGAAAAAGGACTTTGGTTCCAGAAATTCATTCCGATTGTGCTGATAAAATATAACTGATGGAATTCTACAGGTTGGGATGTTAGTGTGTGAAAACAGTCCAGATCTAAGGATCTCCGAGTGGTGATGATGTCAGGCGCCATCCTAGCGCCCAAACATCTTTACTTGGTCGCAAGTGGTTCATTTTGCACCTGGCACCTAGCTAATTCCGAACACTGTCTCAAACAGCCGGGCTGGAAAAGGGAGACTGTAAGAAAAACCCTAAGAGACCAGGGATAGGGGGCAGGAAATTTTCTGGAAAACTTTCCAGCCTTCTCTGGGGGAATTCTTTCTGTTTCATAAGTCCATTGATAACGATAGATGCCAACTGCAGATTCTGTGTTAGGCGAGGCTGGCAGTTTCAACGGAGGTGACTGCTTTGTACAGAGACAGATAGGTAGCCGTGTTGGTCTGCCATAGTCAAAATAAAAAAATTCCTTCCAGTAGCACCTTAAAGACCAACTAAGTTAGTTCTTGGTATGAGCTTTCGTGAGAAGGTGGGGAGGGGTATTACTCAGAATTTCAGAAATAGACTGGAAAGAGAAGCTGCTGAATTGCAACTCATTACCAAACTTAAAACCATGGAGCGACCTGGTCTGAACAGAGACATTGGATTCTTATCTCATTATACATGACTAAGCCATTTCTCACCTTCTCACCCCTTGCCTTTTCCTGTAAGACCTATTGCAGTCGTTAAGAGTCGTCAACAGGCTCATCTCAGCTATCTGCCAATCTCCCATTCCCACCACCCTTCTGAGTAATACCGCTCCCCACCTTCTCACTATATAGAAGGATCTGGCAACTTCTGTTTCAGTGTATCTGAAGAAGTGTGCATGCACACGAAAGCTCATACCAAGAACTAACTTAGTTGGTCTTTAAGGTGCTACTGGAAGGAATTTTTTTATTTTGCTTTGTACAGAGACAGACCATCTATCGTTTCAGGCAGAGGGATATTCCCAGCCCTACCTGGAGATGCCTGGGATTGAACCCGAGGCCTCCTGTATGCAAAACAGGAGCTTTGCCTCTGAGTTACAGGCCTTCCTCACGTCGTTTAGCATTGTTTTAAAAATAAAAGTAAAAGGAACCTACTCTTTAGGGCAGGGCTGGGGAACTGGATCCAGCTGGCAAATCAGATCTTTACCTCTGCACATACCTGCAGAGCCACCCTCCTGTCAATCACCTGAGAACAACAACCTTCATAATCCATGGCCACTGGTCACGCTTGCTGGGGCTGATGGGAGTTGTAGTTCCACAACATCCAGAGGGCCAAAGTTTCCCCATACCTGCTCTAGCTGGCATCAGAAAATGTTTTGATGCAAACTGAAAGAACTCTCTGAATCGAATTTTCCTAATATGTGCATGGCAAACTTTTCCAGTTCAGGATTTTCTGAAAAAAGCCACATTGTTTGTAAAAGATCCACTGCCTGGCAGGGCTGGACAGCACAGGGGAAGACGAGGCAAAATACTCCAGTGACTCCACCCTTGGCAGGGATGGGTAGTGGGCCTACAACTTCCAGGGGTGATGCGATTTGGAGTTCAGCGACATCTGGAACACCAAGGCTGCAGGATCCATCCCAGTCTGGGACAGCTGCATATTCCCGCATTTCAGGGGGTTGGGCTAGATAATCCTCAGGGTCCCTTCCAACTCTGCGATTCTATAATCTGAACTCTTAAGGGAACAGGAGATGGAGAAGCCTACCTTATCCCAAGTCAAGACCCCTTGGTGTTTCTAGCTAGGTACAGTGGTACCTCGGGTTAAGTACTTCATTTGTTCCAGAGGTCCGTTCTTAACCTGAAACTGTTCTTAACCTGAAGCACCACTCTAGCTAATGGGGCCTCCTGCCGCCGCCACACAATTTCTGTTCTCATCCTGAAGCAAAGTTCTTAACCCAAGGTACTATTTCTGGGTTAGCAGAGTCTGTAACCTGAAGCATATGTAACCCAAGGTACCACTGTATTCTATACACTGACCAGCAGCTTTCCAGGTTTTCAGACAGGTGTTATTTCTCCACCTTGCATGCCAGGGATTGAACCTGGGGATTTCCATGTGTGTATCAGATCTGCCACCGAGCTGTGGTTTTTCTCCTTGAAATAGCGCAGGGTCCTAGTCCTCATGGTTCTGAATGAGCAGCTGCTTTATCGGAAGCATACTATTGGTCCGTCTGGTTTATAGGAAGCATACTATTGGTCTGTCTAGCTCAGCGTTGTTTACCCTGACTGGTAGCAGCTCTCCAGAGTTTGACAAATGTCTTTCCTCCCCCTTTGTAAAGATTCTGGAGCTTGGACCTGAGACCTCTGTGCAAAGCAAGCTCTTTACCGCTGTGCTTCTATCCACGACACCCTTTTCTCTGGTCCTTTAACTGCCTTCCACCGAACTTTGCAAAAAAAAGAAAGAAAGACCAATCCTTCTACCAGGTACATCAAGGCCAGTGGGAGATTCTTCCATGGTCTGGTTGGGTTGGTCACCTGGGGGACGTCTGAGAACAAAGGAATGTCTGAACTGCGACTGGGTTATGGGGCTTGTCTTGTTCCTGCTCAGAGAGGGTTGGCTGATATCTCAGATTTCAGGGCTTGTAAAATCAGGATGGCCTGCAAAGGAGGCGGGGGGGGGGGGGACTGGGACGGGACATGAAGAACCAGAAGCAGTTTTAAGTTAGGGAAACCTCCTTTTCTCTCTTCTAGGAAGAGGAGGAGCGATTCCTGAAGGGGTGAGGCTGTAGTTTCTTCTCTCGTGTTTGCTCTTGCTTTCTGAGACGGGGGTTAGAAAAGTGTGTGTCCAGAGCTTTTCAGCAGGGCAATTTGCTCTCTCCGTTCCCAATCCGTCTGTGCGAGGGATCGCCACCCTTTCATAAGTCAGCCGCCCGGGAGGAAGAACTCCTTCCTGGCTTTGCCGGAAGGGAGAAAGAGAGTGCCATGTCTCCCTGCGCCGGCCTCCGTTCGGAAGGGAGTGTGCTTGGCCTCTGCAGAAGCCACAGCCCGCAATGGCACTCTCCGGCCGGGGTGTGGGGTTGCTGTTTCCCACATCCTTATTTCTGCAGAAGGTTGACACCTCTGCAGCTGAGTTGGAGAGCCAAAGTTTACATATGCCGCTAAACCAGAAAGTAAGCTTTGGAATGCCCCGAGTCTTACATGTCTGGGGATATGCCATAGGAACACAGGAAGTTGCCTTGTACAGAGTTAGACCACTGTGTAGGGTTTGGGGGCAGTGTCTGCTATCAGCCCTGCTTGGAGATGGCGAGGATTGAATCCAGCCTTCTGTATGCAATGCTGGAGCTCAGCCACTGAGCCACCGCCCTTCCCTTCGTTGCTCTGAGTGCAGCGATCAACACTGAGACTTGAACCCGTGGCAGCAGAACTTCCCTACCGACTTATTATTTATTGCATTTTCTATCCGGCCTTCTTCTCCAGGTGTGCCAGACATGGTTCTCCCCATCCTCGGTCAAAGAAAAATAGAATTGTAGAGTTGGAAAGGGCCCTGAGGGTCATCCCCACACAACAACCCTGAGAGGCAGTGACTGACCAGGGCCACACCCCATGAGGATTCGAACCCTGGTCTCTCCCACGTCCTAGTCCGACACTCTAACCGCTACACCACTCTGCTTGCCTGGGCAAATTGTTCATGCAGTTTTTCCCCTCCTTTTAATGCCGCAAGTCCATTTGGTCAAGCGTTCTGCTTTCATGAAAATCCCCCAGTCATGTGATGGGGCGAGCATCTCTCACCCCTGTTTGTCCCCCTGCAACTGGCATTCTGGGGTGGACTTCCTTTGAACATGTGGGCTCCACGAATCCATGGACCCCCCCCCCCTTTCTCAAAAGCTACATAAGCTGTTGGGAGCCAACAGGGCTCTGCCTTCCCTCCTGCTTTCAGGCGTCCCTGGCTTGCTCCCCCCACTAGACAGCTCATTAATCACAGCCTGTTTACTGCTGACTTTCTCTAGCCTGCTGCGTTTCCCTGCTCCTCCTCTGAGCTCCCCTTATCTGGTAGCCTCCCGCCCTAATCTCTCCCATCAGCCAGGCTCCATGCCTGGGGCGAGGTTAGGGCCCCAGATAGAAAGGCGTGCTTGCTTCCAGCAGCAACACCAGGAAATTCAAATCCTGTTTGTTTGCCTCCTGCACAAGCATATCTTGGACTCTGCATTCTTCCCTTGGAGGTTACTGGGGAGGGGACTTTGCCACCATATCAGCCCAAGGCAGTGGGAATGTCTATGATGCGTGTGTGTGTGTGTGTGTGTGTTTCACGCAAACACACACATACACTCACTTTATTCATTTTGAAAAGCCTGAAAATGTACAACACTGTACGCTAGGAACTTCCCAAAATGCTTAGTTTACCAAATACAATAATCACATTTATCAGATTATAATTGCAGCCTTTGTAACCGTAATCATAATAATTTATTAGTTATATGCTAACTAATCTAACTCGGTTGCCCCAGCCACTCTGGGCAGCTCCCAACAAAAACAGTAAAGCACGACACAACATCACGCACCAAAAACTTCCCTGAACAGGGCTGCCTTCAGGTAGCCTCTTCTCTGAAAGACGCTTCTCTGGTTGACACACTGGCTGACAAGAGAACAGTAGACGCAACCCGCAGCGCCGCATCTGCACAGGTGCGGGTCGCGATTTGGTGCTTCTGGGTTCAGTATTTCCGGGTTTGGCGCTGTGTGCAACCCGAAATCGCACAACCTGAAGCGTCTGTAACCCGAGGTATGTCTGCGCTCAGTTCTGGGCTGCCTGGATAAACAGCATCTTGTGTGGGAAGGCTGCTGTCCGCACGATACATTTAAAGCAGTATCGTACCCCTTTACAAAGTCGTGGCTTTCCTGCAAAGCATCCTGGGAACTGCAGTTAGGAGACCCCTGTTCCCCTTGCAGGACCACCGTTCCCAAAGTGGTTCAGCCCTCCTCCCCTGGGAAGTATGGGAGCTGCAGCTCTGGGATGCGAGGGAGTAGGGGTCTCAGCACCCTTAAACTACAGCTCCCAGGATTCTTTGGGGGAAATGGTGACTGTTCAAAGGCCTATGACGCTGCTTTAAAGGTATAGCACGGATGGGGCCTCTGTCCAGCTGTTGAAGCTCCTCTCTAGCACCTGAAATTTCAGCAGGTGGCCATGAGGACTAGGCACTCGAGGAAGGGATGGGGTAAGGTGGGGGGTTAGAAGTTAAGATTTCCTGAGAAGCTGAATCTGCCACCTGTACAGTATTCTGTTCTCCCACGAACCTCTCCTGATATACACCCCCAGCAATGCTGCCTTTTGGGTTTTGGCTTAAAAAAGCTTTCCAAGGCAGCTTTGAGCAGGGTTGGGAGCAGAGTCGTCTCCCTGATGACACCTGCTCTGCAATACAGTGGTACCTCAGGTTACATAGGCTTCAGGTTACAGACTCCGCTAACCCAGAAATAGTGCTTCAGGTTAAGAACTTTGCTTCAGGATGAGAACAGAAATCGTGCTCCGGCAGCGCGGCGGCAGCTGGAGGCCCTATTTGCTAAAGTGGTGCTTCAGGTTAAGAACAGTTTCAGGTTAAGAACGGACCTCTGGAACGAATTAAGTACCTAACCTGAGGTACCACTGTACTGTCCCATGGACACCCCCACACCTCCTGAGCCTGCACAGAGCAGTTTCCTGCTTCTTTCATGTGAGCGTTTCCCAGCGTTCCCTGATTACCAGACCCCACCCCACCCTGCTTTCCAGCATACGCCATGGCTCGGACTGTCCTGGCTAATTCCCTCTTTGTCACTGAACCGCAGGTCTCATTCCCAAGAAGAGGGGTCCTCCGGCATCTGCCTGTGATGGAGTACACGGTAAGGCCGGCTGCCTCTCCCTTTCCTGGGTGTGGTGGAGGGCTGGCTGGCTGGCTGGCTGCAACGGTGGCAGGTCAGCCCTCTGTGTCCCCTCCCTTCCCTCTCTTCCCGGTGGCGTTGATCGTGGTCTCTCTTCATTCATTCAATTTATTTGCTTTTCCACACACGGGGGGGGGGGATCACACTCGAAAAGGCTTGCAGCAGAGAAAGCAGGGGTGCATTTCAAAATCAACCCTGGAAAAACAATTTCATACCAACATAATAAAGCAACAACTCAACAGCAAATATCACAGCCTGCAAAACAATGGCAGCATTTCGATAATACAGTGGTGCCTCGCAAGACGAAATTAATTTGTTCCGCAAGTTTTTTCTTCTTGCGAGTTTTTTGTCTTGCGAAGCACGGTTTCCCATAGGAATGCATTGAAAATCAATCAATGCGTTCCTATGGAGACCGTCCGGGGACAGAGGGGAAGCGCCGCGGGCCTTCCCCTCTGTCCCCGGACCTGTTTTAAAGCAAGGGAAGGGGCAGCGGGGAGAATCGCTTCTCCCCGTTGCCGCCCCTTGGTTCAAAAGGGGCTCTGTCCCCGGAGATTGCGGGGCTGGCAACGGGGAGAAGCGATCTTCTCCCCGCTGCCCCTTGCTTCAAAAGAGGTCCGGGGTGCAGGGGCAAGCTTCGTTTTGTGAAGCAAGCCCATAGGGAAATTCGTCTTGCGAAGCAACTCGAAAACGAAAAAACCCTTCGTCTTGTGAGTTTTTCGTCTCGCGAGGCGTTCGTCTTGCGGGGCACCACAGTATAGTTATAACCAAGTTACATTAACAGGATTCAGAAATAGCAAGGGAGCTTGGCAGTCTCACCTTTGGTCCTAGGAACACCTCACCTGTGATTTTCCTCACTGTCGGTCCCCTGCAGCAACTTGCAAGCGGTGTTAGAAACTCAGATACACAAGCTAGGTGCTAAATGGCTCCTTAAACCAAGGTTGCAGTCATCAAAACAGAATGTCTAGTTGCCATTTTGGGGCAAGACAGGTCTAAAGTCTTATTTTTCAGATGACTGACTGACTGTGATTGATTCTCACTTAAACATCTGGCTAGTTCAGATGACAACCTTGAGCTCAGTTAAGAGCTTTGAGAACTTAGAAGCCGCTTGGTCCAGGGACCGTCCGCATATATATTGGCCTATTCTGGGTTTTATGTGGTGTTTTTTAAAAAAAATAATCTTTATTGGTTTAAAATCAACACATGCACACAAAGAACATTTAGGGGGGAAAGCAAAGAAGAAAACAAAAATAAAGCAGACAAAGAAATAGCAAAATTATACAAAATAAAAAATATACAATATATATTGACCCATTCTGAACTCTTTTTCTTTATGGTGCCACGGACCACTCATAACGTAGGGATGTTCTTCACAACTGGGAGCAGGGCAGAGGGGTGGGGTGAGTGTAGCCAAGCTACAATAATTAATTACAACGTTTTTCATTGCTCCTGCTCATTCTGCACAGAAAAAGCATTTTGGTTCCCGATATTCTTTCCGATTGTGCAGATAAAATATAACTGATAGAATTCTACAGTTACAGATAGGTAGCCGTGTTGGTCAGCCATAGTCAAAATAAAAAAATTCCTTCCAGTAGCACCTTAAAGACCAACTAAGTTAGTTCTTGGTATGAGCTTTCGTGTGCATGCACACTTGTGCATGTGTATCTGAAGAAGTGTGCATGCACACGAAAGCTCATACCAAGAACTAACTTAGTTGGTCTTTAAGGTGCTACTGGAAGGAATTTTTTTATTTAGAATTCTACAGGATGAGGTATTAGTGAGTTAAAACACTCCAGATCCAAAGATCCCCAGGCTTGCACCTCCAGATGGTGGAGACACCAGGCGCCATCCTGGCGCCCAGGCATCTTCGCTTGGTTGCAAGTGGCCAATAGCCAGGTGCAAAATGCGCATGGCGCATTTCAAACACTGCTTCCAAAGCTGGAAACAGCCCCCCCCCCATTATTCTGCTCTTCCTCTGATCAGGGGATATGGCAGCATACAAGCTTTCCTAGGCTGGTGGGAGTTGTAGTTCAGCAGCACCCGGAGGGCCAAAGGTTCCCTGCGCCTGGCGCATGTTATCAAGGGAGAACGGCAAGGCATGAATCTAGGGAGGTGGGAGCC
This sequence comes from Podarcis vaucheri, assembly GCF_965113315.1. Classification (NCBI taxonomy): domain Eukaryota; kingdom Metazoa; phylum Chordata; class Lepidosauria; order Squamata; family Lacertidae; genus Podarcis; species Podarcis vaucheri. The sequence goes on along the minus strand of NC_138754.1, from coordinate 9,517,621 downwards.
TGTGACCTTTCTGATGCTCTGTGCATGTTATCCTGACCTATTAGGGCAGAAACAAAATGGAAATTTATAACTGGGGCAGAAACGAAATGGAAATTTATACCGGTAATTGGGGCCAAGTCCCTAACCCAGTCACAAACTGAAAGTGGGTTGCAAAGTTTGTGCAAACGGATTGCAGGCTTTGCAAGCAAACCCCAAATTATTACTGCATGTGATCTTTAAGGGGCACAGTGAGCACCCCTTACAACTCTTTGTTTTGTTGGTGAATTGTAATGCTGTTGTTGACTGCCTTTATTGTGGCCAGTACCGCCAGAAAAAAACAACGCTCCCTTGATTCTTTGCTGGCTTCCCATGCTCTGCACTGCAGCGACCCCACCTTGTGACTAAATGAGAACATCGCTGCTCAGCCCTAAACACTTAACAAAGGAAGACATGTATGGGTGCGAATTTCACAGGGACTAGCATCCTGCTGCCTGAGATTTGGCAGGTGGTTTCCAGAATGAATATGTGAGCCCCATATGTGAGTTGTCCTCTCTCCCAGTTCTCCCTCTTCTTCAAGGCCTTCTTCCTCCTCTCCAAGACATTTCTGCTTTCTGCCCCCTGCGGCCTCCTCCGTCCTTCCCACCCACCTTGCATTTTTTAACCCGCCGGCTAACATTTCTGTCGGCACTCTGATCAGACCGCAGGTCGACCAGTCGGACCACGCTGGCTGTTCAGTCTCACTCATTATCGCCTACACTGGGTTTCAAACGGCAAGTTTCCCACCTGGAGATCTTGTGGGTGGATCCCAGGACCTTTTGCGCCCAAAGTGGGTGCTCTGCCAACGAGCTGCGGTCCATCTCCTAGTAACAGAAGTTCCTAGCCATCATGGTTCGGAAAAAGCAGAAGTCCTAAGGAAGTCAGATTATCCTCCACCAAGGCCAGGGCCTTCTCAGTGATGGCTCCGACCTGGTGGAATGCTCTGTCCCATGAGACCAGGGTTTAACTTCCTTCCGCAGGGCCTGTAAGACAGAGCTATTCCGCCTGGCTTTCAACTTGAACTTAGCCTGATCTTTTATTCCCCTTCCTTCCCTCCCCCTCCCCTTTTTATGAAGATTACCCGCTCTGGTATCCCACATCTAATTCTCCCCTGGTCTCCTCGCTGGCCCAAATAGGACTAATTTAGCCAGCTAGCCCTGGTGATCATCTAATGTTTATTGGATGGATTTCCCCCCTAAATTGATTTTTGATTGTTATTCACATTTTATACTGTCTTTTATGCTGTTTTTGTTGCATCAATTCAGTGCTTTAAATTTGTTGTTAGCCGCCCTGAGCCCGGTTTTCTGAACCGGGAAGGGCAGGGTATGAATAAAAATTTATTTATTTATGATTTAAACAGTTGCAACTTTCTGGGGTTCTGGGCAGAGACACCCTGAAGAATTGAACCTGCGACTTTCTGCACCCAGAGCTGGTGCTCTTAACCACTGAGTGCTTGCCCTTTCCCCTTAGCCTTATGGTAGGAGAACCCCCCCTCCAGGAAAACTTTATCCCCGGACAAGAAGCCACCTAGAAGGCCCAGGCTGCTGAGGAAATGGCTGCTCTTTCCGCCCCCTCCCAAAGCCCCTATAGGAACAAGGCCCAGAGGGGCCTCCCGCACAGGGTGTGCCTTCCTGCCTCCTACTGGCCCCCAGGGTCCTTGAACTGGGGCCGAGAGGCCAAAGGCACATCCGCTAGCCTTGTTTGGGGAGGGAGAGCATTATTTAACCTTCCCTCCTCCTTCCGCTTCTTCCCTCTTTCAGGTCTTTGGGGGTCTCATGATCCTGCCTCCCTCTTTCTTTCGGAGGAAGGAGCCCACGGGTGAAGCTCTGCCTCCTTCCTCCCCTTGAAAGCTTCCTTTTTTTATTTATTTAAAGGAACCGGTTCCAGTTCACAGTCCAACGTGTTTAAAAGAAAAGGAACTTCCACCCCCCCACCCAGTTCATGTTTGTCCCTTTGCAGGACGAACCGGATCAGTTCATGTTCCGTTCGGGGGGGGGGGGAGGCCAACCAAAATGATCGGGGGTGGGGGGGGAGAGGAATAACGTTAGTCAGAGATGAGGAGACAGAAGGTGGTTAAATTTATGCATGCCACGGAGAAAGTGGATTGAGCAAAAGTTTTTTCTCCCTCCCTCAAACTCTCAGGGATGCCCAACGAAGCTGAAAGTTGGATGGTTCAGCACAGATAAAGTACTTCTTCGTGCAGCGTGTTGTTAAACTACAGGATTCCTTCCCACAAGAGGCAGGGATGGCCACCAGCTTGAACCCTGGCCTCTCCCTGATCAGAGGCTTAAAAAATTTAAAACACACACACACACACACACACACACACACACACACGTATAAGAATGGTTTAATTTCTTTTTTCCTGATAATTTTGAACTTTCATCTTAAAGGCCCAAATCATATATCATATATACAGTGGTACCTCTGGATGCGAATGGGATCCGTTCCGGAGCCCCGTTCGCATCCTGAAGCGAACGCAACCCGTGTCTGCGCGTGTGTGGGTCGCAATTTGCCCCTTCCGCGCATGTGTGTGACGTCATTTTGAGCATCTGCGCATGCGCGAGTGGCGAAACCTGGAAGTAACGTGCTCCATTTCTTCCGGGTCGCCGTGGAGCACAACCCGAAAAGGCTTAATCTGAAGCGACTTCAACCCGAGCTAAGACTGTGTGTGTGTGTGTGTGTGTGTGTGTGTACACATACACGTACACACACAAATACAAATACACACACACACACAGAGTAAGAAATGAACTAGAAATTGTTCCAAGCTTTGCCCCCAAATGGACTTAATCGGTTCCTCCAGCGATTTGGTGAACTTCCCCCAAGCGTTGCCTCCTCTTCCACCTGGGCATTTGACCCCTTATGAAATACCAGCACCTAGCGTGTATATCTGTCTTTCTAACACTGTGACCGGCCTGATCCGACAGCTAGGCTCGTCATCTTAGAGGGCTAGACAAATTCAGGGAGGATAAGGCTCTCGGTGGCTGCTGGCCAGCCTGGCTACATCCCCCCTCTGTGGTCAGAAGTGATATGAATGCCAGCTGCTGGCCATTGCAAGTGGGGAGAGTGGCTGCTGCACTCAGGCTCAGCTTGCTGGCTTCCTTTAGGAGTATCTGTTTGGCCACTGGGAAGGCTGGGCTAGAAGGTCCTCTGGCCCGATCCAGGAGGGCTTTTCTTTTGTTCCCATGAGTAGCAGGGAGGGAAGGAGGGCTCTTGCCTGTGGACTTCCTGGAGGAATCTGGTTGGCCCCTGTGAGAACAGAATGCTGGGTTCCAGCGGGCCTTTGACCTGATACCAGGAGCCGGGCTCTTCTGATGTTCTTGCATACATAGCAGTGCAGTGGTACCTCAGGTTACAGACGCTTCAGGTTACAGACTCCGCTAACCCAGAAATAGTACCTCGGGTTAAGAACTTTGCTGATGAGAACAGAAATCGTGCTCCGGCGGCACAGCGTCAGCAGAAGGCCCCATTAGCTAAAGTGATGCTTCAGGTTAAGAACAGTTTCAGGTTAAGAACGGACCTCTGGAACGAATTAAGTACATAACGCGAGGTACCACTGTATTGTTGATCATAGGCCATGCTGGCTGATGGGAGTTGTAGTCTTAACATCTGAATGGCACAAACTCATCCACTCCAACTTCACCCTGCAAAACAACAACAGCAACAACTTGGCAAAGGCTGGTTTATACCTTCCTCCTGGAGTGAGGGAATTCGGTGCTTAATTATGGGATTAAAAACCGGGGTTTTAAAAATGCAGGTTAGCATGCGTTTGCCGGCGGAGTGGGTGGGTTTTGTGAGTAGTGCAGCTTGACTCTGTGGGCTTCAGTGCCTAGGAGCTCGCAAGCCTTTGTCTAACAGCTAATCTTGTTATCGGATCCTGCCCCCCATTTTTATTGTGAGGATTTGTAGTGGTGATTTCGAGAATTGCTTTGTGTGTCTGGAATCATTGTGACGAAGGGAATGCTCCTCTAGCGCTAAGAGACCAAGGCTACAAGTGGAATGCGCCTTTATCTGGGAGGAAGCCCCCTTGGATTCGGCGGGACTTGCTTCTGAGTAGGCCTAGGTGGGGCGGCAGCCTGAGTTGTGTGTGAAGCTTGACTCTCCTTTCGAATCTTGCTTCTTGCAGATTACCTGGACAAAGCCTTCCTTTGCTTCTCTCTCTCTCTCTCTCTCTCTTTCTCTATCCAGGTGCAAGGAAATTAACAGTGGCCTACCTTGCGGGGTGTTGTGTCAACTTTTATATCCTAAAGCGTTAACTAAGAAAGAGGGAGGGTGGGTTCCCCTATGCCATAAAGAACTCCATGCAAAACCAGAGGTGTTGTCAAGTCAGGAGTGTGGATTCAGATGAGGAGTGGCCCATATAAGATCAGGACCCACCTTGCTCTGCAACCCGTCCCCATTCTCTCCTCTTCACCCCCTGCTCTTCCTTCCTGTGCCCTGCCTCCCCCCTCTCCCCCTGTGCTCTTCCCACCCCACCCCCCCTCCAGCCTAGCTGCCGGAAAAACCTCCCTTCGCTTCCCTGTGCAACCACTGACCTTGATTTTCACAAGTGTTTGTGCGCTGCCGCTCCAGCTCTCTTCCCCCACAAGGCCCCACCTCCCTCCCTCTGCATTTTATTATACAGATGCCTTGTCTTCCTTTCCGCACATGGGGGGGGGGCAGAAGCCAAGCTCTTGTGAGTCAGCACTGCCCTACCATTGGCAGTGGGGGCTTGGCCTCTCTCTCTCTCTCTCTCTCTCTCTCTCTCTCTCATTCCACCGCACCCCCCCACCCGCCCGCACCCGCGCCCGCCTCTTCGGGAGCCGCAGTCACTTAGAGCCCAGCAGAGATTGCGAGCAGGATGCGGTAGCAATTAGTGTCTCTCTGCTCTGGAAGCAGCAACAGCAGCAGCAGCGACTGCAGCCGGGAAGAGGGGGGGAGGAGGTGTGGGGAGAAGAGCCCAGATCGGGGCTGCCTGCTGGTTCCCGAAAGCAAGGGGGACTCGGATTCCGCCTTCGCCCCTTTGACCAGCCGGGTGCAGGGGGGGCCACCACCCGTTTCCCCTCCTCTTCGGCTCCCAGCGTGTCCCCAGACCTCCATCTCTCCGAGAGAGGCAGGCCAGCGTCTGCCCACTGATTGACACGTGGGCTTCCGTGACTTCACAGAGGAGCCTTGTTCGGTTCTTGGCAGACCCTGCGGCCGCGCCACCTCTCCGGTCCCTGCCAAGCTGGGCCCAGCTGGAAGGCGCTCCAGGGCCTCCCTGCTCTTGGATAATAATTTTTCTCCTTTTCAAATACATCTATATACATTGCGCATCCGTTCAGCGGAGCGGCAGGCGAGCTCGAGACCAGAGCATCCACCGTTCTGGACGTCGTCGACCGCTTTCTGCATCTCAGTTGTCTTTTTTTCCTCTCTCTCTCTCTCTCCTGGGCTGTGTGAGACCTGGTGGCGGGGCGTGGGGTGCCTGTGGCCAAGACGACGTGACAGGACCTTTGGCAGGCAGCCCCGGGGCAGGGCGGCCGTTCCACAGGTGGCGTGACGGCTCTCCAGGGCGTGTGCCAGCCACTCCTCCCTCCCGGCCATCGCTCCGGCTTCAGGGACTAGCCGGCGGCCTCTCCCTCTTCCTCTGGAGCGCAGCAAAGCTGTCCAAGGGTCGCTGGTCATCTGGCGGCGTTGTCAGGGGGCGGGGGGCACGGAGCAACATCTGCGCCCTGTGACGACGACGGTCTTTCACCTGTGGCACAGGGTCCCTGCTTCCGCTGCCCTTCTTGTGCCAACACCTCTCTTCTCCGCAGCCATGCCTACAGGGGGCCGGACAGGAGTCGTCTCGCTCGGATCCGTTCTGACTTTCGTGGGCTCCTGAGTTTGGTGCCAGGCCCGCACACCCTCGCCATCTCCTGCTTCTCTCTCCCCCCCCCCCCGGCGCCTTGGTTTCGTCCCGTCTCCTCCGCCGGTTTGGGGCATGGATCTGCTGCAAAAGAGCAAATACAACCACTTGCGCAATGACTCCCTTTCCTCCCTGGAGGAGGGCTCTGTGGCGGCCGACGGGGACTCTCCCGTGGACCCCCTGGTGGCGGCCCCCTCCCTGCCCAGCTCGCTGTCCTCCTCCTCGCTCAGCCCCATTCTCCCCCTGGGCGAGCTGTCGTCCGAGTCGGAAGACAGCCCCACCACCCTGTGCTCCTTCTTCCCCAAGATGGCCAACCTGAAGCTCGCCAACCCGGCCACTCTGCTCAGCCTCCGTGCCTTCTCCAAGGAGGCGGGCAGCTCCGGGGAGCATCTGCCGCCAGCGGCACCACCACCACCACCTCCTCCTCCCCCCCTCGCTCCCGTCGCTGCCTCGACTCCCTTCCCGGACTCAGCGGGGACTGTCGGTCTCTATTCCCAGGATATGAACAAGTTGGGCTGCGCCAAGAGGATGCGGGTGGAAGGCGGCCAGCTGGGGGGAGACGAGTGGACACGGCACGGCAGCTTCGTCAACAAGCCCAGCTGGGGCTGGCTGCACCCTGACGACAAGGTGATGGGCCCCGGAGTCTCCTACCTCGTCCGGGTAAGTGAGCGGCGATCGCGGGGGGGGCGGTAGGTAGCTCAAGGCATTTGTGGGTGCAGCGGTCTGGCAGCAAGTCCCAATCGCTGGGAACCCTGATTGGTTGGGACGCGTATCTCGGCCAGGGATGGGGAACCTAGTGGTCTTCTAGATGTGGCTGGACTCCAACTCCCATCTGGCTGTGCTGGCCAGGATCAAAAGGGGTCAGAGTCCAGTGGCACGTGGAGGGGCCAGCCCACCATGGAGTCGCTGGTTGGCAACTAGCAGGTTCGGTATGGGAAAGTGGGTCAAGAGTTTTTCTCCCCGTCCTAGTTCAGCGTGTTACTTGGGGTGCACTGATTGGCCGTAGCTGCCTTTTCCCTCTTTCACACACCCCTCTGTTGCTGTGGGGTGGGGGGATAGTTGATCCCACTGAGAGAGGGGCTTGGATTTGATCTTGGGGGTCTTCAGCTGCCAAGACCTAATGTGCAGGGGACATACCTTGCTGAAGTACGTCTGTGTGTTTGTGTGTGTGTTGGCAGTGCCTCTTGAGCTAAGAAAACAGCGCCTCTCCAGTGCATACAGAAAGCCTCTTTTCCATAGCTGGGAACAGGGTAGGTGCTTCCACGTGGAGAGAGGGCGTGCATGACCTACATAAGTTGGGAGAGGGCTGTCGCTCCACAGCAGAGCATTGACTCTGCGTGGAGAAAGAAGACATCTCTGGGTAGGGCTGGGGGGGGGGGACTGTCCCTTCTGAAGCCCTAGAGAGCAGCTGCTGCCATTCAGCACAGACAGTAAAGACCTAGATGATCCAATGGTGTGATTCTATATGAGGCAGCTTTTGAATTCGGCTTCGCATCTTTCTTGGTTCCTAGGAGGACAGTGGCTTGAAGGTGGAACCACTGCTTTGCATGCAGAAAGTTCCAGATTCAATCCCCAAGGGTTGTCTCCTGGAATGTCCATTGCCAAAAACCCCGGAGAGCCGCTGCCAGTTGGTATCGATACTGCAGAGCTAGGTTGAGTGACTCTGTATAAGGCAGCTTCCTATATCTATACAACGCAGGTCAGGGCATCACTGCTATGAGGAAAGCAACCTGCTGCATCAATCCCCAGCATCTCCAGGTAGAATCATGAGGACTAGAATCTTCCTGTCCCTTTTCAGAGGCAAGGCTATAACTTGACTGAGGGAGCACATGCAGCGTTAGAAACTCGGACATACAAGCTAGACAACATATGGCTCCTTAAACCAAGGTTGCAGGCGCCAAAACATAACGTCTAGTTGCCATTTTGGGGCAAGACGGGTCTAAAGTCTTGTTTTTCAGATGATTGACTGACTGTGATTGATTCTCAGCTAAGCATCTGGCTAGTTCAAATGTCAACCCTGAGCTAGGTTAAGAGCTTTGAGAACTAAAAGAAGAAAAGTCGCTTGACCCAGGGACAGTCCACATATATATTGGCCTCTTTTTCTTAGTGGTGACTGCTGCTGCTGCTGCTGCTGCTGCTCAGGCTGCCCAGAAAAAGCATTTTGGTTCCAGAAATTCATTCCGATTGTGCAGATAAAATATAACTGATAGAATTCTACAGGATGGGGTGTTAGTGTGTGAAAACAGTCCAGATCCAAGGGTCTACAGATGGCGGAGATGTCAGGCACCATCCAGGCGCCCAGGCATCTTCACTTGGTCACAAGTGGTTGAAAGCCAGGTGCAAAATGCGCCTGGATAATTTCGAACACTGAGCACGTGCCTCACACATGGATGGTCTCAGTTACCAGCATCTCCAGGTAGAGCAGGGAGTATCACCTGCCTGAAACCCCAGAGAACTGCTGCCAGCCAGTGTAGACAGCATTGAGCCAGATGGACCAGTGATCTGAGTCTCTGTCTGAGGCAGCTTCCTATCTTAACTTGTCATTTCGAGTTGGGAGCTGTTGAAAAGGCCACCGAGGAGAGTTCCTGCTGTTCCCTTCAGCCCTCCTCCCCGTCTCCCAAGGCAGGCAGCGCTGCAGAGAATCCTGAGCAGGGGCCACCTCTTACTCTGGCCTCTTTGTGCAGAGATTGGGGGGGGGGACACAGCCCCTTTCGCCCTTTTCTCCCCGCAGAGGCTGCCAGCCATGGCTGCGATGGTGTGGCCTCCCTGGCAGGCATCTGTCCCAGGTCTTCTGCTCTGCCACATTATTGCTTCTGACAAGCGTGCGCCCGAGCGTCCATCCCCCGGGCCACAGCGCACATGCGCCAGGCGCATCGAGTCGGCCGGCATTCCTCTTCCACTTCCCCCGCCCCCCTTCCAAGCCTCTGGCTGTGATGACCGCCAGCCCCAGATCTCTGCTTTGGGAGGCTGGGGCATCCCTCTGTGGTTTGGCGGAGTCCAGGGATTGGTCAGCCCGTTGCTGCTGGTCCAGGTGTGCTCTGGAGGAGACCTCTGAATCTTCATGCTGCTTGCAAGCTGCTCGGAAGCTGAGATTATCTGGCAGGAAGGTCGTTCCACCCACCCACCTGCCCCAGGTAAATGGTAGGTCTTGGTGATGTCTTGATACATCGCCCAGGACTGGTTTGAGGGCCTGAGCACGATGGCACTTTCACCCATGATGTACCACCAGGTGAAGGCTCCATTGCGCTCTGGCCCTCAAACTGAGGGAGCAATAAGCTGCAAGGCACCGTGGCTGATGGAGCCCATTTTTCCCTCGGCGCGCTGGGTGCTGGTGGTGGAAGGACTTTTGCCAGCGCCTTGCATGTGGAGGACCGAGCCCCACAAGGCTGATATTGTCGCTGCTCCCGCCGAGGAAGTTGAGGCGGTTTCACCTTGGTGCCTCGTGGAGCCGGGCCCAACGCAGCTTGTTCCTCCCACCGCTTCCCAACGCTGCGGTGTATCACTGTATCGCGATGTTTGGCTGGTGTTTGGCCCAGCTCTAGTGAATGGAACAGGCTGCCTTGCACGTAAAGCGCAACCAGAAATGCTAAATAAACATTCCCCTGATGGCGTGCAGAGTGCATACCTTGCTGTTCCCCCATTTCGTGGTCTGAAGTTGAGTCCGAACTGTCGAGTCAGACCATTGCTCCACCAAGCTTAGTATTGTCACACTGGCTGGCAGCAGCTCCCAAGGTTTCAGGCAGGGGTGTTTTCCCCAGTCCTACTCGGAGGTTGGGGATTGAACTTGAGATATTCTACAAGTGAAGCAGATGCTTTACGACTGAGCTGTCCCCCTTTCCCTGAAAATAAACCAAGATTCTAGTCCTCATGTTTCTGATTCGATAGGAACATAGGAAGCAGCCTTATAGCAAGTTCGTCCATCTCACTCTGGATTGTCTACACTGACCGGCAGCAGCTCTCCGGGGTATTTCCCCAGCCCTACCTGGAAATGCTGAGGATTGAACCCGATACACCTTCTGCATACAGTGGTGCCTCGCAAGACGAAAAGAATCCGTTCTGTGATTCTCTTCATCTAGCGGTTTTTTCGTCTTGCGAAGCAAGCCCATTGACGGATTAGTGGCTATTAGCGGCTTATCTGCTGATCGGATCAGCTGATATGCGGCTTAGCGGCTTAGAAAAGGGGAGGGAGAAAAAAAACCAGCAGGAACTCACAAGACATTGTCGTCTTGCGAAGCAAGCCCATAGGAGATTCGTTTTGCGAAGCACCTCCAAAACGGAAAACCCTTTTGTCTAGCGGGTTTTCCGTCTTGCGAGGCATTCGTCTTGCGGGGCACCACTGTACAGAGCAGATGTCCTACTGCTACCCAGACTCCTTTTAATGTCTGACGCCACACTGCACCTTTCCCCCAACCCTGGACTTGAGCCTCACTGAAACCTTTGTCTGGTGAGGGGCACACGGCCGTGTCACTGGGGGTGTCTTTGCCCTCGGTGCCCCAGTGCCGACTCTGTACAGAGAACGATTGGTTGTACCCTTAACGGGAGAAGGTAAGCAGTAGGATCCAGATCTCCAGTCCATGTTTTCTCGACCACCATTGCTGGTACAAGACAGGAAGGGGGCCGGTTTTCCAAACCCCCCTCCTTTCCCTCCCCCTGCCCTTATATCCTTTCGGATTTATGCGGAAACAAATTCACACGCAAACCCCTGCAACCCACCCCAGGGAACGCCTCCTTTCATGCTCCTTCCCTGCGTCCTGCTGTGATCTCCAGGGTCCGTTTCGAGACTGATGTCTTGGAGGCAGCTGTGGCTTGGTGGCAGGACACCTGCTTGGCTTGCAGAATGTCCCATGTTTAATTCTTGCCATCTCCACACCGGGCTGGCAGAGGTGCCCTGCCTGAAACCATGGAGAGCCGCTGTCAGTCAGTGTTGACAGTGCTGAGCTCGACGGACCAAGGTGTTCCTGTCAACTCAGCATCATGAGGACTGGAATCTTACGGTTATTTTTAAGGAGGGCCATAGCCCAGGGGCAGAGCATCTGCTTTGCTTGCAGAACGCTTGATCCCCGGCGTCTCCAGGTAGGGCCGGCTATGTCCCCCTCTGCCTGAAATCCTGGAGAGCTGCTGCCAGTCAGGGTAGACAGTATTGAGCTGGATGAACATCTGATCTGACTCGGCGCAAGGCAGCTTCCTGATTTCCGAATTGCCGCTCCGCTACAGAGACCGAGCCTTAAGCGTCCTTGTCTTAACCTACTCCGTAGGGTGGAGACTCGGCAAGAGGACAAGTTTGCTGCCTCTGAGTGCCGGGGGTGGTGGTGGCAGAGGATTGGAAGACGAACAGTGCCCTGAGAGCGTTCAGAGACAGGGTCTGGCGAGCAACACTTGCGTTGCCACTTCCCCTTCTCTGACTCATACTGGGTAGCCTCGCCTCGCCTTGCTGGCGTCGCTGAAGTCTTTGTGTCTTCCCACCGCACACAGCCGGCCTGGCAGGTGCCCAGTGGCACATCCTGTGCCAGCTGCTTGCCCCTTCCGCCCTCTTTGCTGTCGGTTCTTCAGCCCAGCTGGTGATTGTGCCAACGGATCTCTCCTGTTCCCTGTTCCACGAGCAGCAACAGAAAGGCTGTGGCTCGGTCAGCAGAGCACCTGCCTTGCGTCCAGAAGGTCCCAGGTAGGGCTGGGAGAGACTCCTTTTCTGAAACCCCGGACTGCTGCTGCCGGACAGTGCAGACAATACTAGATGGATGGACCCAATGGTCCAAGGCAGCTTCCTGTGTTGCTAACCAGCTGGAAACGCCACTTTGTGATCAGGACCAGGAGACGCTCTTTCTCACAGGCTCTGCTGTGTGTGTGAGGTCGTGGGAGCTAGGTTTGCTTTATCCAGTTGAAGGATACAGTGTGTGTGTGTGTGTGTGTGTGTTTTTTTTTCTCTGGGTGTAGAAACTAGCTCACTGCACAGAGGTACAATTCGCATCCGTTCCTCCACCCACTTCAGAGATGAGTCGGGTTGGTGAGGAGTCACGGGTCTCTCCCCGTCCCACTGCGACAAGCTCCCATCCCGCCTGGTCTCCCAGAACCAGAAGAGGCATGAAAAGGGCAGAGTGGTGGCAGGCTGCATGCAGACACAGTTTCTGATTGCTTGGAGAAATCCCTGAAGAGAAGGGGGCTTAGGCAGCTGGGGGGAGACAGGGACTTTCAGTCTGGGCAATTAATAATAATAATAATAATAAGTTTTATTTATACCCTGCCCTCCCCAGCCAAGACCGGGCTTAGGGCGGCTAACACCAGGTATAAAAACCAATTGATTAAAATACAACTTAAAAACAAGATTAAAATACAACATTAAAATGCAGCCTCATTTCAGTAGAAACTCAAATCAAAAACTTTTTGGGGATGAAAACGTCAAATCTTCACCAAGCCAACTATCCAGACTGGTCCTACGTGGGCTAGAAAAAAGCCAGGGAAGTCCCCAAATAGGAGGAGAAAAGATTCATGGGGGGGAAGACCGACCAGGGGTAAGCTGCTGTGCTCACTAGGCCTGACTGTCAGCCAGTAAATACTGTGGTTTTACTAATAGAGTGAGCTCCAATTTCGGTGTGATTTACTGCTGGCTTGCTGTACGATAGGAGGTGGCCTGGAATTGGGCCTTCTCTGTGGCAGCCCCCTAAGTTCTAGAATTCCCTCCCTGCAAAGGAGCGAGCCTCTGGCATTCCCACTATACAGCCTTTGACCCCTGAGGTGGTTGTTTCCGGGGCCCATCGCCCTATTCCTATGGCTGCATTTGGCATTAAATCGTCGTCGCCCTTCCCGGGACCTGCTGGCAGAGGACAGAAAATAAATTCAGTGATGGTGGTGATGACTAATAAGGATAACACTGCAGCTTGGAAGTCTTCCAGGGCCCCTACCTGTCCTCTTGTTCCCTTAGGAAAAAAAGGGGAGGTGAGCAGGGTGGAGGTGGAAGAATTGTTCCATAATATCTGGATGATGGGGATGAGGGTGAATGAGAACAGAGGGGACTTTGGGACCTAACAGGCTCTCCCATTCTTCCTTCTCCCATCAGTACATGGGCTGCGTGGAAGTTCTCCAATCCATGCGGGCTCTCGACTTCAACACAAGAACTCAAGTCACAAGGTGAGCTGCGCAGTCATCCGGAGGCCGGGGATGGTGTGGGGGACAGGGGAGGTCGGACAGGATAGTTATGTTGTGCCGCCGCACAGGCTGCAATCCATCACTCAGGGGCACTGACTGATTGGACGCAGAGGAACGGTGGGAAACCCCGAGGGAAGAAGGCTCAGAGCCCTGGGATTGGTGGTGAGGCGACGATGCAAGTGGTCAGAGGGAGAAGACCAGAAAGAGGAGGTGTCGGAAGAAGAAGAGGTCACAGGGTTTAGTGAGCTGGAAGAGTCGGTGGCAGAAAGGAGTCCAGAATCGGAGGCAGGAGAGTGGGATGAGGGAGGCCAAGAGGCGGAGAGAAGTCAGGCTGGTGAAGAGTCACAGGTGTCTCTCCCACCCGCTGTGAGAAGCTCCCTTCCCCACTTGTCTCCCAGAACCAGAAGAGGCATGAAAAGAGCGGAGGAGAGGTTGGCTGCACGCAGGCTCTCAGTCTCCGATTGCTTGGAAAAAAACCCTGGGGAGGAGGGGGCTTAGGCAGCTGTGAGAAGGCGGGAACCTACAACTGCTTCATGGGGGCAAGATGAATTGCTGTTCTCATTAAGTCCGACACTCCTATTCAGACTCTGTTTTTTGCTAATAAAGAGTTAACTCCAACTCACCTGGGTGATTGACTGCTGCCTCGCTCCTGTCACTCACTAACTCCTAAAGCAGAAACGCTGTAAGCTTTGAGAGGGTGTGTCCCATTGTGTCTCTGCGTGAGTTGCCACTCTGGGCTTACTTCCTTTCCATATCTGCGTGTGTGTGTGTGTGTGTGCGCGCGCGTGTGCGTGTGCAGAATTCTGCTGTACCTCTGCACCGTACTGGGTATGGCTGCATAGGGAGCATTGAGACGATCAAGACACATGTCTCTGCATGAGGCTTGTCTCATGTGTCTCTACATGAGTTGCTGCTTTGTGTTTGCCTCCTTCTAATCTGCATTTTCTCGGTGGAGGTCATTTAGCTTGACGGTGTGATCCGATAGTCTTTCCTGCCCTCAGAGGAGGCTGCCTGTTGTATCTCTGGATGAGTTCCTGCCCCGGGTTTCCTCCTGCCATCCGGCACCTGTTGGGGAGCTGATTTTGTGGCGCCTCTGCATCGGCTGTGTCTTGGCTCAGCCAGTCACTCCCAATGCAGAAACACTGTGGAATTGCCCACTGTCCAGGGAGGCTGCCTGTTGTGCCTCTGCATGGGACACTGTCCTTCCAACCAGGCTTTGCTGGGGGCCAAATAATTCTGTGATGCCTTTTCATCGGCTCAACCTGTTGTCCCAGTGCAGAAACGATGTAGAGTCACCCACCATTAAAGGAGGTTACCTGTTGTGTCTCTGGGCGAGGTGCTGCCAAGTCATTCTGTGTTGCATCTGCATTGGTTGCAAACTGGGCCCTTGGTGGAGCAAGATAATCTGCGTCTCCCCCACCCCTGTTAATTAAATCCCAAGAACCAAGCCTGTAATACCCGAGACTCAGTAATAATATTAATAATAATTTTATTATTTGTACTCCACCCATCTGATTGGCTTGCCCCAGCCACTCTGGCCTTGGGAAGCCAAAACCGGTTGCAGAGGCCAGCAGAGAGGCAGGCTGCTCCAGCTCAAATCCTTAGCAGCTGCAGGAAATAGTTAAAGCTGAGTTGGAGGGGGAGCAGAGAGGTGTGTGTGTGTGTGTGTGTGTGTGTGCACTGTAAGCCTGTCCATTACCGGGCAGACGCAGGGTCTGGAAAAAGGTGACCGGAGGGAGCAGCCAGCAGGAGATGGAAAGGCTTCAGCAGCCAGGCCTCAAGCCTGCCATCAGCGGCCGGCGTTGTTTTTTTTTTTAAATAAAAAAAAATTTAATCCGCTAAAGACAGGAAGCGTTTATACAGCATCATCAAATATTAACAGCTCTCGCTCGATTTCTTCCCCCACGTCCTCTTCCATCCTTGCTCTGCTACCAAGGAGCCGGGAGACACACAAACACACACAAACAAAACACAAACACACTGTGTGTCTTTGTGTGTGCATGGGCTGTCTGCAGGGGCCACATGTGGCTCTTTAGCCGGCCCTCGGGACCACACCCCCCTCGCCAGGCCACACACCCCCATCTGCCTTGCTTTGCATCCTCTTTGGGTGTTCTTTCCTGCCCGGAAGGCGTCCTTGAGCTCTCGCTTGCATGGAAGGGTGACCGACGGATATGTGATGTGCGTGTGTGTTTAGAAACCTCTCGATCTTGGGTGGCTGGCAACATAGCCTGCTGGGCGAAGGAAGCAGAGCAGTGACAGGGCAGCGTCTCGTCCAGAGGTGCCCTCCCTTGAAGTTGAAGGGACCCCTGACCATTAGGTCCAGTCGTGGCCGACTCTGGGGTTGCGGCGCTCATCTCGCTTTATTGGCCAAGGGAGCCGGCGTACAGCTTCTGGGTCATGTGGCCTGCAGGACTAAGCCGCTTCTGGCGAACCAGAGCAGCGCACGGAAATGCCGTTTACCTTCCCGCCGGAGCGGTACCTATTTATCTACTTGCACTTTGATGTGCTTTCAAACTGCTAGGTTGGCAGGAGCAGGGACCGAGCAACAGGAGCTCACCCCGTTGCGGGGATTCAAACCACCGACCTCCTGATCGGCCAGCCCTAGGCTCTGTGGTTTAACCCACAGCGCCACCTGTGTCCCATGTGCCCTCACTTAACGGCGGGCAATTCCACAGTGCTTCTGCACCGGGTGCGATCGGTTGAGCCAGTGCACACCTGACATAACAATACAACGACAGGTAGAGAGTCCTAAGAACCTGGGAAGAGCCCTTGTGGGCGAATCCAGCAGCCCGCCTGGTCCAACACCCTCTTATTTATTTAATTTATATACCGCCCTTCATCCAAAGAAGTCAGGGTAGTTGGCCCACGCTGGGAAAACAGGCTGCTCGACATGATGACAGGTCTTTGTCCTGTTCCGGAAGGGCAGTTCAATGAAAGAAAATGGGTGAGGGTTCAGGTGAGCTCGTCTGCCACTTTTTACCAGTATATACTGGAGATTCCTGCATTTCAGGGGGATGGATAAGCCTCCGGGTCCCTTCCAGCTCCACAATTCTAAGATTCTGTACACCCATCCCTCATTTCTCTCCTCTTCCTCCAGGGAAGCTATTGGCTTAGTCTGCGAAGCTGTGCCTGGTGCCAAGGGAGCCGTTCGCAGGAGAAAGGTGAGGTGGACAGAGAATACTTCATTGTTTTTCTCTTTGGCTGTCTGTGGTCAAAATTCGCCCCGTACATCTCAAGAGCTGCGACGCCACTTTGAAACTATCACGGCTTTCCCCCAAAATACAGTGGTACCTCGGTTTACTAACTTAAACCGTTCCGGAAGTCCATTCTTAAACCGAAACCGTTCTTAAACCGAAGGCGCGCTTTCCCTAATGAGGCCTCCAGCCACTGGTGCCCTTTCACCCTTCGGCTTCCGTTCTTAGACCGAGGTAAAGTTCACAAACTAGGACGCTACTTCCGGTTTTGCGGAGTTCGTAAAGCAAATCGTTCGTAAGCAGGACTTTTCTTAAACCAAGGTACCACTGTATTCTGGGAGCTGCAGCTCATTGCGGGTGCTGAGAATTGCTAGGAAGCTTCCCTCTTCCTCTCCCAGAGCTACAATTCCCAGAGGTCCCTAGGAAATGGGATTGATTGTTAAACCACTCTGGGAATTGGCAGGCAAGGGAAAATAAAAGAAAAAGGAAAGTTCCCAGGTGAGAGCTGGGACGGTCCACCACTTTCTGTGTGAGACAAGGGTTGAGAGCTACTTTTGAGAGAGAACGCTGCGTTTTCTCTTTCTCTGCTTTTTAAATTTTTATTTGGATTAGTTTCCTTTATCTTAACCGTATCATGAAAAAGCTTTAATAAAATCTTGCCAGACTGTATGTTGCCTTGTGTGCAGCTACAAATTGGATTCCTCACGCAAGACAGCCTTCCACGGTAATCCAGGTGTAATCCACTCTCCTTTCAGTGCAGTTCATGGATATAGTATACTGCAGCAGAGAGAATGAGTTACAACTGCTCCAGTCTATTAGGGTATGATTCTGGGACCACCCTACAATATTTCACATATTCAAGGGTGTAACTTGTAAAAATGCCTGTTTTTTTAACCTATCACTATTTTCCTGAAATGGGGGAAACCCCCCACTGGGAATTGTTATCTCTGGGAGGGCAACAGGAGTGGACTGGGTCTCCTAACGATCCACAGCACCCTTAAAAATGTCAGATACCTTTGGGGAAGCCATGGCTGTTTATATTGGCATTGCGGTGGTTTAAATCTGTAGTTTGAACAAGGCCTAGTAGTCTGTGCAAAGCTCCCCAAGCAAGCAAGACAGAACCAACCACAGAGGGCAGAATAACTCTTAAGGGCTTGTTTGGATAAAAGGAGCTGGTGTGAGGATGCGTTCAGCACACCCCAGCTGGAACAGCAACACTCCCAGAGTGTGAGATGCGTGAGAGCCCCGCGTGCTTTTCAGGAAAGCTTGCACATGTGTCTGTGCGTGATTTGATTTGAGGTCTCCAGCCTCGGGCCCCCCTTTCCCCCTCAGGCTGGGAAATGGGGACCGAGTTGCTGCAATAAAGGCCCAGCGCAGGCGAAGCTGATCAATAGATAACCATAACAGCCCGTCTAATGGACGCGGAGGAAAGTGGAGGGGCATGCGCAGGGTGGGGAGGTGAGGGGGCTGTTTGGTCATCAGCCTATCTCCCTTTTGTTCCTTCTGCCCTTCCCAGACTCGCTCTTGCCTCTTCCCACTGTGCACCCTTCTCCCTGATCTCTTAGGAACATGTAAGGAGCTGATTGATTGCCAGCTTAGTTATGTCTGCGTTGGCTGGCAGCAGCTCTCCAGGGGTTCAAGCAGGGTTCTCTGCCCAGCCCTGTCACCTGCCTTCCTGCCTTAGTTAACAGCCAGTCCCAGGGGTCCTTGGCCCTGGCTCCGCCTACTGTGGGCCTCCCACTCCCCCCCAGTCCCAATGGCTACCAGTCACCCTTCCCGAATAGGCTTGGGTCTTAGGAACACAGGGAGCTGCCTGATACACAGAAATAAAGATCCTAGTCCTCATGGTTTTGAACAAGCAGCTGCTTTTAAATAGAGCCTGCCCTATTCTGAGCCATACCATTGGTCCACCTAGCTTAGTATTGTCCGCACTGGCTGGCAGCAGATCTCTAGGATTTCAGATTTCAGTCCAGGGCTGGATGGAGACCTTTAGTGGCCCTAAGCACTTAAAGGGTTTTGGTGCCCCCATAGATCTAATTCAAAACAGAACCAATAATAAACCGTAAAATAATTTTGTGATTTTTCGAAATGAAATGAAACCTACGGCAAGATGGAGAACGATGTTTGTTTTTGTATACTTCCGCTTGATTTATATTTGAAAAGTCGTCTTCTGCTTTTTCTAATTGCGAAGCCTTTGATCAGATCCTTACGTAACACATCTGCTTCTATACTTAGTAGAGGTAAGGCATCCAGCCTGCTTTGTTGCACAGTAGTTCTGTTGGGATTTTTAATATGCTTCAACTGAGAAAATAGAACACGCAGCTGAGCAATTTGTGACTGTTAATGTTAGAAATCTGGCAGTGGAAAATTTCTGTGGTGCTCCCCCCTTTCTCTTGATGCCCCAAGCACATGCTTATTTTGCTGATTGGTTAACCCAGACCTGTTTCAGGCCCCATAGCTCAGTGCCCTGTAGAAGTCCCCGGGTTCAATCCCTGGCAATCCTGGGGTGCTTTACGGAGAAGCAGTGGCGTAGCGTGGGGGGTGCCAGGGGTGCCGGCCGCACTGGGCGCAACATTTGGGGGGCGCGTTTGGCCGGCCCTCCTCGAGGAAGCAGGAACCCCACTGTCCTCGGACCTCCTCCGAAGGCTGGCGGTGGGGCGAAGAGACCTCCTCCCGCCGCCAGGCTTCGGAAGGATGCTCCGAAGGCTGGCGGTGGGGCGGAGAGATCTTCTCCCCGCGCCAGCCTTCGGATGGCTGTCCTGAAGACTTGTGGTGGGAGCAGTGGCGTAGCGTGGGGGGTGCACCTGGCGCAACATCTGGGGGGGCGGGGAAGAGACTCGAGTGCTAAAATCCACGGGTTAGGGGGCGCAAATTACTTGCCTTGCCCCGGGTGCTGAGAACCCACGCTACGCCACTGCGGAGAAGGCCCATCGCTCCGTGATGGAGCATGTGGTTTGCACACAGAATGTCCCAGGTTCAGTCCTGGGCTTCTCCAGCCGGTGTTGCTGCTAACGTCCTTGGGGTGCGTCTCTCTCCCTCTCGGCAGCCCTGCGGCCGCTCGCTGAACTCCATCCTCGGCAAGAGCAACCTGAAGTTTGCCGGCATGCCAATCACGCTCACCATCTCCACCAGCAGCCTCAACCTCATGGCGTCTGACTGTAAACAGGTGAGGAGATATCTTCCCTCCCAACCTCCTCCTCTGGGACACACTGTTTAGGGTGGATACTTGACGGACGGGTGTTGAGGATCGTGAGCTTAGACAGCCTTCCTCCTTGCCGTTTGTGACCCTCCAGATGTTGCTGGTCTACAGTTCCCTTTGTCCCTTGACCATTGGCCGTGTTAGTCCAGCAACATCTCTGTATCCCTGCTTCACATGCATTTAATGCGTGATCCCTGATTGGCTGGGACATGCATCTAAGGCAAGACTGAGGAACCTGCCAGGCATTGCTGGGCTCCAAGTCTCATTGTTCATGACCACTGGCTGGGGCTGATGGGAGTTGGAGTCCAGCAACATCTGGAGGGTCAGGCGTTCCCTATCCCTGAACTGGACCAGTGTTTGCCTTCTCTAAGCTCTGATCACATTCCTGTCTTCTTCCAATGTGGGGAAGGGGAACTTGCATCCCTTCCAGCTATTGCTAGGCCACAACGGCCATCAACCATTGGCCATGCCAACCACGTCAGGGGTGCTTCCCAGACACGGAATGCACACAGCAAAGAGTTAACTCTGCCCGGACGCTGAGGTCCAGTGCCGAGGGCCTTTTGGCAGTTCCCTCAATGTGAGAAGCAAAGCTACAGGGAACCGGGCAGAGGGCCTTCTCGGTAGTGGCGCCCTCCCTGTGGAACACCCTCCCACCAGATGTCAAAGAGATAAACAACTACCTGACATTTAGAAGACATCTGAAGGCAGCTCTGTTCAGGGAAGTTTTTAATGTGTGACATTTTGATGTATTTTTAATCTTTGTTGGAAGCCGCCCAGAGTGGCTGGGGAAACCCAGCCAGATGGGCGGAGTACAAATAATAAATTATTATTATTAACTCTTTATTGTCTAAGATAACACTTACAGTTGCTTCTACGGCTCTGGATACCTGCACACAGCAATCTAGCATCTAGGCAGCTATTCCCGGGTCATCGCTCTAGGGGGCGTTGGCAGCAACTGGGGACGACTCCCCCTCCACCAGTTTATATACCTTCCCCTAATGGGCTGTGCGCACGGAGGCAGAGATTGCGCCTGTGTGGATGCTGTTTCTGCTCTTCCTGATTCAGCTCTCTCCTGGTTCTGAGCGACAGTGCTGCAGGAAAAGGTGGAGAAGCACCCAGCCCTTCTCCTGCCTCCGATTCTTGCCTCCTGGCTGGTACAGGCCCCCACAGACCACTGCCCCCCTTCCCCTGGTGCCCACTTGCCAGCGTCCTCCCAGTCCTTGCCAGGGCATCAAGGTGGAGAAGTCTGCCTTGGGGAGCTAAAATCTGGCACTCCCATAATCCAGGAGAGCTTGACTTTACTGTAAGAATTTCAGGAGGGTGGGAAGGGGCAGGGAGGAAGTTCATTTTGTGTTTTTTTTGCTGTGCTTTGCGTCTCATTTTTCCTTCTTCCTTCCCTTCCATTGTTTAGATCATCGCCAACCATCATATGCAATCAATTTCTTTTGCTTCCGGAGGGGATCCGGTGAGTGCCAAGAGGGTTTTGTGGATGGGTTGTTTTCAACACAGGGCTAAGGATTTCTCCTTCCCTGGCAGAATGTTCTCCCCACTCCTTGGTTTGCCCTCTAACCTTGTTCTGGGGTTTCTGGAGACAGTGTGGGATGTGCATGGGGAAAAACCTCCTGCATTAACGCTAATCCGTGCACAGAAAATTAGTTGAGTATCATCCTCTCCCAGGGACGTGGGTGGCACTATGGTCTAAACCACTGAGCCTAGGGCTTGCCGATCAGAAGGTCAGCGGTTTGAATCCCCGCGACGGGGTGAGCTCCCGTTGCTCGGTCCCTGCTCCTGCCCACCTAGCAGTTCGAAAGCACGTCAATGTGCAAGTAGATAAATAGGTACCGCTCCGGCGGGAAAGTAAATGGCGCTTCTGTACATGCTCTGGTTCGCCAGAAGCGGCTTAGTCCTGCTGGCCACATGACCCGGAAGCTGTACGCCGGCTCCCTCGGCCAATAAAGCGAGGTGAGCGCCGCAACCCCAGGGTCGTCTGCGACTGGACCTAACGGTCAGGGGTCCCTTTACCCCTTTACCTTTACCATCCTCTCTGCATGTGAGCCACATGTAGACTCTCCCTGTGGCTAGCAGAACCTGTATAAATTATGCAGATTAATGCCGTTTGCATAATTTATGCAGTTTGCAGAATTCCAGTGATGTGTGCTGTGGAATTTTTAGGGTCTTCAGACACAGACTCCATACAGCCCTGTCAGGGAAACTGAGAGCTGGTGTGGTGTAGCATTAATAATAATAATAATAATAATAATAATAATAATAATAATAATAATAATAAATTTTTATTTATATCCCACCCTCCCCAGCCGAAGCCGGGCTCAGAGCAGCTAACAACAGTAAAAATAGCACAATTTACATAAAATCACAGTCAGTTAATTAAAATATATTCTAAAATCAATTCAGAATCAAATTAATGGCAACCACTGGGCTAGAGTTCTTTGAGGATTACAGAAGGGGGGGGGGTCAGACTGTGCCTTGGCCAAAGGCCTGGTGGAACAGCTCTGTCTTGCAGGCCCTGTGGAAAGATGTCAAGTCCCGCAGGGCCCTAGTCTCTTGTGACAGAGCGTTCCACCAGATTGGGGCCACAGCCGAAAAAGCCCTGGCTCTGGTTGAGGCCAGCCTAACCTCCCTGTGGCCCGGGACCTCCAAGATGTTTTTGTTTGAAGATCGTAAGTTCCTCTGTGGGACATACCAGGAGAGGCGGTCCCGTAGGTATGAGGGTCCTAGGCCGTATAGGGCTTTAAAGGTTAAAACCAGCCGCTTGAAGTCTGGTGGAGAGCCAGGTTCAAATTCCCACTTGTTCCCAAAGCAAACTTTGTGACTTTTGGCCACACACACAATCCTACCTTGCAGGGTTGTTAGGATAAACCAGATAGGAACAATTTACACGATCTTGAGCTTCTGGAGGGAGAAAGATGGGAGATAGATATAGCAAATAAAGCAGCGCCAGTGAAGGGTCATTGTGGGGTGCTTTCTCTTCTTCCCTCTCTCCCCTTTTTAATCTGGCATTTATCAAGTCTCCCATCTTCCCAGGACACGGCCGAGTATGTTGCCTACGTTGCCAAAGACCCTGTCAACCACAGAGGTAAGACGTTCTGCGCCAATCAGAAGCTTCCTGGGGCCAGGTCAGCTTCGACTGGGTTTAACAGATTTGCATCCTGCTTTCAGCTCACTCGCAATAATGCCAGCAGCATTAAAAAAAAAAGAGTGAGCACTTTAATCAGAATAATCAAGGTTTTTGTTTTTTTTTTTAAAAAAAGAGTCTTGGTGCCGGACAGGCATGCCAGTGACGTGTGGTGGCCAAATTGGGAGGCCTGGTGGGCTTGATCTAAGCCTGTGGGCCAAAGGCTCCCTACCTCCGGTGTAAACGTTCCCGAGCTGGATGAACCCAACGAGTCAGCCTTGGTAGAAGGCAGCTTCTAGTGCAGGGGTCAGCAACCCGCGGCTCCGGAGCCGCATGTGGCTCTTTTGCACCTTTGCCGCGGCTCCGGGGCGGATACTAGCGAGGGGAGGAGGCGCATTTCCCCCCCCCCCGACACTCCTCACTGTGGCGGGCGCTGTACTGGCTGTGACGTCGCATGGGGGCGGTGCGTGCGTTAGTCACGCACCGTCCCGACGTCACCTTCCCGCCCGCTACATTGTAAGGGGCATGTACGCTGGTCACTGCATTGAAAGGGGGCATGTACGCTGGTCACTGTTTTGAATTGGAGTGAAGAACACACACACAAAAAAAGGTAACTTGTAAATTTAATGTTTATTTCTATGAAGAGAAGTAATTCTGAGGGGTCAAACAAAGAAATAATAAAAAAGTGACAAAAAACTTATTTTTATAATGACGAGTTTTGCGGCTCCCAGGTTTTTTTCTTTGGAAATGGGTCCAAGTGGCTCTTTTTGTCTTAAAGGTTGCAGACCCCTGTAAATCTAGTGCTTCTACAAGAAGCTGGAGAAATGATCAGTGATGGCGCTCAACAACATTTCATGAGCTACATGTCTTCTGGTTGTTGATATTCTGTTAGCATGCACTGTTTGCTTTGTTTTTTGCTTTGGATATCGTCAGATGGCAGTGGTGGTTGCTCGTGAGTAACCAGGCAGGACTCAGACCTGTCTTTTACAGGCTTTATTTTTGGTTGCAAACTATTTACAGTGCAGAGCCACAAGTTCATGTCTGCCTCAATCGCTAGCGGAATCCGGGAGTGCTTGTTTCCTGAACCTCCCCCAACATAAAAGTCTCATTACTCCCAGCCTTTTCCTTCCCTCTTTGCGCCTTAGACCTCTGCGCAGGGTGGGCGACAGAAGGGGTGTGCTTCCATCCTGGCTGGCTTGGCCAGGAGCGGTGCTGAGGTTCCCACCAGCATCCTCAGGTCCTTTTACCTCTTCCCCACCGGAGGTGGGGCTTTCCTCATAACTGGAAGAGGAACTGCTGATTTTCGGAGGCTCCCTGTAACACGACTGCCCCTCTGTTTCCCGCCCCTGTTCTGATGGCAGTTCCCTGACAGATATGAATAGATAAATAGATGGGGGTTAGAGAGAGAGTGATGTATAGAAGTTAGAGCTGGACCATAAAGAAGGCTGATCGCCGAAGAATGGATGCTTTTGAATTCTGGTGCTGGAGGAGACTCTGGAGAGTCCCATGGACTGCAAGAAGATCAAACCTCTCCATTCTGAAGGAAAACAGCCCTGAGTGCTCACTGGAAGGACAGATCCTGAAGCTGAGGCTCCAAGACTTTGGCCACCTCATGAGAAGAGAAGACTCCCTGGAAAAGACCCTGATGTTGGGAAAGATGGAGGGCGCAAGGAGAAGGGGACGACAGAGGACGAGATGGTGGGACAGTGTTCTGGAAGCTACCAGCATGAGTTTGACCAAACTGCAGGAGGCAGTGGAAGACAGGAGTGCCTGGCGTGCTCTGGTCCAGGGGGTCACAAAGAGTCGGACACGACTAAACGACTAAACAACAACAACAGAGAGAGAGAGAAAGATTCTAATTGCTATTAGATTCCATTAAATTTATTAATATAGGTATAATGTGTGTGTGCAA
The DNA here is from genome assembly GCF_965113315.1 of Podarcis vaucheri. Classification (NCBI taxonomy): domain Eukaryota; kingdom Metazoa; phylum Chordata; class Lepidosauria; order Squamata; family Lacertidae; genus Podarcis; species Podarcis vaucheri. Next base: position 9,493,159 of record NC_138754.1, on the reverse strand, counting down.
AATATGTATTTACGTCGGTTTGTAACTGATTTTTTTCATCTCAATCTTTTTATCACGCTTTCAGTTTGCTTGGGCTTATTTCATTGTGGGTGGTTGTTGTTTTTTTGCACTGCTTCTACTCTTGAGCACCCGAAACAGCATCCGATACGACCTGTTACCTTATTCTGCTTCTCCCTGCCCCCCAACAGCCTGCCACATTCTGGAGTGCCCCGAGGGGCTGGCGCAGGATGTGATCAGCACCATTGGCCAGGCGTTCGAGCTGCGCTTCAAACAGTACCTCAAGAACCCTCCCAAGCTCGTCACCCCTCATGACAGGTAAGGCCAAGCGGGTTTTATCGAGCGACACCTGGAGGACCCCCCACTTTCCTAGACCAGTCATGCCTCAACCAATCAGGGATCACATATTAAATGCGTGTACAGTGTTGGAGAATATAGCGCTTACAGAGGAAAATCACACACTGTCTGAAATTCAGACAAGGAACAGAATTTCCAGCGCCCTGTTTATATGCTGTGGCATCTCTTTGTTTTTGTTTTTTTTAACAAAATATTTATTAATTTTTTTTGAAATATAACAGAAAAAATGAAAAAGAAAAAAGAAAAATACAAAATAAAAACAGTTAAAAACATACATTTTTTCTTTTACTTATTTTCTTTTAACTTATTTCCCGGACCTCCAGGCATCTATTTGTTTTTTATAGCAGACTCCCTCTGCTTTTCAAATACTTTTTATTGAAAAATTGTAGGCAAGAACAGCAATGAAAGAAAAAATATCTTTATTTTAAAGAAAGGTTAGTTGTCACAGTTGTCAATAAAAAAATAAAGGATGCAGCTACGTGATTTACTGAATCGATAAGAAAACATAACCAAGAAGAGAAGGACATGTGTTCTGTGATTACAGAGGATTCCATGGTTTAAATTAAAATCATTGCCATTTTTTAACTTTTCAATTCTACGTAACCTTGGACTGTACTAAATCTGGACGCTTGCTTAGAACTGTGGGTTCCAAGCCCTCCTGAGCTGCTGTTTGTATATAAAATAAAATTATACCTAATGTCAAAGAAGCCATTAGATCCTTGGACACTCAAGGGAGATTTCCGCCCCAGATTTTCCCAAGAAAAAAAAAATCAGGCAAGATTTTTCAAGGACAATTTGCACTTCCTTCTTTCCTGTGGCTGTCTTGTATCTTGTTATCTGCCTATTAAAAACAAAATAAAACTTGTTTGCAGAGTAGTAATAGCAGGGACGCGGGTGGCGCTGTGGGTTAAACCACAGAGCCTAGGACTTGCTGATCAGAAGGTCGGCGGTTCGAATCCCTGCGATGGGGTGAGCTCCCGTTGCTCGGTCCCTGCTCCTGCCAACCTAGCAGTTCGAAAGCACGTCAAAGTGCAAGTAGATAAATAGGTACCGCTCCGGTGGGAAGGTAAACGGTGTTTCTGTGCGCTGCTCTGGTTCACCAGAAGCGGCTTCGTCATACTGGCCACATGACCCGAAAGCTGTATGCTGGCTCCCTTGGCCAATAAAGTGAGATGAGCGCCACAACCCCAGAGTCGGCCACGACTGGACCGAATGGTCCTTTACCTTTAAAAGCAGGAGAGGGCTATAGCCTCTGTGCCCTGCTGTCTGCCCTCTCTAAGGCATCCGATTGGATCGTGTGGGGATGCTGAGCATAATGGGAGCTTCCCTGGCCTGATCCAGTAGGGCTTCTCTTGCATTCAGCGCCTGCCCTCTTTCCTCAGGATGGCTGGATTTGATGGCTCCGCTTGGGACGAAGAGGAGGAACCGCTGCCAGACCACCAGTACTACAATGACTTCCCGGGGAAGGAGCCCCCGCTGGGAGGCGTGGTAGATATGCGCTTGAGAGAAGGAGCTGCGGCGGCCTTGATGCCCAACCACTTAGGAGCCACCCTGGTTAGTGCGCTGGCGTTCCTCTGCCAACTTGCTTGCTCACCTGCATGCAGTTCCTACTCGCCATAGGCGACCAGGCTGGTTCTTAAATAGGTACAGTGTGGAGGAAGTGGGCAGGGGGCCAGTTTTCTCTCTCTCTCTCATGACACTAGAAGCCAGCAGGATTATCTGGGGCAGCTGAAGGTTGGGTTTCCTGTATTGCAAGGGCGTTGAACAAAATGGCCTTTTGTGTAACGTTCCCAAAGCAAGGAAGGATTGGACTCTGATTAATAAAATACACACAAGGCTTGACCAGCAAGACTCTGGGAGGAGTGTGAATAATAATAATGATCCGTCCACCCCTTGGCCCAGGTCGTTTTATTCACAAAAGAACTTTTTACACAGTGTTCGTAAGAACCAATCAGATTTCCTCTGACCATTTCAAAAAACCCCACGTGGGGACAAAATTAAAGTTAAAACTACAAAGAGCTAATTTAAGCATGCATACGTTCTGGGGTAAATAAAACAGGATTAAAAGGAGGAATGCATTCAGCAAACCCAGAGGTCATAAACAAGCGGTAAACAGGAGAGGGAGGATGGCAAGGAAAGATTAGGCATCTTTGTCACCTCCATGTGAAACTATTTCCTGGCCCTAAGATTAAAAAAACCAAGGAAAGGTATGTCAAAGCTAACTATCATCTTTATGACCCAGGATGCCTGATGAAGCAGCTGGCCTGTGTACAGTGGTACCCCGCAAGACGAACGCCTCGGAAGACGAAAAACTCGCTAGATGAAAGAGTTTTTTGTTTTCTTAGCCGCTTCGCAAGAGCATTTCCCTATGGGCTTGCTTCGCAAAACGAAGCTTGCCCCGCAAGCTCCGGGGACAGTGGGTCTTCCCCGCTGTCCCCGGACCTCTTTTGAAGCAAGGGGCGGTGGGGAGAAGCTATCTTCTCCCCGCAGCCCCTTGCTTCAAAAGAGGGGACAGAGCGGCGCTTCCCCTCTGTCCCCGGACGGTCTCCATAGGAACGCATTGATTGATTTTCAATGCATTCCTATGGGAAACCGTGCTTCGCAAGACGAAAAACTCGCAAGAAGAAAAAACTTGCGGAACGAATTAATTTCGTCTTGCGAGGCACCACTGTATTTAGAATGCTTATACGTGCCTGTCAGGCATAGAGGAAGCAAATGGCAGAGGTGCAGAGGCTTGTGGGATTCGATCAGAAACTATTGTCAGTGAATCAAACCCAGTCAATGCAAGGCTTTCATTGCTGACACATTGGCTTGCTCCATATTTCAGAATCCCTCATAGCGATCCCACCTGAGCCCCCACACTCTGGATATTTGCACCCCTACACCTTTGGGTCCCTACAGTTCTGTGACAATACTTCTTCCCAGAGTTAAGCCCTGGAACTCACTGCCACAAGAAGCAGCGACGGCCACCACTTTGGATGGTTCTAAAAGAGAATTAATGGGAAAGGCTGTCAATGGCCACAACAGCTATGCTCTACCATCCCGTTATAGGCCGTGATTTGCCTCTAAGCATCGGTTGCTGGGAATCGTGGGTGGAGAGGGTTGCTGTGGGGCTCAGCGCCTGCTTGTGGACTTCCCACTGAGGCATCTGGTTGAATAATGGGAGAGCAGGGCGCTGTAACAGATGGGCTGCTGACCTGATCAGCCAGGGCTATTCTTGTATTCTGAAGCCCAGAGCAGCACTCTGCTCCATCCTAACTGCAGAGTCATCTGATGCTGTGGGGGACTACAACTCCCATCACTGCACCATTGGCCAGGCTGGTCAAGGCTGATGGGAGCTGGAGTCCATAAACAGGTGAACGGGCCATTGGGTTCCCCATCCCTGATCTACAAGTATAATAAGAATGTTATTATTTGGCTGGGGTTCCCCAGCCACTCTGTGTGGCTTACAGCACATTAAAAAATTGTAAAACGTTAGACATTACAGTGGTACCTTGATCCGTTCCAGGAGTCCGCTCGACTCCCGAAACTGTTCGAAAACCAAGGCCCGGCTTCTGATTGGCTGCAGGAGCTTCCTGCACTAAAGCAGAAACCATGTCGGACGTTCGGTTTCCAAAAAATATTTGCAAACCAGAAAACTTACTTCCGGGTTTGCGGCGTTCGGGAGCCGATTTGTTCAGGAGCCAAGCCAAGGTTTGACTATACAGTGGTGCCCCACAAAACGAATGCCTCGCAAGACGGAATACTCGCTAGACGAAAGAGTTTTCCGTTTTGGAGGTGCTTCGCAAAACGAATTTCCTATGGGCTTGCTTCGCAAGACGACAATGTCTTGCGAGTTCCTGCTGTTTTTTTTCCCTTTTCCCCGCCTTTTTCTAAGCCGCTAAGCGGCTTATCAGCTGATCCGATCAGCAGATAAGCCGCTAATAGCCACTAATAGCGCTAATCCGCTAATCCATCAATGGGCTTGCTTCGCAAGACGAAAAAACCGCTAGACGAAGAGAATCACAGAACGGATTCTTTTCGTCTTGCGAAGCACCACTGTAATGTCAAGCGCATCTTTAAGCATTTGAGCTCCTGTTTCTTAAGTACAGAAGCAGGAAGCTGGCTTCCTGAGGGCCCCTCTCCCCTTGCCAAATCCAGTCTATGCTTAAATGCCTCACTCACTGCCTTTCTTCCTTCAGCCTGTCTCCCAGATGTCCGCTGGGGACTACGAATCCAAGAAACCGCACCTCGCAGCACAAGGTGAGCTTCCAGGCCACGGCTTTCCCTTGAGCGGGAAAAGGGAACCCTTGGCAGCCGGTGATGCTGTAGGGCTTTGGCTCAGTGCTAGGGCATGCAGAAGGTCCCCGGTTCAGTTCCCTGGTACCTCCAGGAAGGACTGGGGATGTTCCCTGACCGAAACCCCAGCGAGCCGCCGCCAGTCAATGCAGTCACCCTTGGCTAGGTAGATCAATGGACTGGCTCAGGATAAGGAAGCTTCCTATTTAAAATTGCCTTTAGGTAAAGGGACCCCTGACCATTAGGTCCAGTTGTGACCGACTCTGGGGTTGCGGCACTCATCTCACTTTACTGGCCGAGGGAGCCGGCATACAGCTTCCGGGTCATGTGGCCAGCATGACTAAGCTGCTTCTGGTGAACCAAAGCAGCGCACGGAAACGCCGTTTACCTTCCCGCCAGAGTGGTATCTATTTATCTACTTGCACTTTGACGTGCTTTCGAACTGCTAGGTTGGCAGGAGCAGGGACCGAGCAACGGGAGCTCACCCAGTCGCGGGGATTTGAACCGCCGACCTTCTGATCGGCAAGTCCTAGGCTCTGTTGTTTAACCCACAGTGCCAGACACCAGTTCATGCTTTAATTTCAGAAGAAGGGCCATAATTCAGTGGCAGAGCAGCTGCTTTGAGTACAGAAGGTCCCGGGCTCAATTATTGGCAACTCCTGATAGGGCTGGGGGAAAGACCCTTGTCTGAAACCCTGGAAGGACTCTGCCAGCCCATACAGATGGACTGGAGGGTGTGAATTAGTTTAAGCTGCTTCCAATGTTCCTGCGTTCCCCGCCAGAAGTGGTAGACCCAGGCTTTTCCTGGTAGGCTGTCTCTGGGCATGGAGGCTCCTCTTCGCTACCCTCGACCTCCTGAGCTCCCCATCCTGTTTGCTGCCATGTGGGGCTTCTATTTGTTACAGTCTTCCTGCGGGTTTCCTAATGCTCTGTTCTGTCCCCTCTCGCAGGAAGGGAAAGGGGCCCACCCGGCCGCACGGATCTCTTTGACGACCCCTCCTATGTTAATGTGCAGAACCTGGAGAAGGCGCGGCAGGGGGCTCCGGGGGCCACTGCCAACGGCAGCGCCCAGCGAGATCTCTTTGACATGAGTGAGTGTCAAAGGCATGTTCGTGTATGTGTATGTGCAAGAGACTTGTGGGCACAGGGGCAGTAGCCTTGCAATTAAGCACTTGCCTGGTAGCCACAGCTGGGTAAAAAGGCTGGTGGAAGCACCTAGTGGGAAAATGTTGTGTGGATGCCTTTTGAAAGGGGTAAGGCGAACTCTTCGTCCCTCCTTCCAACAGGCTAGTACAATTATTATTAGTAACCTGCAAGCTAGCTTTGGCTTGTAAAATGTGCACTTCTCGTCAAAATCCCAAAGTGTTTTGCATCCTAAGTAAAAAAAAGAGGGAAAAAACCAATAATAAGATCTCATCATGTCTTTAAAAGGTAAAGGTAAAGGGACCCCTGACCATTAGGTCCAGTCGTGGCCGACTCTGGGTTTGCGGCACTCATCTCGCTTTATTGGCCAAGGGAGCCGGCATACATGTGGCCAGCATGACTAAGCCGCTTATGGCGAACCAGAGCAGTGCATGGAAACGCCGTTTACCTTCCCGCCGAAGCAGTACCTATTTATCTACTTGCACTTTGACGTGCTTTCGAACTGCTAGGTGGCAGGAGCAGGGACTGAGCAATGGGAGCTCACCCTGTCACGGGGATTCAAACCGCCGACCTTCTGATCGGCAAGTTCTAGGCTCTGTGGTTTAACCCACAGCGCCACCCGCGTCCCTTCATCATGTATTTGCCTCGTGCCAAATATTGGTCCTGGCAGGCCTCTGTGGGGAGAGTTGTCATATCAAGTGTTTGTACCCCATTCTTCAGCCAAAAAGACTCCCAGGGAGCCACCATACGGTCAGTTAAAACAAGACCGCAAGCCTGCAGGCAGGTGCTATCTTAAAAATGAAAAAGACACGCAAGGAGTAGGGGGAAGGGAGGGAAATTGAACTCGTCACTAATTCATAGAATCTAGAGTTGAAAGGGACTACAAGGATCATCTAGTCCAACCCCCTTGCAGTGCAGGAGCATTTTGCCCAATGTGGGGCTCAAACCCAGGACTCGGGAGTCTCACTCTCTACCAACTGAGCTATCAAAATATTTAGTATTACGGTCAATGAGCAGCATTAAGAAACCGGGATAAGCAGTGCATTGAGCACATCTTCTTAACTGTGTTATGAGGGAAAGGAAAAAAGGGTGGAATAAAATTAAACGAATGAAAATAACACAAAATAAGGTAAAACGGGCCCCAGCATGATCACCAGAGTGCCTGAGGTCACACGACACATGAAGGAGAAGCGACAGGGAGGGAAGAGGGGGAAATCAAACTCAGGCACGTTCTTCAACCATTGGGCGGCTGGCGCAGCAGAACTGAGGAAATGAGCCTTCTGCTCCCGATCTCTCCTGCTGAGGCAGCCTGATGGAATGGCTGCCCTCAAGTAATAGCAGAGGGGAGAGGAGGCTGGGCGGAGAGCCTTCCATGAAGTGTGGCTTGAGGTTGGGAGGCTGCTAGTAATGTTTGGTGACCTTATTTAAAAGGCTTATTTACAAGTGTGTTTCGGGCTGGAGGATATTTATTTGTTTGTTTGATTGGTTTATCTACCGCACTTTGTCACAAGATCTCAATAATCAGGTATAAATAATCTAGTAGTGTTAATTTAACTGCTCTTGCATCTCAAGATACACACCTGTTCCTGCATAAGTGCATATCCCATTCAAAAGAGAGGATTAAGAAATACAGTGGTACCTCGGGTTAAGTACTTCATTTGTTCCAGAGGTCCGTACTTAACCTGAAACTGTTCTTAAGAGAGCCAGTGTGGTGTAGTGGTTAAGAGCGGTAGTCTCGTAATCTGGGGAACCGGGTTCGCGTCTCCGCTCCTCCACCTGCAGCTGCTGGGTGACCTTGGGCCAGTCACACTTCTCTGAAGTCTCTCAGCCCCACTCACCTCACAGAGTGTTTGTTGTGGAGGAGGAAGGGAAAGGAGATTGTTAGCTGCTTTGAGACTCCTTAAAGGGAGTGAAAGGCGGGATATCAAATCCAAACTCTTCTTCTTAACCTGAAGCACCACTTTAGCTAATGGGGCCTCCTGCTGCTGCTGTGCTGCCGGAGCACGATTTCTGTTCTCATCCTGAAACAAAGTTCTTAACCTGAAGCACTATTTCTGGGTTAGCGGAGTCTGTAACCTGAAGCGTATGTAACCCAAGGTACCACTGTAGTGTCAACATGTTTCTGACCTGAAACCATTCCATTTAAACTGTTGTGGTATTGGTGGGGTGCCCCGTGATGTGGGGTTTTGTTGGGAATTTTTGAAATGGGAGTAGTGGGAGAGTTCCTAATGCTCGAAATCAGGCTTCACCAATGTGGTGGGTTGGGCTCCAGCTCCCACCATAAATCCCTAATAATTGATAAATGAATAAAACGACGAGGGAGCTTTCTGCCCTACTCTCATTTTTCCTTTGTGGGCTTCTGCTAGCGTCTTGTAGTCCCCAGCCAATTATACCTCGCTGGCACTGAAAGGGGTTGTTCAGCTGCTAGTCCTCACTTGGCTGCTGTGCTTGCCTCTCTCCCCAGAGCCATTTGAGGATGCCTTGCGGGGGCCGCCGCCTGCGTCCCCAGCCCAGCTGGTGGCCTCCATGGAGGAGCAGCTCCGACGGGAGCCCTGGTACCACGGCCGGATGAGTCGCAAAGATGCCGAGAAGCTGCTGCAGGCGAACGGGGACTTCCTGGTGCGCGAGAGCACCACCACGCCGGGGCAGTATGTGCTGACGGGGCTGCAGGGCGGGCAGCCCAAGCACCTGCTCCTCGTGGACCCCGAAGGAGTGGTGAGGCTTCCTTCTTCGGCTTCAGGGTGTGGGGCGAGAGGGGCCAGGTGCAGCCTACAAAACAGCCCCTCCTGTCACAAATCCCCGCTTTGCTGGCTGCCCCCTGTTGAGACTAGTAGGGTGGTAGGTCGGGAAACCCAATGGTAGGCGGAGCCAGAGCCCAGCAAGAGGTGGAGCCAGAGGCAGAAGGACAGGAGGAGGGAGACCCAAAGGTGGGCGGAGCCAGAGCCAACAAGAGGCGGAGCCAGAGGCAGGAGGCAGGGAGACCCAGATGTGGGCGGAGCCAGAGCCAACAAGAGGTGGAGCCAGAGGCAGAAGGACAGGAGGCGGGGAGACAAAAAGGTGGGCGGAGCCAGAGCCCAACAAGAGGCGGAGCCAGAGGCAGGGAGACCCAAAGGTGGGTGGAGCCAGAGCCAACAAGAGGTGGAGCCAGAGGCAGGACAGGAGGTGGGGAGACAAGAAGGTGGGCGGAGCCAGAGCCCAACAAGAGGCGGAGCCAGAGGCAGGGAGACCCAAAGGTGGGCGGAGCCAGAGCCCAACAAGAGGTGGAGTCAGAGGCAGAAGGACAGGAGGCGGGGAGACAAAAAGGTGGGCGGATCCAGAGCCCAACAAGAGGCGGAGCCAGAGGCAGTGAGACCCAAAGGTGGGTTGGGCCAGAGCCAACAAGAGGTGGAGCCAGAGGCAGGACAGGAGGTGGGGAGACAAGAAGGTGGGCGGAGCCAGAGCCCAACAAGAGGCGGAGCCAGAGGCAGGGAGACCCAAAGGTGGGTGGAGCCAGAGCCAACAAGAGGTGGAGCCAGAGGCAGAAGGACAGGAGGCGGGGAGACAAAAAGGTGGGCGGAGCCAGAGCCCACTAATTCTTGTTTTGTCCCTCTCCTCCTCTCATGGGCTCTTCTGGGGGTTTTCCCAACACCAACTCCCAGGCCAGTTTTGTGGGGTAAGAGGCAGGAATGGGAGGAGCCCCATTGCGCAAGCAGTGCATTTAGGGCTTACTAAAAAATAATTTTTAAAAAGCCTTACAGTCAGAGTCTCCTCCCCCCACCTGCAGGTCCGGACGAAGGATCACCGCTTCGAGAGCGTCAGCCACCTCATTAGCTACCACATGGACAATCGGCTGCCAATCATTTCGGCGGGCAGTGAGCTCTGCCTGCAGCAACCAGTGGAGCGGAGATCGTGAGCAGCGAGGGGCCGGGGTATCATCCTAATCCCCACCCCGCAAATCCTTCAGTGGGAAAAAATAATTGCCGCCTTGCCCCTTCCAGCAGCTTCACCTCAGCTTCTCCTGCCTTTTACGGGTGTTCTGTTCCTCACACACGTGTCGCCTGTACACTAGGCATCAATGGTTCCCTCCACCACAGGCCAGAGCAGTGCCATCTCTGCCAAAGCGTCCCCCTTTTATTGCGAGCTGGACACCTGCCTCACTCCACAAATCCCTCCTTCCACAAATCCCTCCTTGGTAGAAGATGCTCTCTGATTATCAACAAACTCTCCTGTCGCTTATCGTCACCCACCTTTCATTTCTCACAAGGAGGCCCTGGGCCAGAACTGCCTCACCTTTGCAAAGCCTGCGCAAGGCGCTAGTCCTCAATGAGGGCGCAAGGGTCTCGGTTTCTTGTGGCTCTTGCTGGATCCCGTGCCTGCACAGCGTCCCTTGGGGCAGAAGAGCCCCAAACTTCGCCTGCCTATTTACCCCCACCCCCAGTTCAGGTAACCTCACCCTTCTTCTCTTGACTTTTTAAAGCGGCTGGGCGGAAGTCCGTTCCCGTCTCCCGTTTGTAGCAGCGCCTGATTGAATCTTTGCCCAATGGATTCAGCTAATGCCAAAGTTGCTGGTCGTATTTTGTTGTTTTGTGGGGGAGAGGGTGGAGGGAGGGAAACAATAGCCTCTCTCCCCTTTTTTTTGTAAAGCACAAAAAGAGAGAGCGCAATTCTCCCCCTGGACCCAGATGTGTAACCCATACACACACCCCAAAAACACTCACTTTACATATTAATTAACTCTGCGTGCCTTGACCCTTTTACAGGTCTGAGATTTTATGCAAAATCCCTCTTGCTGTGGTGGCCTGCTTTGGAGGGCGGTGGGGTTGGGGTGGGAGAGAAGAAGGCTGTTGTTCTCTTTTGCCCCCCCCCCCCCCAAATCTCTACGACCTGCACAGCCATCACTGTGCCCCGGCGGGCACTCCTACACCCCTTGGGCATCCCTGTTGGCAAAAGTGCCCTGCGGGGAAGGTGGAGGAGGGGGCGGGATTACTCTGGGCTACGCCCTACACTACAGCCCCTCTCCTCGCCTGCATTGCAGGGGGTTGGACTAGATGGCCCTTAGGGGTCCCCCCCACCTCCGTGATTCTATGAAAGCACAGCCTTAGCAGCGCAGGGACCCCTCGGGACTTGTGGGACGCTCGTCCTTGAACTCGAGGGCCTTCCGCAAGGAGGCAATATTGGGGTGGGGAGCACAAAGCTTTCCATAGCACCCAAAGGACCCAGGGAGAGAGTGGGGGGGGGTTAGAAGAAAGCCACGTTTCCTTGCAGTGCTCAGGCTGCAGCCACACCTCCCTCCCCTCCCCAGGTCTGTAAATAGGTTTGATAACTTTAGTGTTGCATGTACATTGTTATACTCCAGAAGCCAAAGTGTAGCCCCCCCTTCCTCCCTCACACACACATGATCACTGTGCCTGTCCCCCCCACCCTGGGGGACTTCAATTCCACCTCACGTGTCCCCCCCATCCTATACACACACTTTTTATCGGTTTGATTTTATCTTGATTATACCAAAGGAACCCAATGATTATTATTATTATTATAATTATTATTATTATTAAAAGTTGGTATTTCTTTAAAGCTGTGGCTGCCGGAACCTCCTTTTTTCGTTTGTTTGCTTGTTTAGCAGGTGGGGTGGAGTTGGGGGCACCCAGCAAAGAGTCTTACTTGGGTCTTACTTTTTTTGAGAGCCAGTGTGGTGTAGTGGTTAAGAGCGGTAGTCTCGTAATCTGGGGAACCAGGTTCGCTTCCCCACTCCTCCACATGCAGCTGCTGGGTGACCTTGGGCTAGTCACACTTCTTTGAAGTCTCTCAGTCCCACTCACCTCACAGAGTGTTTGTTGTGGGGGAGGAAGGGAAAGGAGAATGTTAGCCGCTTTGAGACTCCTTAAAGGGAGTGAAAGGCGGGATATCAAATCCAAACTCCTCCTCCTCCTCTTCTTCTTCTTCTTCTTCTTTATTTTTTAGATTTTTATTGATACAGCAAGAAAAAAGAAAAAAACACAAATACCAAATTGCACACAGGAATAACCATGGACACATAATTTTCTTAGCAAAAATAAAACATATATTGGTCTTAACACTAAAGACCCAACCTCCCGTCTATTCCATATTTCGATTTCATATTACTTGTTGCCAATACACACTTTTATCATAATTAAACTTTTTCTTAATATAGCTAATTACTTCTAATATAGAAGTTCTTAACTGTTCCAGAGCAGATCCCAAAGCACCTGCTCCTCCCCACATCGCCTGTATAGCGCACTTGCTTGTCTCTCTGGAATTCCAGCTGCTTTCCCAAACCATAGCTCTCAACGTTTCCCTTTTCTTGCGAGGAATCCTATTCGGAATAAGGGAATTTCCCTTTAAAAAGGGGAAACGTTGACGGCTATGCCCCAAACTCTCCGCTGGCGGCGCTCGCTCCCACCGCCTCTGCAGTAGGGAATCGCTTGTTCCTATTCGTTCCTACAATTCCCATGATGCCTTAAGGCAGAGTCTCAGCTCCATTGGCTAAGAGGGTTTTGTTCCTTGCTGCTGATTGGCCAACGGTCGTGCCTGTCAGGATTAAGCCTGTCCTTTTCCTGCCGTTTAGGAATAGGGAAAGCATGTGTGTTATGTCACCCGTTCTTTGAAAAAAAGTGATCTTAACCTTCCGGCCGTGCCTTGATTTCATTCCGCCTGAGGAACTTTACTCAGGGTCAGGCTCTATTGTGTCTGTTAAAAAGTTTCTCTATTCCCTCCCCCCGCTGACGAAATGGTACATCCCAGTCCCCCTTCACTCGCCTCATGTCTAAGCTCTCTTCTTATTGGCTAGGTTCCCTGAGCCATAGAGAGGGGAAAATAGAGTGTCCCTCCTTTCCTTTCACTATTGAGCGAGGCTCGCCTTTTTTCTGTTGCCATAGAGCGGCTTAGTCCCTAGAGCGGCACGCGTTCTCCTTCCAAAGCCGGTGGAAGACGGAAGCTGTGCTCTGTCCTCTCAACTCTATGGTCTTGGGCTTCCGCTTCCTGTTCTCGTCGCGATGGCGCGCGCAGGGCCCCTCCAGCGCTCGTAGCTGCTTTTCCCCTCCCCCCCATTCTCCCTCCCCCTCCCCCCCTTTTCCCTCTTATGGCGGCCCCGCACCCCGACAAGCTGGAGGGGGGAGTCGGCCCAGCTCCGCCTGCTCCGGGTCCTCCGCCTCCTCCGCCAGGGAACATCTCCACAGGACCAGGCCGCAAGCAGGGCAAGGCCGGTAAGGGCCCGGGAGGCGGGCGAGGGTGGTTGCCATGGAGACGGAGCCCTTGAGTGACAGGGGAGGGCGCACGATGATGATGATGATGATTGGGGGGGTGTCTTGTCTATGGGTGGAACCCCCTTTTCCCTCTGGAATTTAAATATTTGTTTTCTTTTAAAACGTGCACGTTGGGTTTGGACTTAGCTGTTCTGAGATCAGATCCATTGAAATCAGTGGGACTCGGAAGTTAAGCACGTTTCGAGTGGCAGCTCCCTCCGCCCTTGAAATCAATGGGGCTTACAGGGGCTCGAGCAGCCTTGTGTTTAAGCCCTCGCCTGGTAGCTCTAGGTCCTTTTGAGTCTGTTGTTCAGTGTGATAGCGTGAACCCTGGTGAGTTAGAAGGAACAGGGCAGTCGGGAGAAGGGCTGCAAGCTCAGAGGCAGGGAGCATCTCTTCCGCACGCAGAAGGTCCCAGGTTGGCTCCCCAATGCTGGGAATGCCCTTTTCGAAATCCCGAAAAGCTACTGCCAGCCAGGGTAGGCGGTGCAGAGCTAGAAGGACTAATGGCCTCACTCTGGATTAGGCAGCTTCCTGCTCTCCTTTTTAAATTGGCCCTTTGTTTACTACCATGAGAGCCAGTGTGTTGTAATGGTTACAGTGTTGGAATACCTGGGAGACCAGGGTTCAAATCCCTGCTCAGCTATGAAGCTCATTGGGTGACCTTGGGCCAGTCACCATCTTTTAGACTAACCTTGGAAGAAAAAGGTGGTATGTTAATGTAGTAAGTGAAAAAGAAATGAATCTTTATTTTAATGTTAGAGGAAGGGATGTACTTAGCATGCAGAAGGTGCAAGGTTGAACCCCCCAGCAGCTCCACGTAGGGTTTGGAAGGTCCTGTGTACATCCCTGGAGTGCTGCTGCCAGTCAGTGTAGTCAATACACTGGATGAGCCAGTGGTCTGACTCAGAATAAAGCAGCTTCCCATGTCCCTTTGTTATAGAGAAGAGCGGTAGCTCAGTGGTGGAGCATCTGTTTCACATATAGAAGGTCCCAAGTTCAATCCTTGTCTTCTCCAGGTGATTTTTATTTTAGCTTTAGTGACAACTTTTTGTTGTTGCTGTTGTTTAGTCGTGTCCGACTCTTCGTGACCCCCTGAACCAGAGCACACCAGGCACTCCTGTCTTCCACTGCCTCCCGCAGTTTGGTCAAACTCATGCTGGTAGCTTCGAGAACACTGTCCCACCATCTCATCCTCTGTCGTCCCCTTCTCCTTGTGCCCTCAATCTTTCCCAACATCAGGGTCTTTTCCAGGGAGTCTTCTCTTCTCATGAGGTGGCCCAAGTATTGGAGCCTCAGCTTCACAATCTGTCCTTCCAATGAGCACTCAGGGCTGATTTCCCTAAGAATGGATAGGTTTGATCTTCTTACAATACATGGGACTCTCAAGAGTCTCCTCCAGCACCATAATTCAAAAGCATCAATTCCAACTGCCAATGGACAATTGTGCCATGAATTCATCTAGTCCCTTAGAACAGGAATGGAGAACCTGTGGTTCTCCCAGGTGTTCATAGAATTGTAGAGTTGGAAGGAAATCCAAGGGTCATTTGGTGCAAACCCTCAATGCATCTATGACAGATGGTCATGCAACCTCCGCTTGAAAACCTCTAGGGAAGGAGAGTCCATCACCTCCCGAGGGAGTCTGTTCCACTGTCGAATAGCTCTTGCTGTCAGAAATATCTTCCTGATGTTTAGTCGAAATCCTCTTTCTAGCAACTTGAATCCATTGGTTATGGCCCTAGCTTCTGGAGCAGGAGAAAATAAGCCTGCTCCATCTTCCATGGACAGCCCTTCAGATGTATCTCCTCTCAGTCTCCTTTTTACCTGGCTAAACATCCCCAACTCTCAACTGTTCCTCCTAAGGTTTGGTTTCATCTTGGTTGCCCTCTGCACTTGTTCCAGCTTGTCAATATCCACCTTAAATTGTGCTGCACAGAACTGGACACAATAAGCCCCAGCCAGCATTGCCATTGATAGGAGTTGTAGTCCAACAACATCTGGAGGGCCACAGTTTATCCGCGCATGCGTTAGAGGAATCTAAGAACTGTTTTGTTTAATATGAGCATGGACACATTATAATAATAATTAGTAGTAGTAGTAACAACACAATTTATATGCTGCCCTTCATCTCAAGATCACAGGGTGGTTTTTACCCACCACCCAGTTTTCCACAGCGCCCAGGCAAATATTTCAGCAGGGCCTGAAGGCAATTTCCCCTCTCATACTGTTTGTTCTCCTCCAGCACTGCCCCAAAGCAAAATCTGTTCAGGAGGGAAGAACTTTGCTTTTCCAGAAGACAGATGTTTGAAAAATGCATTGATTGAATTAAGTGCCACAAGATGTTGCGAAAGCCACCACCTTTAATATGCTTACAGACACAAGGAGGTGGACTGGGCTATCACTAAGCATATTAAAGGTGGTGGCTTTTGTAACATCCAGTGGCACTTAATTCAATCAATGCATTTTTCAAATGTCTCTCTTAAAGTTCTGGAAAAGCAAGGTTTTTCCCTCCTCCCAAGCAACTAGGCAGGGAATGATCTTGATGCAGTAGATTTTGGTTTTGAAACACAAATTTCTAGCATAGTTATCTGTAGACAGGCAAACAGGGTGTTGTTGGGTTTTGTGGTCTCGTGACGTGGGCGGGCTTAGTTGCACAAGGCGGTGCACCGGGATGTTCAGGTTGTGACTGACCACCCAGACTTTGGATTAGCTTGCCACTGCCGCATCTACATTTCATTTTCTCCTCCTTTTTCTCCTCCTAATTAGGCCTTCAAATGAAGAGTCCCGAGAAGAAGCGCCGCAAGTCCAATACACAGGTAACGTGACTGGGATGTGTGCCTCTTTGGACCGTATATGAATCAGCATTAATAAATCTCTATAGAGCAGCCTCTGAGAATTACTGTCTGCTTCCCTTCTCCCTTGCATGCACCTTAATTTTCTTCCAAGTAAGATTTCTGGATCTGGGCTTTTCCTTACTTCTTCCTGCTCCACACAGATTCTACCGCTTTGCTGCGTCCATTTTCTAATGCTTCAGTCATTTGGAAAGTGAATTTATTGCCTGATCAAAAAGCAGATTTGAAACTGTCTTAAAGCTAAAGTAGTAGCTGCGAAAGAATTACTGTATTTACTAAAAATCTAAAGCTCATCTTTTTTGGCCAAATCACGTTGCAAAAATGAAGGTGTGCATTAGATTCAATGGCACATTTACATTCGCCAGGAAATACTTTTTTTGTTTTGTTTCAGAGTTCTGAAAATTGTGCATTAGATTCGATGTCACATTAGACTCGAGTAAATATGGTCATTATTTGAGATACCTAATATCACTAGTCAAACAAATCATTCAGCCTGTTGAATATATCTCTGGTTCAGAATGCAGATATCTCATTTAAATCTCTTATTAGTTAACTGTTGTTAGCAGTTAGACTTGCTATAGCCCATATGTTTTAGAAAGACATGGAAGGGGCATCCTTATTGAAATAATTTAACATAATTTGGTGACTAGTCCTCATAGAGAAATTGACCAACAAAATATGGCTGGCAGAGGTGCAAAGAGTCATTTACAACTGACTGACACTCTTTTATCGATTACATGAATAAGACAAACAGTCCTGAACTTTCTCAGACATCCAGAGCTGTTTTTTATTTATTTGTTGTTGTTGTTGTTGTTGTTGTACCACCCTGTACCCGTAGCTCTCAGGGTGGTTCACAACACAATATTACAATAAAAAACCACAAAATACATAATGAAAAATAAGACCAGAGACGACCCAGTTAATAACCCCCCGTCGCACCTCACATTTAAAAGGGCATCAGATCACAATCAGCCAAAGGCCTGGTTGAAGAGAAACCTTTTCGCCTGGCGTCTAGAGATATGTAAACGAATGTGCCAAGTGACAACATTCCACAAATAGGGAGCCACTGCAGAAAAGGCCCCGTTCTCAGGTTGCCGCCCTCCGAACCTCTCTTTGGTTGCTCTGGGTTAAATTACATTCTTATGCCGTGTCTTCACTGTATACCTCAATATTTTTTTGTTGAGAGGAGGGTGTCATTTTCCAAAAAAAATCAATTGAGTTATAGGGGGGGGGGACATTAAGAATTAACCTGGTTAAATCAAATGGCCATCCTGGATGGCGAGGCTGGTCGAGAAATACGACCCTGTTTTCAGCCCCATGGTGGAACAGCCCAGAATTCCCTGGGCATAATGTACAGATTGGTATAATCCGCGCAGCGGAGGTCCCCCCTGTTAACTGTGGCGCATCTTTCCCTTCCAGGGCCCTGCCTACTCCCACCTCTCGGAATTTGCTCCCCCGCCCACGCCCATGGTGGACCACCTGGTGGCGTCGAACCCCTTTGAGGATGACTTCGGGGCCCCCAAAGTCGGCTCTGCCTCCGCGCCATTCCTCGGCAGCCCCGGACCCTTTGGGAATTTCCGCATGCAGGGGGCGATGGGGCCGCAGGTGCCGCCCGGCTACGGCGGGGGCCCGCAGCCCATGCGGAGGCAGCCGCCACCTTTCGGACCAAGCCAGATGGGTCCCGCCTTCAACATGCCTCCCCAGAACCCCGGGTACGTGCAGTCCGGAGGGATGGGCTTTGGCGGCCAGCCCTTTGGCCAGCCCCTGGGCCAGAACTTCAGCCCCCCCGGGGGGCAGCTGATGCAGGGCCCCATGGGCGGCTTCGGCCCCATGATCTCCCCAACCATGGGGCAGCCCCCGCGCGGAGGCGACATGGGCCCAGGGCCCGCCCTAAACCCCCCCGGGGGGCCCCCGATGGCCCAGCGCTTCAACCAGCCGGGCAACCTGTTCGGACAGTCCCCCATGCAGCGCCCAAACCTCCCCAACCTGCCCCCCAACCCCAGCTCCTTCCCCGGGCCCGACCCCAGCTTCCCCCCTGGCGGCGGCGAAGACAACGGCGGGGGGAAGCCTCTCAACCCGCCCCCCAGCACCTTCAGCCAGGAGCAGCACAGCGGTTCGCCGGCAGCCATCAACGGCACCCAGCCCCCTTTTGCGCCCAACAGCACGGGGCACGGCGGGGGCGGCACACCCGAAGCCAACAGCCTCCCGCCCTCCAGCAAGGCTTCCGGGAACTCGGGGCACCAGCCCCCGCCCGGCCTGGTGTACCCCTGCGGGGCGTGCCGCAGCGAGGTCAACGACGACCAGGACGCCATCCTGTGCGAGGCCTCGTGCCAGAAGTGGTTCCACCGGGAGTGCACAGGGATGACCGAGAACGCCTACGGGCTGCTGACCACCGAGGCCTCGGCCGTCTGGGCCTGCGACTTCTGCCTAAAGACCAAGGAGATCCAGTCGGTCTACATACGAGAGGGCATGGGGCAGCTGGTGGCCGCCAACGACGGCTGAGCCGCCGCAGCCGCTTCCCTCTGCCTGGGCGTCGGAGGGGTGGTGGCATCCCTGCTCTGCGCCACTAGACACTCTTCGGCTTCATCCGTGGATTCTGCAGCCTGTCCAAGGAACACGGGTAGCAGATGTTCAAAGCCTCCCGGTTATTGAAAGGATTTGGTGGGAGGGGAGGACAGAGTTTTCGACCTCCTGTGACCTCCGGAACCTGGAGCTATTCTTCCCAAGCCTTCGAGCATTCCATCGCCTCCTCCTCCTGGGCTTTCTTTACAGCCGCTCCTGCGGTTCGAAGCCACAGAACAGCCAGTCTTGGGCAGCAGATGCCCAGCGGACGGCAATTTAGCATAAACTGGAGAGCGGTTACTTCACTGGAGGTGTCTATGCTCTCTCTGCCGCCGGCGTTTTCGTAGAAGAGGACCACCCCCCGCTCTCCTCAGATGCAACACGGTTCCCTCAGTTTCCCATTTCCCTAGAACTACTGCCAGGTGTGAGTCTGCCAAAGCCTGGGCCCTGTGAGGAGGGTTGATATTTTGAAAGTCGACAGGTCCTCAAGTAACGGAGAACGGACCACCCCTGCCCTGAACCTCTTTCAGAGGGCATTTCAAGAGAGCCATGCAAGAGGAAACACTCTTGGACATCTTTTTGGTTTTTTAAATTTTTACTTTTAAAAAGAAATTGGCGGGTTTGTTTGTTTTCTCCCTTAGACCCAGACCTTTTTTGTACTTGTGTGTGTGTGTTTTGGTCAAGTGGTTACTGGTGTGATTTTGATAATTGTTTTCTTAAAAAAAATCTGTTTTGTCCTGCTGGACTTTTTGAAAAGAAGGGAATCTGGGGGAGCAGGGAATCATTGCTGTGTGTGTGCGTGCGTTTACACACAGAGAGACACATACAGACACCTACAGCCTCTATCTCTCACTCTCTTGGTTTTTATGTGAACGTATTAAAAGAAACATTTTGTACCGTGCTGTTATAAACTCAGTTTGAAAGCTAATGGGGAGGGAGCAATGACCTGGGTACTTATACATTCATGTGTGTATGAATTAGTGGTTTGCATTTGAACATGCGAAGGGCCTCGCCGGATCAGGCCAGTGGTCCATCTATTCCGCCATCCTCTTCCCCCAGCGGCCAGCCAGCTGCCTCGACGGGAAGCTCGCAAGCAGGAACTGAGTGCAACAGCAACTCTCCCTGCTTGTGATTCCTGGCAGCTGGTATTCAGAGGCATATACTGCCTCCCCCTTCTGAAGCCCTTCAGAGCTGCTGCCAGTGTGGGCCGTATTGAACTAAATAGGCCAGTGGTCTGCCTTTGTAGAAGGCAACTCCCTCTCTGCACTGTTGAAAACGGGATGCTTGATTAGAGAGACAATTGATCTGATCCTGTTGGAATAAGCACACAAAAGTAATTTACAAACCAGACCTTCATGCCCTTGCTCTATTTTTCTGACCCCCAAACATGCTGGCTAAGCATCCCCTCCACATGCGAAAGCCACAAAAATGCCCATTTGGACAATACGAGGCTTGAAAGAACAGAGTCTACTGAGGCGCACACACAAAAAGGCATTCCCCCCCCCCTTGTTTGCTTCCTTGACAAAGTGTCACCTCTCAGCTTCTGCTTCCTTTCAAAGCACCCCCCCCCCTGGGCTGGTTGCTGAAGAAACAAAGCCCCAAACCCGCTCAGCTGCCAAGGACAAGTCTGGACTGCTGAGATTTGCCAAAAAAGAGGCTGGCAGGGGACTTAGAAATCTAAAGGCAAAATCTCTGGTTTTTTTTGGGGGGGGGGATTTCTGACTGCAGTGCTTTTAGGGTAAATCTTCCAACAGTGGAGTAGAAGTTAAGGGAGGTGGGTGGGAGGGAGAGGACAGAGTGAACCATTTCCACGGTACAGAAAAGAACACTGGCGAAAGAGGCTCTTGTCTGATTCCGCAACAGGTGTGCATCTGTGATAAAATTTTACCTCCCTTTACAAGGTTGCCGAGAGGATTAGAGAACTTCCTGTGCTTCCAGGAGACAGACTGCAAGGTGGTTTTATGAGATAAAATTGACCTCCCGTTCACGGTTATTGTGAGTGCTGCGACCACTCCAAAAACCTTACATAAATGAATGCTAATATACATATATATATAGAAAGCGAACTGTTCACTTGGGTGCAGGTGACCTGGGTTGAGATTTATCTCGCTGGCTTGTCAAAATGTCCCATCTATTGCTGAAATCTGCAGGGGTGGAGGTGGGTGTTGCAGAGATTTAGGTGTGGCAGGTATGTCTGCACCCCCTTCGCAGGATGGCGAAGGCTGAATCACCCGGCCTGAAGGGTTTGTTTTGCTTTCTCAGCCAAACGCATCTCTAAAGCCAGAAACCATCCGGTTACAGAGCCAACATGCTATAGGATGCAGATCAGGTATCGGGGCTGCTGATCAATTCTGGGATCCCCTGTTCACCTCCTTGCAGAGCTTGCTCCCTGGGTTAAATCCCTCTGGAATTCCAAAGCTCACCTGATGATCTAGGGTCAGCATCTTTCAGCTGAGCCTGGCTTGCAGATTTGTTTTTGAGAGTGGAAGCCGCTACGTTCCTTAGAAGCAGCGTTGCAGGGAAATAATTTTGGGCCAGGGAAGAGGAACATTGGGGGGTGTTGTTCTCTGGAATTTTACAGGACTTTCCCCAGGCTGTCTGTTATTACCTGGCTGGAATGTGTCCTTGAACTCTTGACAATGCCTCTTGCTTGCTTGGGGGGGGGGGAGAATAAGATACAAGCCTGCTCAAGAGAGAGAGATAAAACTTTATTCGCATTAGCCAATGGCCATAGTAACAGTAAAACATTACAGTATACGCAGAAAAGGAAATTTGATATAAAAGCACAATTTAAAGTCCTGAATCAGCAGTCAGTTAGTGGCCCTTATTCTGATCCATCTATGATCCTAGCAACCTTTGCTATTAATCTGATCATTTTGATCTGATAGACGAAAGGACATTGTGGCAGTGGTTGAGCACCCTGGGATGGTTAGTACGAGTGGGGTGATGATCTCCTTCCTCAGGTCTTTAGCTTGCTCCAGAGACATTTGTTGCTCCACCCACATTTGCCTCTGGCCCCACCCACCACTCAGATGTGTTCCCCAGAAGGGAATTTGGCCCTCAAGCTGAAAAAAGGCTTCCCCCCCCAGACAATTGTTTCCTGGGTGCAGGTGGTAGCCTCTTTAGATATCAAGATCATTCTTTTAAAAAGGTCTTGTGTTCCCTTTGCCTACCTTGCCCCCCCCAATGGGTGCTAGTCAACAATGTTTTACTCAGAGTAGACATATTTAAATCAATAGACTTAACAGCCATGTTCTTCAGTTTCAGCAGGTCTACTCCTGAGCAGAACCCAACATTCTCCAATTCACTCCAAACTGGTGCCAAAATTTCGGAATAGTTTTGTGCTGCAAACCCTGTGTTGTCTGCCACCCCACAATTGAGTAAGTGATACTCGAAACAAAACACAGGGTTTGTGGCACAAGGTGGACAGTGTTGGGTTGGGGGGGGGTTACTTATGGCCCCCAGTTTGAGCATCAGTTACTCAATTGTGGGGAGCACAAAACGTGGGGTTTGCAGTACAAAATGAGTTCAAAACTTTGGAAGGGACCATGGGCATAGTAGCCAGGGGGTAGCCCCCCCCCCCATTAAATCAAAGTAAATAGATAAAAATGCTTAACTAAAATTTGAAATTGTAGGAAGATTTTGACAAGATTTTTCTGAGCACTTGGGACCAAAAGAAAGTAATTTAAAACAACCCTTGTTGAGACATTTCATTCCCAATCTGCTAGATGGAGCCAGACGGAGGATGATGACAGGTGGGTGTCCTGCCCCCCCCCAACATAAATCCTGACTACTCCCATCATAGGGGACCCAAAATTTCAGGGTTAGACTGTCTCGCCAGTGGTGCATGCTCTAGTTATCTCCCGCTTGGACTACTGCAATGCGCTTTATGTGGGGCTACCTTTGAAGGTGACTCGGAAACTGCAATTAATCCAGAATGCGGCAGCTAGACTGATGACTGGGAGTGGCCACCGGGACCACATAACACCGGTCCTGAGAGATCTGCATTGGCTCCCAGTACGTTTCCGAGCACAATTCAAAGTTTTGGTGCTAACCTTGAAAGCCCTAAACGGCCTCGGTCCTGTATACCTGAAGGAGTGTCTCCACCCCCATCATTCAGCCCAGACACTGAGATCCAGTGCTGAAGACCTTCTGACGGTTCCCTCATTGCGAGAAGTGAGGTTACTGGGAACCAGACAGAGGGCCTTCTCGGTAGTGGCGCCCACCCGTCCTTCAGATGTGAAGGATATAAGTAGCTATCCTAACTTTAAAAGACATCTGAAGGCAGCCCTGTTTAGGGAAGTTTTTAATATTTTATGCTGTCTTGTTTTCAACACTCAGTTGGGAGCCTTCCAGAGTAGCTGGGGAAACTCAGCCAGATGGGCGGGGTATAAATAATAAATTATTTTATTATTATTATTAACAAAGCTGGCAGATTCGTGGGGGAGAGAGCAACTAACTATGACGGCTGTTCCTCCATAGTTGGATGCAGTGATGCTTCTGAATACCAGTTACAGATAGGTAGCCGTGTTGGTCTGCCATAGTCAAAATAAAAAAATTCCTTCCAGTAGCACCTTAAAGACCAACTAAGTTAGTTCTTGGTATGAGCTTTCGTGGTATCTGAAGAAGTGTGCGTGCACACAAAAGCTCATACCAAGAACTAACTTAGTTGGTCTTTAAGGTGCTACTGGAAGGAATTTTTTTATTCTGTCTTTAAGGTGCTACTGGAAGGAATTTTTTTATTCTGTCTTTAAGGTGCTACTGGAAGGAATTTTTTTATTCTGTCTTTAAGGTGCTACTGGAAGGAATTTTTTTATTCTCAATACCAGTTACTCCCAGCAAGTGGAAGTCCTGCCTTCAGGCTTCCCATTGGGGCACCTGGTGGACCACTGTGAGAACAGGTACTGGATCAATGGGCCATTCGCTCTTCCCATGTTCTGACTTTAGAGTCTTGCAGAATTCGCCAGCAGCGAGGGCCTCCTAGCAGCCAGGTCCCCCAGTCCTTCCACAGAACCATAGAATTTCAGAGTTGGAAGGGACCCTGAGGGTCATCTAGCTCAACCCCCTTGCAACGCAGCTGCCCCATACGGGGATCGAACCTACGACTCTGGCGTTACCAGCACAGTGCTCTCGCCAACTGAGCTACCCAGGGCTGATATAAAGTGTCCCTGGGATGGCAGGAGAACCCGCCTCTCTGCTTGGGCTCCCAGCTGTCGCTGTCTCTCTGCAGCCTCAGCTTAGTCATGCCTGCTCGCTAGGATCCTAAATGGCTGACTGGGGGGGCACCCCTTCTCTACACCCCCCCAAGCCTTAGGAAGGCTGATCTTATGGGGGGACCCCTAGTCATCTCCCCGCAAAGCGTGCTCCTCCTTCCCGATCCAGAATTCTCCCCATTTAGGGGGTTTCGCACACATTTATCTCCCGGCCTCGGGATTGCATTGCGGATTCCAAAACAGTGCTGTCCTCCCCCCGTCCCCTGCCCTCTCTTCCCCTTCATTGGCCAAACTCATTTCCCCCAACCCCTGGGATAGGCTGCCTGGCCCCGAGGTCCCGCCCCTTTCCTCCCCCCCCCGCAGGGTAAAGGGCTGCGAAGTTTCCTATACAAAGTTAAGAGGCGTTCGCAGCCTTCCTTTTTCCACCTTCTAAAAAAACTTCCAGATCTGAGAGACCCCTAGACTAAGGTAAGGATGGATGGAAAGGTGAAGAGGAAGGGGATTGTTGTGGGGTAATGGTATGGGTCACCGGAGAGGGCCCGCCCCCCCAATTTTAGGGCAAGCAGCTCTCAAGGGAAGAGGGGGGCGGCGGCGGCATGATTTGGTCCAGCAGAGGGAATCCCCGAGGGTCGCTGATGCAGGGTTACCATGGCAACAGCCCCATCAGCTCTCCCGTTGCCCCTTTAGAGGGCTGGGTTGGTTGTGATTTCACCTTGTCTTCTGGGAGAGAGTTGCTGCTTTTTCGGGATATCTACGGTATCTATCTATCTATCTATCTATCTATCATCATCATCTATATCTATCTATCGCATAGTCTTGCAGTTTCGATGGAACTTGTTTTTTGAGATCCCTCCAAATGTGCTCCCCTCCCCCAACCACCCTTGCCTTGGATCTATTGCAGGTAACTTTGGTTCCAAAACTGGGAAGCGGCGTTTCGCCAAGCGATCAGTGCAAAGGGAAGGGTCTAGACCAGATCCTTTTATGCGCGGTTTGAGAGGGGCGATGCTGGAGTTGGGAGAGGTTCTCCTGTCCCATCGCAAAAGCCCACCTGTGCCCGTATATTGTACCCGCATACACAATCGTGCCCACATACCCTGCATGAATTAATCCAGAAGAATTTATTCTCCAGTTCTGTATACTCTTGAGTTTGCAAGCCCCTGGAATCGTTAGGGTTGTGTTTTGATGGAGAGGCGAGATCTTAATTGGCTGTATAATCCTCACTTCAACGCTAGGAATGCTTGTAAGGGGTCCATCTTTTATGCCTTCCAAGTTGCCAGTGCTACAGGGTGATTTATTCCTGGTGATTGCGGTTTTTTTGTTTTGTTTTTTGGCTGTCATGCTCAACATTCGCACACACCACTTTTTGAACACCCAAGGGCTTCATACCTTCAGTTATCTGTCAGGGATTATTCAGCTGCGATTCCTCCATTGCTGAGAGTTGGGCTGGAGGACTTCCAAATCATTGATTTCATGACTGTAAAGGTAAAGGGACCCCTGACCATTAGGTCCAGTCGTGACCGACTCTGGGGTTGCAGCACTCATCTCGCTTTACTGGCCAAGGGAGCCGGCGTACAGCTTCCGGGTCATGTGGCCAGCATGACTAAGCCGCTTCTGGCAAACCAGAACAGCGCACGGAAATGTTGTTTACCTTCCCGCCAGAGCGGTACCTATTTATCTACTTGCACTTTGACGTGCTTTCGAACTGCTAAGTTGGCAGGAGCTGGGACCGAGCAACGGGAGCTCACCCCGTTGCGGGGATTCGAACCGCCAACCTTCTGATCGGCAAGTCCTAGGCTCTGTGGTTTAACCCACAGCGCCACCCGCATCCCATGACTGTAAAAACTCAGTAACTGTAGTTCTGCACATGTTTACTCCGGAAAGTAAGCAACCATTCAGTTCAATGGGACTTCCTAGCAGGTTACAAGGTTGCACCCTAAACCTTATGGCAGGTGGGCAAACCACTGATGTTTAGGGATTCCAATTCCCACCAGCTCTGACCAGCACGACCAGTGGGCAAGGAGGATGGGTATTCTAATCTAGCGACATCTCCGGAGGTCAACAGGTCCCAAACCCCTGGCTATCATATTATTACCAGTTTTTGTTTTATTACTTTGTACTATTTGCTAATATAATAAGCCTTTATGCCCTTATTTTCAATGTAAAAGTTATGTGTGTCCTTTTGCTAAGCGATCTGTAAAAAGGGGATGGAGGGGAAGCTCCCCAAAAGTTGCTGAACTACAACTCCCATCACCCCTCCTGCTTGGGTTGGGTGTGGTGATGGGATTTGAAATCCACCACTGCTTCACAACAGGCTTGCACGGCAGACCAGGTGGCGATCTATGGCTGAGGCGAGAGGGTAGGAACAGGCCCTGCAGATCCTTTTGGACTTGTTATTTATTTTTTTAATTAAACTTATATCTTGCCCTTCCTGCCAAGCACCCCAGGGCAACTGCTGAGGAATTATGAGAGTCCAACAAGGGCTGTAGCTCTCCCCACTTGCCCCAACAACTTGAGTTATCTGCAGCAGTGCGTGTTTCGCATCCACAACTCACGCTATTTCCAGGGGGAAGAGCTTTGTTAAGGGGTTGCATCGAAACCTACGAAGGGTCTGATCAGAGGTACAAAGCCCTTCCGTCTCTTGTTGGACTCCAGTTCCCATCAGCCAACATCAGAATAGCCCAGTTGCTCATGGATGATGGGAGTTGTAGTGGAGGGCTCCACGTTGGCTATAACACATTATGAGATGCCCTGAAGATACCAGGCAGCTCACGTATGATGGAAGCACCATCCCGGGTTGCTGCCCCGCAACAAGCCCTCTCACATCCCTGCTGAAGTGCTGCCAGGACCTCATGTAGAATTGGAAGGGACCCCCAAGGGTCATCTAGTCCAACCCCCTTATTGCAGCTATACCCTGCTTTTTTTCTCCAAGGAGCTGAAGTTGGTGTACATGGGTCTCCCCCTCCCTCCCTCCCTTATCCTGCACAACAGCTCTGTGAAGTAGGTCAGGCTGAGAGGGGATTTGAATCTGGGTCTCCCAGGTCATAGTCCGACACACTAACCGCCACACCGCTGCGGACTCTCTTGTCCTATGAATTTTTGTTAAAAGTGTTGTTGTATAGAGAGGCCCATTTTTGTCCCTGCCTGTGTCGGGTGGTGCTTGGCTGCCTGTAGCCACTGCCGCCAAGGATCCGGCCCGACTAAGTTCCGCTGTCCCACATAAATCTCCTATTAAGGGCACCGCTGCCAGGGTTGCTATGGCATCGGAGCTGGGGGGGGCAGAAGTTGAGAGCAGCAAAACAAGGCCGCTTCCTGCTTGCATCTTCTGATGCAAAACCACAGCCTCTTTGTACGTTGAGAGCAGGATCAGGGGACACAGAAATATATGTACATACTAGGGGTGCAGTGTGACTTTGGGGATTTGTGATTGTGTGGTGTTGGGAATTAGCTTTGTCCCACGGGATTAGGCTTCTGAAAGAGGAACAATAGTGCCTATTTCACTCCAAGGATCCTGCCCCAAAACTTTTCTCTTTTCTCCCAATTTTTGGCAGGGAGAGCTGCTGCCAGTCAGTGCTGGCAATGCTGATCCAGATAGACCAACGGTCTGATTCACTAGAAGGCAGTTTCCTATGCCAGTTCAGTGGAACGGAAGGGCTGTAGCACAGTGACAGAGCACCTGCTTTGCAACAGAAGGTCCTGGGTTCGAATCCTCAGCATCTCCAAGTTAGGGCTGGGCACGTGTCCTGCCTGAAACCCTGGAGAGCTGCCAATCCGTGTCAGCAACACTAAGCTAGATAGACCAATGGGTTAAGGGTTTCCTACCTCGAGAGGCTTGTCTCCAACTCAGTTTTACTCTTGAAACAGATGGGTCTAATTTAGTCACCTTTTTATACCCTGAATATGGCAAACATTACATGCACCTGCAGTGAGTGTTAGCATCCACGGGTACATGCTTTTAAAAAATAAGATAACATTTAAAACAGCAGCCTTTTTCTTCCTTCTTTTTCCTCAAACTTCCAGATTAGGAATTCTCTGAAAAAAGGTGCTTTTCCTTCGTATAACCACGGGGGCCTAGCAGGAGAGGGGGTGGGGGTGGGAACCCAAACCAGCAAGGCTGTTTAAAACCCTGCGTCCAAAAAAGGAATAGTGGAGAGTTACTTGTTGTGGGGGGAGCAGGAATTATTTCCCTTCTGGAGCTCCCTATGGGAGTAGAAAAGCTTGGAGTTAAATGGATTCTGGGGCAGGAGGCAAGAAAGATCTTGTCATGGCCCTCCAAAGCAGTCTGGGCTGGTCTGCTCAGCAATTTCCACCTGCTAAAGTGTATTAAAAGCGACTAAAAATACCTCCCTCCTTTTCCCCAAAGTCAGTCTCCTGTTCTGACAGCTGTTCCCTACAGGGAAGGGGGGGGGGATATTTAACAAGAATGTATTGCATGGAGGGGAGAGAAGAGGTCTTGAAAAGTGAAGAATTTACTTCTCATCTCTTAACAGCAGACCAGGCCGATTGCATTGCTAAATCCTGGAAGACCTTTAATCTTAATCATCGGGATTGCTGTGTTTAAGGGTTGGCAGACTGCCCTACTTGAAGAGATGTCCCATAAACTAAAACTACATAATGGGCAGAGCTCGAACGACCATTTTTAATTTTCATATATGCCTTGATTTTACTTCTTCTACAAAATATGGAGTTGCAGGCTCACTCAGTGCCACCAGTATATGCAAACGCCAGATTCTCAACAATAAGGGAGATCACAAGTGGAGATTGCTTTTATTCTTACCAATACCAAAGGGAATATTTGTAAGAGTCATTACTTTATTATCCTTTTAGAGCTGCATTGGATCTTTGTAATTTTGTTTCCAAACTGCGAATCTTTATGGTTTAAGGTTTTAATTCTTTGTTTGATTTCTTTTTATTACATTTAAGAAGAGAAGAAAAATAGAGGTTTTTAGATATGGGCATCTTTTTTTTTTTAAGGGGAGGTCTGGAGTACCTATTCATTTGACACCTGTGTGTGTCACCCGCCAAAAACCCACCAACTTTGTCCCAGGGCCCCATTTTTCTGTTTGCAAGAGGACTTGTTTCCTCTTCCTCTCCTTGCTTTCGGAGTGCTGGTAATCAGACCGCGTTCAGAGTCCGGCATAATTTGGATTCCCCACATTCTCTTTCCAGCAAGAATAGCTCTGCCTGGAAGACGTTTTTAAAACTGCCCACCCCACCCTCCTTTCCAAACTAATAAGGGAAGATGTTCTTCTCTTGTCTATTCTGGGTTGGCTCCAACTCAGTCCACTTCAGAGTAGACCCACTGAGATAAATGAGTTTTATCTATTGTACTTTCTACTCAAAGAGTACATTCTACTTGAAGGCAGTATATACACCATACATATTTGCATATTGTATTATGCATATTGCCTTATTTATATGATGTTAGCCGCTCTGAGCCTGGCTTTGGCTGGGGAGAGTGGGATCAAATAAAATTTATTTATTTATTATTTATACATCTGAAGCACATTCCCCCATCCAAAGAATCCTGGGAATTGTAGTTTCCTAAGTGTGCTGGGACGCAGGTGGCGCTGTGGGTTAAACCGCAGAGCCTAGGACTTGCCGATCAGAAGGTCGGCGGTTCGAATCCTGGCGACAGGGTGAGCTTCCGTTGCTTGGTCCCAGCTCCTGCCAACCTAGCAGTTCGAAAGCATGTCAAAGTGCAAGTAGATAAATAGGTACCACTCTGGCGGGAAGGTAAACGGCGTTTCCATGTGCTGCTCTGGTTCCCCAGAAGCAGTTTAGTCATGCTGAAATCTGAGTGCTTTGTTTACCTCCTGCCTGCCAGGTTACCTGTTTAATGGTCACTTGATTGGATTGCCTGGGGAGCCTCGCTAGTCTTTTGTAATGATAAATACTTAGTTCTGGGCCAGGTCACAGGCTCACACCCTATTCAAACACAGACATACCCTTAAGACAGGATTTGTAAAGGGAAAAGACAATGGGGAGGTTTCCCACCTTGACCTTGCAAAGAAATAGTTGAGGTCAATTTGTTCAGGACTTTTTTTCTGTGGAGTTTTCAGACATGTGGTTTATATATTTATGTACGTGTTTGCTTGGTACATTTATGAACATTTATTACATATCAATGACCTTAAAATTGCGGAATAAAGGAAGGAGTCCAGCCACCAACCGGAGCAAATAGCTGTAGACCAAAGTTTATTGCGCAACAAGTTCAAAGAAGAATTTTGAACCCCGAGGATGGAGTGACAAGGACTTTTAAAAGTTTCCCACCATATCCCAGAATACAGTTCGTACAGCATCATTGATACATCACTGACATGTCACAAAAGGGGAGAGGTAGACAGGGGTTGTTGTTGTTGTTTAGTCGTTTAGTCATGTCCGACTCTTCGTGACCCCATGGACCAGAGCACTCCAGGCACCTCTGTCCTCCACTGCCTCCCGCAGTCTGATCAGACTCATGCTGGTAGCCTCAAGAACAACATCCAACCATCTCATTCTCTGTCGTCCCCTTCTCCTTGTGCCCTCCACTAGTTTAACCTTGGCAAACATGTCCAAACAAGTCCTTGGTACAAGATTAGCATAAGCAGGCATGGCAGGGCAAGACCCAGGTATAAGATTAGCATAGGCAAACACCTCTGAAGTCCCACCACCCGAAGTACAATAGAACTTCCTTTGCATGTCTGGACCCCTTGGCAGGTCTGGTGATGGGATTAGGCTTTCCTTGGCCAACAATCAGCTCAGCAATTGTCATCGCAGGGCACTTCCTGGGGTAAAGTAAAGGGACCCCTGACCATTAGGTCCCATCGTGGCCAACTCTGGGGTTGCGGCACTCATCTCGCATTATTGGCTGAGGGAGCCAGCGTACAGCGTCCGGGTCATGTGGCCAGCATGACTAAGCTGCTTCTGGCAAACCAGAGCAGCACACGGAAACGCCGTTTACCTTCCCGCCGGAGCGGTACCTATTTATCTACTTGCACTTTGACGTGCTTTCGAACTGCTAGGTTGGCAGGAGCAGGGACCGAGCAACGGGAGCTCACTCCATCGCGGGGATTCAAACCGCCGACCTTCTGATCAGCAAGTCCTAGGCTCAGTGGGTTAGCCCACAGCGCCACCTGCATCCCTACTTCCTGGGGTAGGAGGTATGTATACACGTCCTCACACTTGGGGAGGTGGCAGGGGAAAGAGTCATTTTCCCAAGGGCAAAATAGTGTTGAATGAAGGAAACTGGCAAAGGAGTTTCTTTTATATGATTCTTAAAGCTAGGTAACTTCCCTGAGCTGTCAAGTTGAAAGAATATGGAGAAGGGCCTTAGCTCAGTTTGCATGCAGAAGGTCCCGGGTTCAGTCCCTGCCATTTCCAGGTAGGGCTGGGGATCTGCCCTGCCTGAAACCCTGGAGAGCTGCTGCCAGTCAGTGTAGGCAACGCTAAGCTAAATGGACCCATCAGTCTGACTCTGTTCCGATGCCCCTATTTTAAACCAGCTGTTTGCTCCAAACCATGAGACCTGGGATCTTTATTCATGGGATTAGAGACCATAGCTGCTGCTGCTGCCAGCCAGTGCAGACCGTGCTGGGGTGGGAAACAGAGAGGCCGGCTGGCCTGTTCCAGGTTTCTGCATCTCCACTCTCATCTGCAGCCTGTGCCCCAATTTCTCTGCCCAAATTAATTTGCCAGTCAAATTCCCCCGGCGTGAAGCGGCCAGCCTCTTCTGCTTTGTACTCGAGGCTGATAAAGAACCTCCTCTGTCTCTCTCTCTCCAGACGTCTTCTGTTCCTTCCAGCCCCCCATCCAATTGGGGGTCTGCATCGCTAGGAGGCCCCACTGACCCAGCGCCCCGTGGCATGAGCCAAAATGACTGACAATTCAGACTCCCGGGAGTCGGACAACAACAGCTGGGTGATTGCCGGCTCTGAGGTGAGCGGGAGCCGAAAACAAACTGGGGAGAGGGGGGAAGGCTCTGTGGGGCAGGGGCAAGACATCAGGGATGGGGCAGCATAATGAACTCCTCAAAAGCCCTTTCCTCGTAGGCTTTTGGGTCTCCCAGGCCTGACCTCTTGTGAGGAGGACACTAGTTGGGGTCAGTGGGGGGCCATAGAACCTGCTTATTTTCTCTGTAGGCTGGGGGGGGTAGGGTAGCCTGCAGCCCTCCAGGTTTTTAGGGGCTTTCCTCCTGGACTGTTGTCCTTGTTGCCTGGGGCTGATGGAAGCTAGAGTCCATCAGCATCCCTTGGAAGATGCCCCATCCCTGAAGTTGGCAGTGAGGTTTGAAGCGGGTGGGCAACCTCAGGCTTGGGGGGCATCCTCAAACCACGCCCACTCTCCCTGGGCTACACCCATCTTTCTAGGCCACACCCCTTTCCTGAGGCCACGCCCTCTTTCCAAGAAACATCAGTCTACCTAGGCCACGCCCATCTTTCCAGGCCGCACCCCTCCCGCCACACCCCCTCACCCGCATTGCTTCGTACCCTCTTCAGGGGGTGGAATGCTCCTTTGGATGGATGATTAGGGGATGGGTGGGTTTCTTAACTGGCCTACTGTAGGGACGCGGGTGGCATGTGGGTTAAACCACAGAGCCTAGGACTTGCCAATCAGAAGGTTGGCGGTTCGAATCCCCATGACGGGGATTCCCTGCTCCTGCCAACCTAGCAGCTCAAAAGCACGTCAAAGTGCAAGTAGATAAATAGGTACCGCTCCGGCAGGAAGGTAAACGGTGTTTCCGTGCGCTGCTCTGTTTCACCAGAAGCGGCTTAGTCATGCTGGCCACATGACCCAGAATCTGTACGCCGGCTCCCTCGGCCAATAAAGCGAGATGAGCACCGCAACCCCAGAGTCGGCCACGACTGGACCTAATGGTCAGGGGTTGCTTTACCTTTACCTATACTGTACACAGGTAACATTTGCATCAGTTGCTCCGCCCACTTTTGCCTCTGGCCCCACCCACTTGGGACCTGCAGCCCCTCAGAAGGCAAGAAGATGCAGCCAATTGAAGCTGGAGCCTTCCGTAGGCAGAGTAGATATTGAGCTACGACCCCTTTCTTTCTTCACCAGGCTTCATCTCGCCCACCATCACCCACCCTTTGGCCCACGGGACCGTTTCCCCCTAAACCACGCCCACTGGCTCCAAGCAAGGTGTCATATGTGGGGCAGGTGCCCAGGTGACCATGGAGAGACAGTCGGGAGCTCAAAGCAGGTCATCTTCTCCCGCTTCTGCCAGGCAGCTGATGGGCAAGAGAGAGACCCCTGTGCCTTTCTCCTGCAGCGCCAAGTGGCTTCCGTTGGAAATTTCTGCAGAACTGGAACTTGCCCCTTCTCATTTTTTTTTATAAATAATATTTATTGAAGTTTTACAAACATTAATAAGTTTCAAAGTTTAAACTTAAAAAATAAAGACAAAGAATAACCCTAATAGAATAAAAAGAATTAAAAAAATACAAAAGCAAAACACATGAAAAATACAGAATAGAAAACAGTTAACACGAAGAAAAAAGAAAAGAAAAAAGGAAAAAGAAAATCAATAATTTCATATCTTATACTTCATTTACTAGTTTCCTGACCTCCTCACACGTCCCTTTTTGTATTCCAGTTCAGATATTTAATTCAGCAAGTCCTTACCCTCTATCATTTGTCCTTACTCAGCATCTTAAGGTAAAGGTAAAGGTACCCCTGCCCGAACGGGCCAGTCTTGACAGACTCTGGGGTTTGTGCGCCCATCTCACATCTATTGGCCGGGGGCCAGCGCTGTCCGCAGACACTTCCGGGTCACGTGGCCAGCGTGACAACGCTGCTCTGGTGAGCCAGAGCCGCACACGGAACGCCGTTTACCTTCCCGCTGGTAAGCGGTACCTATTTATCTACTTGCCCCCGGGGGTGCTTTCGAACTGCTAGGTGGGCAGGCGCTGGGACCGAGCAGCGGGAGCGCACCCCGCCGCGGGGATTCGAACCGCCAACCTTTCGATCGGCAAGCCCTAGGCGCTGAGGCTTTAGCCCACAGCGCCACCCGCGTCCCCAACTCAGCATCTTAACCTATTATAAATATATATTTTCCACCATTATCAATCCATATTTACATATTCTTGTTAACCTTTTTACCAACACCGCTTATTTTCAATCCAACATCCCTTTACCATTCATTAATTTTACAGTATTTCTGCAAGTAGTCTTTAAATTTTTTCCATTCTTCTTCCACCGCCTCTTCTCTCTGATCTCCCCTTCTCATTTTAGCAGGGGGCTCAGTGCAAAGCGCTTGGTGCTAGGGAGGAAGAAAAGCCCCCTGCGCTACAGTTCCCAAGCACCTGGCAACCAACGGGAGCTCCTTGTGATGGACTTTGGTGGGTGGACAAGGGCAGTTTACCTGTATTATTATTATTATTATTATTATTATTATTATTATTATTATTATTATTCCACTCTCCACCCTAAGGTCCCATGGTGGGTTGCAACATTAAAGCACAATATAACAAACCCTTTTAAACAACTTACAGTCAGGAAAATAGGGTGGGCCCTAAAAATATAGTGATCAACCTCAAATATAATGATCAACCATGGGCAGTTGAATTCATCCTGCACGCCTGGGTATTTTGCTTTAAAAAATAAACAAATCTCTATTTCTGATGCTTTGTCACAGTTCTTCTCTTCTTCTTTTGTATCCAAGAATAAATAAATAAAAACATAGTTGCAAAAAACACACACACAACCATAATGATGCTGAGTGATTGACAAGTGGGTTGCCCCACTCACCTGCCAAAGTTGGCCCACAGGGGCGGGGCCAGGTAAAGATCCTCCCCCATCCCACTCTAGGAGAAAAAGGGGAATTTTGTGACCTCTATTTTCGACGTGTTTTGCCCCTCCAGGCTCTACCTGTAGAAGACCTTGGCTTGGAAATGCAGTCTGGGTCTGAACCGGCCCAGGAAGAGACACAAGGTATGTAGCAATGGATGAGGCCCTTGCCCAACCCTTAGCTGTCTTCCATGTCCTTTCCTGACCCCACCTGGCATATCCTGACCGCACCTGTTGCTTTGCAATCCTCTGCATGATATTGCAAAAGCTGGACTTCAGTATATAATGGGGAAGCTGCTTTGCATATGGGGTCCGGCTCACCTCACTGCTCTGAAGGAGGGAAGCATATTTTCAGTGATGGAGGATACCTGGTATTTTCATCAGACCCTGTTTGGTTACTCTGTGTGTGTGTGTGTGTGTGTGTGTGTGAATCCCAGGCATGAGGGCTGAATGCCCTCTGGCCCTTGGAACTTTCACCAGGCCACACCCCCTTTCTCCAGGCCACACCCCTTTTCTCAGGTCACGCCCTTCACCAGTCCTCCTTTGCAGCTTCCTTGGGTGTTTTTGCCTGGCTGAAACTTGTCCTTGAACCCCGACACCCCTTGCTTCGTCCATGTTTGCTTCTGGCCCTGCCAACTCCTGGCATGCGCCCCCCCGAACCCGGAAGTTGCCCAGAAGGGAATGTGGGCCTCTCTCTTTGAAAATGGTTCCCCACCCTGGATCATAGCTGTCAACTTTCAGATTTGAAAAGAAGGGATCGGCAGCCTCGAAAATAAGGGATCAGCAGCCTCACCTGTCCCGGGGTGACAATCTAACAATCCGGGACAGCAGCGGGAAGCAGCGCTGGAATAAGGAAATTTCCCGCAAAAAAAGGGAGGGTTGACAGCTATGCCCTGGATGCAGATGAACATAATAAACACATTTGTTTACTAGCTTTAACACAGGCATCTTTTCGGACAGCCCCTCTCGGCGAGAGCAAAACCCTCGTCGACCGCCCTGATGCAGACGGCGCCAGTCAGAAGGTACAGCATTCGCTTAATTCTCTGCATGTATATGAGAATTCTCCAACGTTGGGGCTTCGTTCCTCTTTGAACTCAATTCCATTTGGCAATTAGCCAAACGATCCACACAGGCCCTCTTCTGTTGGGGCCTGCTGTGGCCACAGATGCACCCTGGAGGTAAGGCAGTGGGCGGCAGTAGGCCCAGCGCCCACAGCGAAAATTTTGTGGGTGCCCAGGCACCCAGGGCCTCCTGGAGTTGGCAGCAGTGCTTTGGACATGTAAATGGCGGTAATTGGCCAATGAAAGCCATTACTGTACAAAGAAACTGGTCTGACCAAATTTTGCACGGTGGCTCCTCCACATTATACAATTTACAATAATCTTTGCATTCTACAATCTTCTCAAATCATCTATATATTCTTATTATCTTTCCTTACTAATTTTTCTTCCATCTAGTACTTCACATTTTAATCTAGGCATATTAGCGTATCTTTTTTTGAGCAATATTTTGGTTGGGCTCCATTTTGAACCAAGATGGCAGACTGAACCTTTTAAAACTACACTAATTTTTTTTTGTATCTTAGAACTCTCAAACAACACTGGATATGAGGTTTCCAGGAAGTAGGCACACACACACACACACACATAATCACAATTCAAGAACAATGCCGATTTTACAAGCATCCTTATCTCTCTCTCGCGATCCAGGGTCCTGAGGTGGTGGTGGACCCCAGTTCTGAAGAAACCCCCTCGCTAGTCAAGACCCCAGAGCCCGCCCTGTCACATGCAAAGGAGGCCAGCACCTGCGAGGCTGAGGAAGGATCTGTGCCTGTCCCACAGGGAACTGTCTTCATCCACAAAGCAGGTGACTTAGTTCCATGAGCATAGGCAGTTCTTTGTGGAATAATGCGGAGGCCTTTGACAGATCTCTGCCCCAAGCAGCCTACACATCTACATTTTGGCTGCCGGAAGAAGCAATAGAGGAAGTGCAGAGGGCAAGGAAACAGAACACAAATCCAAGCAATTGCATGTGTTTTAGGCTTCATGTTAGTGTCTGGACAGATGTGCTTAAGGACTTAGTTGGGGCAGAGATTCTTGTCAGGTCTAAGGGCCGCATTTATTTGTGGGCAGCTTTCAGGGGGCCACATTCTAGTGGTGGACATATCCAGGAGGCAACAGTAGGTGGAACAGCAAACGAAACCTTAGCTTTGTAGGGTCGCCCTTGCTTACAGATGTTCACTCGCTCTGACTTCATCCTGGCAAGCAGAAGGTACTATTGCAGGTCAAGAGCAGGGTTCCAATCGAGGAGAATCATAGAATCATAGAGTTGGAAGAGACCACAAGGGCCATCGAGTCCAACCCCCTGCCAAGCAGGAAACACCATCAGAGCACTCCTGACATATGGTTGTCAAGCCTCTGCTTAAAGACCTCCAAAGTAGGAGACTCCACCACACTCCTTGGCAGCAAATTCCACTGTCGAACAGCTCTTACTATCAGGAAGTTCTTCCTAATGTTTAGGTGGAATCTTCTTTCTTGTAGTTTGGATCCATTGCTCCGTGTCCGCTACTCTGGAGCAGCAGAAAACAACCTTTCTCCCTCCTCTATGTGACATCCTTTTATATATTTGAACATGGCTATCATATCACCCCTTAACCTCCTCTTCTCCAGGCTAAACATGCCCAGCTCCCTTAGCCGTTCCTCATAAGGCATCATTTCCAGGCCTTTGACCATTTTGGCTGCCCTCCTCTGGACACGTTCCAGTTTGTCAGTGTCCTTCTTGAGCTGTGGTGCCCAGAACTGGACACAGTACTCCAGGTGAGGTCTGACCAGAGCAGAATACAGTGGCACTATTACTTCCCTTGATCTAGATGCTATACTCCTATTGATGAGGAGGATGTGGAGCAGGAACCATGAGGTTCAGAGGTAGGTTCTACCTTTATGTTGAATTTCCACAAAGAGAGCTCAGGGTTCAGGAGCAAAGAGGGCGACTCGCCACCTCTCCATCCGCAACCTGTAATAGCTTCTTTGCTT
The DNA here is from genome assembly GCF_965113315.1 of Podarcis vaucheri. Classification (NCBI taxonomy): domain Eukaryota; kingdom Metazoa; phylum Chordata; class Lepidosauria; order Squamata; family Lacertidae; genus Podarcis; species Podarcis vaucheri. The sequence continues at coordinate 9,455,708 of NC_138754.1, read as the reverse complement.
GGAGCAATTTCACCCTCGCCATAGGCGAGCGGCCACAGGTGAGCCTGTTTTCTCCAGTTGACGCAATATTTTGATCCTCATTTCTTGCCCTCTTCTTTCCTCTCCTTTCCCTTCCCAGGCCCTCTGGGGGAGGAAGAGGGGAACACTTCCAGCAGTGGGGAAGAGGCGTCCAAGGAGCGTGACGTTGAAGGCCTGCGCAGGCGGAAGGGTCGGGACGCGCCCCCCATTCTGCCGGGGGCTGGCAGAGATCGCGGCGCGGAGGCCTTCGAGGGCGACGACGGTGGCCTTCCCAGGACAAAATGGCTGTTTGGGTTCCTTGCCCTCTTAGGTTTGGCCTTGTTGGCATCCTTGGGTAAGCGGTGGCCTTGCTAGGGTGGGGCTAACTCTGCTAGCTGTTCCCTCTGGGATGGGCCTGTGACAGTCTTAATAATAATAATAATAATAATAATAATAATAATAATAATAATAATTTATTATTTATACCCCGCCCATCTGGCTGAGTTTCCCCAGCCACTCTGGGCAGCTCCCAATCAAGTATTAAAAACAATACAGCATTAAATATTAGAAACTTCCCTGAACAGGGCTGCCTTCAGATGTCTTTTAAAGATAGGATAGCTGCTTATTTCCCTCACATCTGAAGGGAGTGCGTTCCACAGGGTGGGTGCCACTACTGAGAAGGCCCTCTGCCTGGTTCCCTGTAACCTCACTTCTCGCAATGAGGGAACCACCAGAAGGCCCTCGGCGCTGGACCTCAGTGTCTGGGCTGAATGATAGGGGTGGAGACGCTCCCTCAGGTATACAGGACCAAGGCTGTTTAGGGCTTTAAAGGTCAGCACCAACACTTTGAATTGTGCTCGGAAACGTACTGGGAGCCAATGTAGGTCTCTCAGAAACGATGTTATGTGGTCCTGGCGGCCCAGTCTAGCTGCGGCATTCTGGATTAATTGCAGTTTCCGGGTCACCTTCAAAGGTAGCCCCTCTGTGTTAACCTTTTTGCAAACCACGGTGAGGGCTTTTTAAAAAACAATCAAATGGCATTTCATGAAATAAGTAATAATAAAGCTCTTTGCCTCTCTTTACCTCTCGCTACAGGAATCATATTTGACCAAGATGATGGTAAGTCTTGTTTTAACTCCCTTTCCGCACCAGTGGGGAGCCACAACAGAAATCCCCCCCCCCACTATTTTGCCGGCTTAGAAAGAGGCTCTATAACATATAGAATAAGAGAACAAGAAGAACATACATTTAAAGAAGATTGGGAAATGTTTCCTGAATATATGGGGCGAGGTATTGTGTATGTTTGAAAATGTTGGCAGCATTTAGTTAAATTCAACAGGGTAAATAAGTTCTGATGCATGTAATAATGGAATGCTGAATTGTTTAGTTTATGTAAAATATGCAGGGATTTATGATATGCAGAATGAACCATGGAAGGAGAAGAAGGAAAGTCATTGATATTTTAAAGATGTTTAAATGAATATTCTGAATTTGTAAAAGAGAAAATTTAATTGTGTGTGTGTGTGTGTGTGTGTGTGTGTGTGTATGAATATGAAAGAGGCTCTTAATTTTTTCAGCTCTCCCCTTTTTCTCCTTTACATCCTCCCCCGCCCCGCCCCGGCTGTCTCCTACAGGCCCAGTGGACATTTTCAGCACCTGGTCAAGCTCAGACAGTGAAGAGCCCCTTCCTGGCTCTGTTGGGGTGGTGAGTCTTCTTATCTCTGTGCTGATGCAAGAGGGAACAGGGGGTTTCCTGCTTGGAGTTCTGGAGAGCAGCTGCCAGTCTGTGCAGACAAAACTGGGTCTGGGTCAGCATATGGAAGCTTCTTGCTGGCTTGCTGCCCAGCCAAAGATTCCAGCCAATGGGATGCCTTGGGAGGGTCAGGAGGGCGGAGCCCTCAGGGACCAACACTTGGCTGTGATGTTCAAATCCTGGTGTTTGCTAATAATAATAATAATAATAATAATAATAATAATATTCCCAAACTACTCTGGGCGGCTTCCAACAAAGTACTGTATTAAAATACAGCGGTCTGTTAAACATTAAAAGCTTCCCTAAACAGGGCTGCCTTCAGATGTCTTCTAAAAGTCTGGTAGTTGTCTTTCTCTTTGACATCTGGTGGGAGGGCGTTGCACAGGGCGGGTGCCACCACCGAGAAGGCCCTGTGCCCGGTTCCCTGTAGCTTCGCTTCTCGCAGTGAGGGAATTGCCGGAAGGCCCTCGGAGCTGGACCTCAGTGTCCGGGCTGAATGATAGGGGTGGAGACGCTCCTTCAGGTATACTGGGCCAAGGCTGTTTAGGTCTTTAAAGGTCAGCACCAACACTTTGAATTGTGCTCGGAAACGTACTGGGAGCCAAAAAGGCTGCGGCTCACTGTGACTCCCCACCCCAGCAGGATTGGCCAGCTTCGCCCCCACGGGAACCCCCGGTTGGCGACGAGCTTCAGAGAGCCAAGGAAGCGGTGATGTCATCAGATGGTGACCGCCAGAGCCTGGATTCCATGGGACTCTTGCTAGACAAGCTGGCCAAGGAAAATCAAGACATCCGGCTTATGCAAGCAGAACTGCAGGTGGCTGGAGGGTCTGGGTGTAGCGAAGGAGGGCAGAGAAGCTCCTTTGCATGCAGAAGGTCCACGGTTCAATCCCCAGGGGCATCCCTGAGTAGGGGGGGGATTGTCCCCCACTTGAAATCCTGGAGAGATGCTGCCAGTTGGTGGAGACAGTAAAAGTTAGGTAAAAGGTGGTGCTGTGGTCTAAACCACTGAGCTTCTTGGGCTTGCCGATCGGAGGGTCAGTGGTTCGAATCCCCGCGACGGGGTGAGCTCCCGTTGCTTTGTCCCAGCTCTGCCAACCTAGCAGTTCGAAAGCACACCTGTGCAAGTAGATAAATAGGTACCATTGTGGTGGGAAGGTAATGTGCACTCTAGTTTCCGTCACATTGTCCCGTTGCACCAGAAGTGGTTTAGTCATGCTGGCCACATGACCTAGAAAGCTGTCTGTGTACAAACTTGAAACCTTTGACTGGACTTAACCATCCAGGGGTCCTTTACCTTTACCTTAATAAGTTAGGACCTGATTCTTCTCTCTCATAACAGTAGTCCCCCCTCCCCATTTGTCATTTGTCCCCCCTCCCCATTCATATCATTTTCATTACGTATCCCATAATATTTCAAAGCATTTATCATCACATACAAATCTTTTTTAACACACAATGTTTCTTCTTGACTCCTGCCCCTCCTTTCCTGATGTTTGATTTTTACTCTTTTTCATTAGCTGTTTTATAACAGATACGTATTTATTATCTAAGCCCATCTACCGTTAAATATTTCGGTAATCCACTGCTTATATTACAAATCCTTCATATATTGGTGATAATTTGACAGATAATCCACCAGTGGTTTTCATTCCTTCTTAAATACTTATGCGAGGGTTACCATATTTCAAAAAGGGAAAATCAGGACACAAAAGTTGTCCAGCTTTTCTTTTTCTTGGCCAAAGTTTTTTCAAAGTCAAACTTTGAAATGTTAAAATGATTTTTAAAATTAATGAAATGTATACATTTGAAAAGGTATAAATAAAAACTTAAAATAAATAAATTAAGAGAATAGAATGTGGGACTAGGTGGGCGTTTTTAATGACAGCAACAATGACGAAATAACTCCTTTCCAGCCTGAATTTTACTGCTGAAACGAATGCTCCACAAACAGTTTTTGGGGAGCGGCCCTTAATAATTGTTCCGGGTTCCTCGGTCTGGTGATGTTTTGTCACTTCCGTCCTGGGATCCGGATTTCCTCTCACGTCTTTGCTCCAGTGAACAAACGCGTCTCCATTTTCCTTTCCTTTTGGAAAACCGCAGGCCCAGAAGGAGGAACTGCAGCTGCTCCTGCGCAAGACGGAAGGCGAGGCGCTGGACTTCACCTCTCAGCGCCAGAATTTGGCCGCCGAGAACTCCAGGCTGGCGGAGGCGCTGAAGCAGGAGACGGCCTCCCTCCTCGCCACGCGAGCCGAGCTCCATCTTTTGCGGGAGAAGCTGGCCGAGGCGGGCGACTCCAAATCCCAGCCGCGCCCGGAAAAGCTGCCCTCGCAGGACCGCCAGCGGGAAAAGGCAGAGAGGCCCGAAGCCGAAATACGGCGTCTGCGCTCCTTGCTGGCGTCGGTGCGGCGGGACTTGGGGAGGGCCTTCCAGAAAGTTCCGCCCGGCAACGTGTCCGAAGGGCTCCGGAAGGAACTGGACGGCGTGGAAAGGAGGGTGGCCCAGGAGCTGGAGGGGGCAGAAGAGGGGGCCAAACCGTCCTGGAAAGATGGCCACAAAGCCAAGCGAGGGAAGGAGAGGGCCTGGCACAAAAGGCACGACGGCCACGAGGAGCGCAAGCCCACGCACCACGGCGAAGGCCCAGAGAAGGAACACCGTCCTCCGTACAAGGCTCCCAAGATGGGCAACGACGGGCCGCACCGTCCCAGGAAGCACCAGGGGCCGCGAGACGCCAAGATGGCCAGAGACGGGGAGCACCGGAAGGCCAAGAAGCCCGCTGAGCCCGGTGCATTGTGGGAAGCGCTGGCCAAGCACCCGTACCGGCCTCCTCAGGGCTGCGCAGGTGTCGGCGAGTGCGCCCGGCAGGAAGGGTTGGAGCCAGTGCAGAAGCCGCGCTTCTTGCCCATGCTCCAGAGCTACCTGACTGGGCTGGGCTGGGCCGAGCACTACGGAGGACTAGTGGCCGCCCTCGACGGCTACTTTGGGAGCGACGGGGCCTTTGCCCACGACCGCCTGAGCTTTGTGGAGTTCCTGGATGAGGTTGAGGATGCGCTGGAGGAGCTGGCGGAACAGCTGGGAGGCAGCGAAGAGGAAGCGGATAATTTCGAGGAGGTGATCCTGAGGCAGCTGGGGGCAGCCCCTGCGGGCAGGTGAGAGAGAGAGCCTGCGAGGTTGTGGGTGCGGGAGACGCTCTAGGGCAGGGGTCAGCAAACTTTTTCAGCAGGGGGCCGGTCCACCGTCCCTCAGACCTTGTGGGGGGCCGGACTATATCTTGGTGGGGAAAATCAATTCCTATGCTGCACAAATCACCCAGAGATGCATTTTAAAGAAAAGCACACATTCTGCTCATGTAAAAACATCATGTAAAAACAAAGAGTTTGGATTTGATATCCCGCTTTATCACTACCCTAAGGAGTCTCAAAGCGGCTAACATTCTCCTTTCCCTTCCTCCCCCACAACAAACACTCTGTGAGGTGAGTGGGGCTGAGAGACTTCAGAGAAGTGTGACTGGCCCAAGGTCACCCAGCAGCTGCATGTGGAGGAGCGGGGAAGCGAACCCGGTTCCCCAGATTACGAGTCCACCGCTCTTAACCACTACACCACCACTCATGTAAAAACACGCTGATTCCCAGACCGTCCGAGGGGCGGATTTAGAAAGCGATTGGGCCGAATTTGGCCCCCAGGCCTTAGTTTGCCTACCCATGCTCTAGGGGCTTTAAATGTATGGTTTGAATGCAGTACCACTGAGCTTCGTGACCAAGTGGAGGATTTGAACCCAGGTCCCCCAGGTCCTACTGTGACATTTAAACCGCTTATGCCGCCACTGGTTCTCACGTTTATTCCTTCACCTAGCTAAGCTATGGGACTCGATTCTGTGGGGCACAGTGATGGCCCCCGACCTAGATGTCTTTCAGAGACAAATTCATGGAGGAGAGGACTACCGGTGGCTATTAGCCACAATGGCTGTGATCTTCCTCCACAGTCTCAGGCAATCATGCTTTTGAATAACAATGACTGGAAACCACAGGAGGGGAGAGTTGCTCTTGTGTGTGGGTCGTTCGTGTGGGTTTCCCACGGGGGCATCTGAGGAACCGCTGTGAGAACAGGATACTGGAATAGACGGGCCATTGGCCTGATCTGACAGGCTCTTCTTGCTTTCCTATTTATATGTTATGTTTTCCCCATGTCATACGTGGCTCTGAGACGTTCCTGGTTGTGGGGAGCGAGAAGGGGAAGCAGACTGCCAATGGTGTGCTCTGCACCTGCGTGGCTCAATGTTATGTACTGAAGTTCTCACCCTGGGCCAGCAGGGGGATACTGTAGATAGTTATGCAAATAAGGGATCGGAAGTGACATTCAGTGATTGGATAGTTTTAGAAAATTGTTACAGTTGCGTTGTACTAGAGTTCTATATAAGCAGGCTGACTGAACCCTTCAGTTCAGTTCTGTTCTGGCCTGTGAATAAACAAGAGCTGTTTGAAGAATTGCTCACCCACAACTTAACACTCAATGTTATCAGCCTTAACCTTCTTGCCTTCTCCCCAGATTCGCGCAGCGGGACAGCAGCGCCCAGCGCCACCCGAAGGAGAGGAACCCCGAGGGACACGGGCGCAAGAACGGACGAGAGAGCACCAGCTGGCCCCATGGCTAGGATGGCAGGACCTGCCAGTACTAATCTGGCTCAGGGTGGGGAGGGTAAAGGAGTTGGGCCTATCAAGGATTACTTGATGTCCCAGTGGAGGGGTTGGTGCCATTACTCGTTGGCAGGGAAGTGTTTTTATCAACATGCCAAGTTCTGATGTGTGGGGTCACCCAGATACATTGTCCTCCCTCCCCCCACGTCCACTCAGAGCCCTCCATCCCCACCCACCCCACCCCAAGTTTGCTTCCACTCAGTAATGACCATTAGTAGAGGCGTTTGGACAGTTGCATTATCGTCAGGAAAGCAAACCTTTTTCACCCCATGTCCCCTCCTCTTGGGAGAGATCTTTGCTGGGGGTGGATGAGGGTCTCTCTATAGGGCCTTCCCACCCAGATCCAGAGGGTCCTGGCTCACCTCTCTTTTGGCTCGGGATAAGTACAGTGGTACCTTGGGTTAAGAACTTAATTCGTTCTGGAGGTCCGTGCTTAACCTGAAATTGTTCTTAACTTTTAGCTAATGGAGCCTCCCGCTGCTGCCACCGTGCAATTTCTGTTCTCATCCTGAAGCAAAGTTCTTAATCCAAGGTACTATTTCTGGGTTAGCGGAGTCTGTAACCTGAAACCTCTGTAACCCGAGGTACCACTGTAATTGTGCCAAAGGAAAAATGGATTGGAACCCCAAATTAGAAATAGGACGCCGGCGAGATTTTGCTTCTCGGGACGCTGTGACCTTGCTGTTGTCCCTTCTAAGCTCTGAAATTCTCCCGAAAGTTTCATCCTCCTCTCTAATTAGGAATGGTGAAAATGAGGGTATCATTTCCTCACCTGGTGGGGGTGGGGAAGGGTTGAGTCACTTGGGGGGATGGCTTGTTTTCCTTCTTCCCCACCCCACATTCACCCCCTCCCTACTCCCTCACAATTTCTTGCACTGTGAGTGTGTCGGAAACCAAATAAAGGCACTGATTGTTCCTTTCTTTCCAAGGTTGTCTCTGATTAAGTGGCCCATTGAAGGCCGTAAGGTGGATGTGGGGAGGGAGTGAGGGGGGGTAATGCTGGCAGGGTGGAAATGTCCTTCCAACAACATATCCTCTTTTTGTTTTGCCATGGCAACAGCTTTCGGTCGTTTGCTGTTGTTGTTTTTTCAATACAAGGACACCTGCTAAGAATATCGTTGTGAATCTTCCGGCCTGTGCATCTGAGTAATTCCTGAGTTTGAGGAAAGGACCACTGCTGAGTTATCAACCCCCTGCTTTCCAGAAGGAGGTCCCTAATTCAATTCCATGTAGCACTGGGTGAGGGGAAATCCTGGGTGGCTGCTGCCAGTCAGTGTAGACAACGCCAGGCTAGATGGACCAAACCTCTGACACAGCTCCCTGCGTTCCTGCCCCTGCTCAAACTCTCCTCTCTTTCCCAACAATGCATGCAGGATACTGGCTCAATGAAGGGTGTGTAAAGGAGGAATTGTATCTCAGAGCATAAGCAAAGTGGTTTCCCACCTCCAGTATCTTTGGGATAGCTAGGGTTGCCATACGCCTGGAATTTCCCAGATGTGTCCGGCAAAATTAGCGTCCGGGGGGAATTTCGAAAAATGGGCAAAATGTCCAGGCAATCCCTCCCCCCTCAACTATTGTACTCTGATTTTCAGTTCTTGAAATATGGCAACCCTAGATTAGCATCTCACTTGCAAGACTGGTGCGCCAACTCCCATTGCAAAGCTGGAATCACACTTGTTGTTGTTTGGTCGTTTAGTTGTGTCCGACTCTTGGTGACGCCGTGACCCCAGAGCACGTCAGGCACTCCTGTCTTCCACTGCCTCCTGCAGTTTGGTCAAATTCATGCTGGTAGCTTCGAGAACACTGTCCCACCATCTCGTCCTCTGTCATGCCCTTCGCCTTGTGCCCTCCATCTTTCCCAGCATCAGGGTCTTTTCCAGGGAGTCTTCTCTTCTCATGAGGTGGCCACAGTACTGGAGCCTCAGCTTCAGGATCTGTCCTTCCAATGAGCACTCAGGGCTGATTTCCTTCAGAATGGAGAGGTCTGATCTTCTTGCAGTCCATGGGACTCTCAAGAGTCTCCTCCAGCACCATAATTCAAAAGCATCCATTCTTCCGCGATCAGCCTTCTTTATGGTCCAGCTCTCACTTCCATACATCACTACTGGGAAAACCACACTAAGAGGTCACAAATCCCACCGTTAAGAATGTGCCACCTGCCTTTGCCATGTATCAATGGATGGGTGAACCTCAAAGACAGATGGATTTACAAGGGAACTTCAACCTTCATCCCCTTTTTGTGGCTCAGCAGCACACAGCTGGTCCTCCAGTCATCCACCCTACCATAGAGTTGTCTACGTTTTTGGCTAGACGGGCCCCTGCTAGGTTTGGGTGGGTTTGATGACCTTGAGAGCAGGAGAATCGTACTTCAGATTATCCGGCCAGAGCTGGGATGTAATCGTTGCAAGACTAAGAAGCGATTTTTCACATCAGTTGCGCCCAAGTTGCTGAATGCGCTGTTGGAATTGAGGAGGCGGAATGAGTCCATTGTGGCAGAAGCTTTTTTAAAGCCACACGTTCTTCACAACTGATGGAGATTGACTGGCGCAAGAGATCTCAGTGCCCACTCCAGTGGAGGCTGGTTCACTAGGGCAGATGTGGCAGGGCTCCAAAAACCCTCATTTGCCTTTCTTCTTAACTTACAACCAGTCCATCCACTTCCTCCTCCTCCCTCTCAATGCTGCCCTTGTAGAAGGCAGCAGTGAGGAGGTTCATGGGGAAACAGGAACTAGAAATGGGTGGCTCTGCCTGTCATTGGGCTCTCTGGCGCCACCTTCTGTTGGGCTCCCTGCCTTTTGCCCAATCATCCCCAAATAGGCACCTGCGACCACTGGCCCTTTGCTTAGATAGGTTGGTTTTTTTTAAAGGTGAATTCATGAAGAGGAGACTTCTGTCAATGGATGTTAGCCATAACAAGTGGAACTTGCAACAGGATGGGGGCTCTTGTTTAAGAGGCTGGCTAGCCATGCCCACTTCCTGGGTACTCCATTGCACCTGCCAACTCCAGATCAGTTATTATTCCGTTACTAGAGCAGGCGCAGACCTCAATGGACAGGGTTTTTGGGGGGAAGGAGGGCAAAATACTTTGCTTTGTACATTAAGTCAGCAGAACTATTTGTGTGTGTCTGTACGCATCTGCGGCTTACATATTCAAACCTAGCTACCAATCTGAATGTTTTAAATGCTGCTATTTCTTTTGGACCATCCTTGGTAAGTTACTCCTTCACTTCCTCTTAAAGACTATCTTCTAATACTAATAAGTATACACCACTCATTTTTAAATGGGCATGCTCATTACACTTTTTCAAATTTAAGAGTGAAATCTAAAATACTTTAAATCCAGTAGAATTGTTTTGGTATCACTGTGAATCAGCTATAACTGGGGTGGGGGAGAGAAGAGAAAAACCCCCCTTTTTTAATACATATTTCAAAAGTCATTATTTCTTAACTATTTCCAAACACTCAACACTCAGGAAATGTTTATAAACGTAAGAAACTTATTTATTTTTTTAAAAAATGAAATATATGTATTGCGGCATAAGCCTCCCAAATGACCCCCTTCTGTCCTTCGTGCCTAAACTGAGATGATTTTTAAAAAATAATAATATTATCATATTTAAATATGCAAATGACGCCTGTCTCCTCCTAACACACCAGGACCCAGGTTCCATACGGGGCGGGGTTTAAGAATAGCCCCTCCCTCTTTCAGATCGTTCTATTCCGCCCACGCCGCGTGATTCGGTCTTCCTCGTCCCGTCCGTCTCTTTCCACCGCCCCCTTTTTTCGCTTTCCTCACTTGGTAGCGCCCGCTTTCCAGGAAGCGGCGCCTGCGACGTCCCCATTGGTGCGAGGCGGGCGGAGGGCGGCGGGACGGAATGCTCAGTTCCGGACGAGACCATTAAGGCCGGCAAAGGGAGGGAGACGTTGTGGAGTGCTGCTTGCTGCTGCTGCTGCTGCTGCGGAGTTCTTCCTTGCAATGGCCCAGACGCCGAAGCTGATCTTGCTCTTCAGCGGGAAGAGAAAGTCGGGCAAGGACTTCGTGGCCGAGGAAATCCAGAGCCAGTAAGCAGCCCCGCGGGGATTGCACAAGAGCGGGCGGGAGGAAGCGTTCTGCCCCCCCCCTCGGTGCATGATGGCGGGGTGGGTGGGATGCAGGCGAAAGACCACCCACCGCTCCACGTGCGCGCGGGATCCGGCGGGGAGAGACCTTCCCAAACCTGTATTTTCCCCCATTTCTCAATTTTCAAGCCTTTTTAAGGGGTGGTGGCGAGACTTCTCTCAATCCCGTGTCCGCAGCGAACGTCTGAACCGGGAGCGCACGCGAGATCGGCCCCGACCTCCCCTCTCCCCGTGCTTAGGAGGGGGAAAGAAGCGACACCCCACGGTCCCCCCATTTTTAAATTTCCAAGCCTTTTTTAGGGGTGGTGGCAAGACTTCTCTCAATCCCGTTCCCGTGTCCGCAGCGAACGTCCGAAGCGGGAGCGCACGCGAGATCGGCCCCGACCTCCCTTCTCCCCGGGGTTAGGAGGGGAAAGATGCGATACGCCACGGCTTAGGGATGGGGAGCAAGGCGGTCTTCCGTGTTTCTTCCTTTTGTTTCCTTCCTCCCCCTTCACACGTGACGCAACACGCGCCGGGGCTGGGAGAAGGTTGCGGGGAGGTGTAGAAAAGTTGGCATGGGCAGCTGGAAGAAGCCCACCTTGCAGGAGTGTGGGGAAGAGGGAAGGCCACTGGTTGCAGGAGTTTAATCCAACGTTAGTCCTCAAGGTAAAGGTATATAAAGGCCGACCCCCATTGCGAGAAGTGAGGTTACAGGGAACCAGACAGAGGGCCTTCTCGGTAGTGGCGCCCACCCTGTGGAACACCCTTCCTTCAGATGTGAAGGAAATAAGCAATTATGCTATCTTTAAAAGACATCTGAAGGCAGCCCTGTTCAGGGAAGTTTTTAATATCTAATGCTGTATTGTTTTTAACATCTGATTGGGAGCCACGCAGAGTGGTTGGGGAGACTCAGCCAGATGGGTGTGGTATAAATAATAAATTATTATTATAAAGGGATCCCTGACTGTTAGGTCCAGTCATGGATGACTCTTGGGTTGCGGCGACGCTCATCTCGCTTTATTGGCCGAGGGAGCCGGCGTACAGCTTCCGGGTCATGTGGCCAGCATGACTAAGCCGCTTCTGGCAAACCAGAGCAGCGCACGGAAACACCGTTTACCTTCTCACCGGAGCGGTACCTATTTATCTACTTGCACTTTGAGGTGCTTTCGAACTGCTAGGTTGGCAAGAACAGGGACCGAGAAACGGGAGCTCACCCCAACGCGGGGATTCCAACCGCCGACCTTCTGATCGGCAAGCCCTAGGCTCTGTGGTTTAACCCACAGCGCCACCTGTGTCCGAATGTTAGTCCTACCCAGAGGGAATTAATGGGTGCAACCCTAAGACCGCTTGGGGGATGGAAGGACGGGAAAGCAGGCGAGATCCACAGTCTGCCAAGCCCTTCCCTGGAGGGAGGTGATGTTCTCAAACTTTGCAGCGCATCTGATGGAAAGAGACTAGGCCTTATTTAAGCCAAGACAGAGTTCAGAAGAAGAGCCTGGCTGCTGGGATCAGGCCAGTGGCCCAGGTAGTCCAGCAACGTGTTCTCGCAGTGGGTGACTGTCTCCATGGAGACGCTGGGATTTGAACCCAGGACCTTTAGCATGCAAAACAAGACTCTCTGCTACTGAGCTATAGCCTAGACGTCAGCAAACTTTTTCAGCAGGGGGCCGGTCCACTGTCCCTCAGACTTTGTGGGGAGCTGGACTATATTTTGTGGGGGGAATGAACTAATTCCAATGTCCCACAAATAACCCAGAGATGCGTTTTAAATAAAAGGACACATTCTACTCATGTAAAAACACACTGATTCCTGGACTGTCTGCGGGCTGGATTTAGAAGGTGATTGGGCCGGATCCAGCCCCCAGGCCTTAGTTTGCCTACCTACCCATAGCCCTTCTCCCCTAAAGGGTCCTTGAGGATGGAAACTTTTGCCTTTTCTGGATCTGCTTAATTTAATTTTTTTCTCCCCTGACAGGTTGGGTCCTGATGTTTGCACTATCCTGCGGCTGTCAGAACCCCTCAAAGAGCAGTATGCCAAGGTAGGTTGAGCCTCCCCCAATTTGTACACTTTTATCTTTCCTGTTATGTGCATAATAGCATCCTTGCCGAGTTAGGCCTAGAGTTGGAAAAGAGAAGGGCGGCCGACATAGATTGAGGGGGATTCCGCGACTCCCCTGTGAGAGAAGGTTGCAGCAGCATTCGGGGACTTTCTATTTCAGAGAAAAAGGCCAATGAGAGGGGACACGATCGGAGTTTATAAAATCATGCGTGTCTTGGAGAGTTGTACTTCTCCCTGTCCGGTAATACCGGAACTCACTGAAGCTGAATGCTGGAAGATTGCGGACAAATAAAAGATTAAAAAAAGTGGAACTGTGGAACTCCCTGCCACAGGAAGCAGTGATGGGCACAAGTCTGGGTGGCTTTAGAAGAGGATTGGGCAAAATTCCTGGAGCAGAGGGCTATCGATGGCTATTAGTCATGATGACTATTGTCTGCATCCACAGGTGGGGAGAGTAATGCTTCCGTTTATCAGTTGCTGGCAATCGCAGGAGGGGAGAAAGTTTCTCTTGTGCTTGGGTCCTCTCTCTGGGCTTCCCACGGAGTCATCTGGTTGGTCACTGTCAGAACAGGAAGCTGGAATGAATGGGCCTTTGGCCTGATCCAGCAAGGCTCTCTTGATGTTCTAGGATAGCTTTGCTGACAGCCTCGGATAGATTACCTCTCCTCTGTCTCTTCTCCTAATAATAATAATAATAATAATAATAATAATAATAATAATAATACAGTGGTACCTTGGGTTACATACGCTTCAGGTTACAGACTCTGCTAACCCAGAAATAGTACCTCGGATTAAGAACTTTGCTTCAGGATGAGAACAGAAATCGTGAGGCGGCGGCAGAGGCCCCATTAGCTAACGTGGTACCTCAGGTTAAGAACATATTCAGGTTAAGAACGGACCTTCAGAGTGAATTAAGTTCTTAAGCCGACGTACCACTGTAATAAATAATAATAATAAATTTTATTTATTCCCCGGCCAGAGCCGGGCTCAGGGCAGCTAACACCAGTAAAATTACAGTAAAAACAGAATAGGGGGGGGAAAACCCAATTTAAAATACAAGTTAAAATGCAATTTAAAATGCAGCCTCATTTTAAAAGTAGCCCATAGATCAAGACCATAAGGGGAGGGAAACACAAGGGTCAGACTGTGTCTAAACCAAAGGCCAGACGGAACAGCTGTGTCTTGCAGGCCCTGCGGAAAGATGTCAGGTCCCGCAGGGCCCTGGTCTCTTGGGACAGAGTGTTCCACCAAGTCGGGGCCAGTACTGAAAAGGCCCTGGCCCTAGTTGAGACCAATCTAACCACCTTGCGACTTGGGACCTCCAAGGTGTTGTCATTTGTGGACCTTAAGGTCCTCTGCGGGGCATACCAGGAGAGGCGGTCCTGTAGGTACGAGGGTCCTAGGCCGTATAGGGCTTTAAAGGTTAAAACCAGCACCTTAAACCTGACCCTGTACTCCACCGGGAGCCAGTGCAGTTGGTAAAGCACTGGATGAATGTGATCCCGCAGTAAGGAGCCTCGCCACGGCATTCTGCACCCGCTGGAGTTTCTGGGACAGCTTCAAGGGCAGCCCCGTGTAGAGCGAGTTACAATAATCAAGCCTGGAGGTGACCGTCACATGGATCACTGTGTCCAGGTCTTAGTGAATTTGTCTTATCCCCATCTTAAAAACAGTTGCCCACATGCATTTGTCATGGGCTGGCTGGATGAAGAGGGGTGGCGGGAGGCACCAGCTGGGGAACCCCCCAGGGGAAGAAAGCTCTGAGCCAGGGGAGTGGCGGTGGGACGACGATGTGAGGCCAGAGCGAGAAGAGGGAGCAGGCCAGGAGGAGGAGGTGGTAGAAGCTGAAGAGCAGGGGTCAGCAAACCTTTTCATCAGGGGGCCGGTCCACTGTCCCTCAGACCTTGTGGGGGGCTGGACTATATTTTTTGGGAGGGATCAATGAATTCCTGAGCCCTACAAATGACCCAGAGATGCATTTTAAATAAAAGCACACATTCTACTCATGTAAAAACACACTCCCAGACCGTCCGTGGGCCCAATTTAGAAGGCGATTGGGCCAGATCTGGCCCCTGGGCCTTAGTTTGCCTACCCATGATCTAGTCCAGGGGTCAGCAACCTTTTCCAGCCGTGGGCTGGTCCACCGTCCCTCAGAACATGTGGGGGGGGCGGACTATATTTTGAAATAAAATATGAACGAATCTCTATGCCCCACAAATAACCCAGAGATGCATTTTAAATAAAAGGACACATTCTACTCATGTAAAAACACGCTGATTCCAGGACTGTCCATGGGCTGGATTTGGAAGGCCTACCCAGGCTGAAGAGGGAACAAGGCTTAGTGAGCCTGTGGCAGAGAGGCCCAGAATCAGAGAAGTGGAGGCTGGAGAGAACGGGGGGGGGGGGCACTCTTCTGAAGACACCAGGGAGTCTCCCCCTCCTGCTGCGGCCAGCTCCTCTCCCCTTTGGTATCCCAGGACCAGAAGAGGTATGAAGAGGGCGGAGCAAAGGCAGACACACTGATGTGTCTCAGATTGCTTGGGGAGGACTCAGCTGTGGGAAGGCAGGGCCCTTCTGTCCTCACAACCGCCTCATTGGGGGAAGCAAGACCTGCTGGGAAGAGCTGCTGATAATAATAATTTATTATTTATACCCCACCCATCTGGCTGTGTTTTCGCCAGCCACTCTGGGTGGCTCCCAATTAAAAACACGATGAAACATCAAACATTTAAAACTTCCCTAAACTTCAGGCTGCCTTCAGGCATCTTCTAAAAGTCAGATAGTTCTTTATTTCCTTGGGAGGGCGTTCCACAGGGCCACTACCGAGAAGGCCCTCTGCCTGGTTCCCTGTAACCTCACTTCTCGCAGTGAGAGAACCACCAGAAGGCCTTCGGAGCTGGACCTCAGTGTCCAGGCTGGATGATGGGGGTAGAGTCACTACTTCAGGTATACTGGACCAAAGCCATTTAGGGCTTTCAAGGTCAGCACCAACACTTTGAATTGTGCTCGGAAACGTACTGGGAGCCAATGCAGGTCTTTCAGGACCGGTGTTATATGGTCTCTTTGTATAAACAGTTAACTTCACTGACATCAGGTGGTTTATTGATTCATTGCTGGCGTACGCCTGACTCCAGCTCCTGACAGTATTTCACGAGAAAGTGAGTCCCACAAGATAATTAGGAGTAGACCCTTGGATCGGTTTCGTTCGCCAATCGTTTTCATCCCAGAGCTTTGATAACTGGCTCGCCTCTCTGGCCTCCCCTGTAGGAGCACGGCTTGGACTTCCAGCGTCTCTTGGACTCCAGCTCTTATAAGGAGACGTATCGGCAGGACATGATCCGATGGGGAGAGGAGCGGCGCCAGACCGACCCGGGATTCTTTTGCCGCATTGTGGTCGAGGGCGTTACACAGCCCATCTGGGTAAGGCTGAGTGGTGGCAAATTGCTGGTGGCAGGGATTGATTCGAACCCAGGTCCCCGGATGTTAACCCGCCAGTCTTCCCACGCAGATAGTGAGTGACACGAGGCGAATCTCGGACGTGGAGTGGTTCCAGGACGTGTATGGGGATCTGGTGAAAGTGGTGCGTGTCGTAGCCACGGAGGAGACGCGAAAGAGACGGGCCTGGGTGTTCGTAATGGGTGAGTGAGACACAGGCACTCCTGCCTCTTGTTTCTCTGCTCATTGGCCAATGCAGGGCTTGTTGTGCAATTAGGCTTTTAAAATTCAGTGCAAAACAAAAACCCACATTTAATCATTTGACAGTTCTTTACAGTAATGAGAAAAAAGCCCTGCTCCAATAAAAATAATAGTTCAGAGCATAATATTTTCTGCGAGAAAATAAGACTGAACATAAAATGGCAACCTTTCCCTCCTATATACATGGAAAGGCAAGGTTGTCGTCACGCAGCCCCCAATGGAGGGCTTCTAGTGCTTCATCACAGTCCTGGATTTGCATGAAGAAACAGGGTTAGGAAGGTGAGAAGCGAGCTTAGTAAGTTCATGGGGCGGGAAGGGGAAGCAGCGCTTCTCAAACTTGGGTCCCCAGCTTGGGTTGTTGGACTACAACTCCCATCATCCCTGACCACTGGTCCTGCTAGCTGAGGATGATGGAAGTTGTAGTCCAACAAGAGCTGAGGGCCCAAACTTGAGAAACACTGCTCTGGGGGGTTAATCCTGGAGAGATGCAGCAATGTAGTGTTGACAAAACTGGACCAGACTGGAACCAATGAGGCTGACCTGCTATAAAGGAGCTTTCTGCACCCCTAAGGACTGTTCTTCCTATATATTAGGAGAGCAATCAAGTCAAAGCCAATACGCTTTGACAATGCTTCTGAACACCAGGTGCTGGAAACCAACAAGGGGACTGGTGCTCCAGTCCTGCTTGTCTGGGCTTTCCGTAGGCATGGAATTATAGAATTGTAGAGTTGGAAGGGACCACAAGGGTCATCTAGTCCAACCCCCTTCAAGGCAGGAATATTTCCAAGCCCTTATTTGGAAAATGAATACAACCCAGGTGGTTAAGAAAGCCCAACAGAGACTCCATCTCCTCAGAGTATTGCGGAAGAACGATGTCAATCAACATCTGATGATCTTCTACCGGTCAACAGTAGAAAGTGTCCTTTCATACTGCATCACGGTGTGGTACGCTGGTTTGACACCATCTGGTAGGAAGTGCCTACAGAGGGTGGTGTGGGACGCGGGTGGCGCTGTGAGTTAAACCACAAAGCCTAGGACTTGCCAATCAGAAGATCGGCGGTTCAAATCCCCACGACGGGGTGAGCTTCCATTGCTCGGTCCCTGCTCCTGCCAACCTAGCAGTTCGAAAGCACGTCAAAGTGCAAGTAGATAAATAGGTACCGCTCCTGTGGGAAGGTAAACGGCTTTTCCGTGCACTGCTCTGGTTTCGCCAGAAGCGGCTTAGTCATGCTGGCCACATGACCCGGAAGCTGTACGCCGGCTCCCTCGGCCAATAAAGCGAGATGAGCGCCACAACCCCAGAGTCGGCCGCGACTGGACCTAATGGTCAGGGGTCCCTTTACCTTTACAGAGGGTGGTGAATATAGCACAAGATATTATGGGCTGTCCCGTGAATCCGCTGGATGAAATAGCGGAAGAATGTTGCCTCAGGAGAGTGAGGAAAATTCTCAGGGGTGATTCACACCCTGGCTGGCACTTTCTTGATCTCCTGCCCTCGGGCAGAAGATATAGAAGCCTGATTAGTTGCCCTAACAGGGTAAAGAACAGCTTCTGTCTGTGGGCTGTTAGGCCGCTGAATGAAAAGATAACAACAGGGCAAGTGACTTTTGGGTTTGGTGTGTGGGTGTCAGTAAACGAGGGGAATTAAGACTAAGAGAGCTGAGTGGGGGGTGCTCAAGTAATCTCACTGTATACAAGTTGTGCAAGTGACAATAAAGTATTTCAATTCAGCTGTCCCATACGGGGATCGCACCTGCAACCTTGGCGCCAGCAGCCCCACACTCTCACCAGCGGAGCTACCCTGGCATCTCTGGTCAGGATGGTGGCCTTATCCTGCCATTCCTATGTCCTATCCACTCTTCCCCACCACCTGAATTTGGGAATCTTGTGTCAATAATGATAGTAATTTTATTATTCATATTCTGCCCGTATGACTGGGTTGCCCCAGACACTCTGGGCGGTTTCCAGCAAAATATAACCCCCACTACAAAACATCTAACATTAACATTTTCCCTATACAGTCGTACCTTGGTTTTCGAATAGCTTAGTTCCTGAACGTTTTGGCTCCTGAATGTCGCAAACCCGGAAGTGACTGTTCCAGTTTGCGAACTACTATTTTTGGAAGTCGAATGTCCGACAGGGCTTCCGCAGATTCTGATTGGCTTCAAGCGCGATTTGGTGTTTGAAAGTGTTTTGGAAGTCGAACGGACTTCCGGAACGGATTCTGTTCGACTTCCAAGGTATGACTGCCTTCAGATGTCTTCTAAAAGTCAAAGAGTTACTGATCTCCTTCAGACACTCCTTTAGATATAAAAGACTAGTGAGGTAAGGTGAGAATATTCTCTGCTAGAAAATTCTCTGGAGAATATTCTCCACAAACTGTAAATTCTAATGTAAGAACCAGTTTTACAAACCTTAAAAATCTAGTAAATAATAAGTCAGGCTGTGAAATTGCCAGTGTAAGTAATGAATAATGATTTTTTTTTTTATCCACTTACATTACTGGGCATTGTGCCATTCACCATTGGCAGTTCTGAAATGTGAGCTACAGAAAACATTTTTATGTTTAGTTTTAGTTTTAAAAATGCTATTCATTTAATTTAATGAACATTTGAATTTGTTTGTATTTCAACTAAATGTGATAGCCTTTTTTCTGTCTTGGCGTGACCTTATTCTTAGCAATTCTATACCTTTGGCCATACAGTGTGATTTTGTTTTTACAGAAAGTACCGTATTTTTTGCCCTATAGGACGCACTTTCCCCCTCCAAAAATGAAGGGGAAATGTGGGTGCGTCCTATGGGGCGAATGCAGGCTTTCGCTGAAGCCTGGAGAGCAAGAGGGGTCGGTGCGCACCGACCCCTCTCACTCTCCAGGCTTCAGGAACACATCCGCAGCCTAGGCAGCCCTGTGGGAGGTCCGGCAGGGATGTCTAGGCTGCGGATAGCAGCCTGCCGCTCGGCGGGCGGGGCGCCCTGAAGCAGAGCACCCCCGCGCCAGGCAGACATCCGCAGCGTGGGGAGCCTTGCAGGAGTTCCCGGCAAGGTTCCCCACGCTGCGGATAGCAGCCTGCCGCCCCGCGGGGGGGGGGCACCCTGATGCAGAGCGCCCCTCGCGCCGGGCAGACATCAGCCAGCCCCACAAGCTCGGGGGACAGCAGGGAGGTGCAACGCCGCCATCCCGCTGTTCCTCGACCTGGTTCTGTTTCCCCGACCTGCTTTTGGAGGGGGGGGGAAATAAAGGGAATTTTTTCCCCTTTATTTCCCCCCCAAAAAACTAGGTGCGTCCTATGCAACGGAGCGTCCTATGGGACGAAAAATACGGTAGCTTTAATGCTTTATACACTTAAAGTACCTAGGCCTATACAATTATGTGTAACAGCATGTGAGGTGGTCTTGATTTAAACAGTTGACGTTTCTATATTTTTATTTAGTGCCAGTAACTGGTTTTTGCAGTGCCATTCTATGGTACCAGGTGCCATTTACCAGAGATTCACATACTGAAATATATTATCATATAATGATAATATATTTAATGTTAATGGCTTCTTTTTTATATGTATGCATATAGTTTTGTTTATCAAGCTGTGTTTTAGTCACCAAAACAGTTGTTAAGTGTTAATACTATTGGAAGCACAAGATAGCCTATTACTGAATTTACTTGTATCAAACCTTAACATGCCAATCGTATTTTTTTGACTTGTCCTATAACATGTACATTCTCCTATTTTAAATGAAAATTCTCTAATATTCTCATTAATTGAGAATATTCTCGAGAATATTCCCCGAAAGATTACAGTGGTACCTCTGGATGCGAACGCGTCACTGCTTCTGCGCATGCGCATGATGTCATTTTGAGCGCATGCGCGAGCGGCGAAACCTGGAAGTAACGCGCTCTGTTACTTCCGGGTCGCCGCAGAACGCAACCCAAAAAGGCTTAACCTGAAGTGACTTCAACCCGAGGTATGACTGTATTCTTGAGAATCTAAATCGCTATACAGCAGGGATGTCCAACAGGTCGATCGTGATCTACTGGCAGATCCCCGCGAGGTGGGTAGATTGCGGTCAATCTCTGGCTTCCTTTCCTTAGCATCACTAAAACTTCCTCCTGCCTCGCCCTGCCCTCCATTGTTGTTTGATCTCTGGAAGGGAAGATGGAGTTTTTTCTGTACTGCTGGTTTCATCCATAGCGATATTTTTGTGAGTGACTTTACCCCTTTGTCCCTTGCCTTTAACCCCCCCCCCCAATGGAATTTTGCCCCCCAAAGCTTTTTTAAAACCCCTAAAAAACAGGGCTTACCTCCTCTCTAAAAAGAAGCCCAACAACTTTGAACCCCCCTCTACAGGGGTAGAGCAGTTTCTTGAGAGTTGGCCACCCCTGCTATACGGGACCGAGACCATTTAGCACCAGCAAGTCAAATGTGAGGCATTCCCAAAGTAAAGGAAGGAATGAACTCTGATTAATAAGAATACACACAGAGGCTTGAACCAGCAAGACTCTGGGAAGGGTACTGTCAGGGAACTGCCATCAGAGGCACGGGAGAAGGAGAGGGTCTCTGATTCTGCAGGGGAAGGTCCAAGCGCTAGAGGGAGACTCAGCCAGGAAGAAGGGGAAGAGAATGAGTGTAACACCAGGGATCCAGGAGAGCAACGGGACAGGGAGGTGCAGGGGCTCCAGGACTCTTCGTTGGAAGTTAGTGAGGAGAGCCCAAGCACCCCGCTGCCCACGCCCACCCTGCGCAGGAGACTCCCGCGCAGTGAGAGGCGGAAACGATTGGGCGTCAAACAACTCTTATGTTGGCAACGCTTTAAGAAACGCTCACAGACAGATTCTACGAGTGACTAAGGGCAGCCACGCTGAGATGGGCTGTGCAGTCCAGAGGGATTAACCAGGCAATCTAATGCTCAAACGGAGCAGGATTACGCACGAGTAACTCCCAACCCATTATAGGTGCGTATAATAATCTCTGTCTCCACCCTCCGGCCCAGGTCGTTTTATTCACAAAAGAACTTTTTACTCAGTGTTCGTAAGAACCAATCAGATTTCTTCTGAGCATTTCAACAAACCCCACGTGGGAACAAAGTTAAACTACAAACACTAGTTAAGCATGCATACTTTTGGGGTAAATGAATGAAAACTACAAAGGAGTGTATTCAGCAACCCCGGAGGTCATAAACAATCAATACACATAATAAGAAGGATGGCCAGGAGGACAGCGATCATTATCACCTTCATGTGAAACCTTTTTCCTGGCCCTAAGATTAACATCCTAAGATTAACATATCAGAAAAGCTACATCAAAGAAGCTGCCCACTGTCTTTGATGACCCAGGACGCCTGCCTGTCTGAGTACGTGCCTGGTCAATAAAGAGAAATGGAACAGGGATGCAGTGGTGTGGATTGATTAAAAATCATATCAAAATAGTTTAAACCCAGTCAACACAATGCCTTCATTGCTGACACAGATGGCTTACTCTGTACTTGTTATAATTCCTCATAGCAATCCCACCTGATCACTACAAAATGGCCAACTTTTGCCTGTCTTCCCTCTCTTCTCCACCCCAGGGATTGACGACGCGGAATCCGAATGTGGCCTGGATCAGGGCGTGCCTTATGACTGGGTCATCACCAACGACGGAGACCAGCTTTCCCTGGACGCTCAGCTGGAGAAACTGCTTCAGTTTATCCACAGCAAGCTGTAGCGCAACCCAGGGCCCTTGTGTTATCTCCACCTCCTTCTCTTTCTCTCTCTGTCTCTCTCTGTCTCCCTCCACCCCACCCTCCATTCCTTCGGGACCTGGGCTGGGGTTTGGCTGCATCACCAAAGAAAGAGAATCTGGAGAATGCCGCCGTAGCCACCGGGCTGCGGTCAGGTGCGCCTCAAGGCAAGGCATTTCTGGGCGGGGTTGTTTTTTTGACACCCATCCCACTCTTCTCTTCCTTTCATTTTGGAGAGTCCATTCCAGCGAGTGCCATAATCCAGTGCCAGTTCTTCCCTCCCCGGGACTCCATTCCAGGCAGGGTGTGCGTCTCCATCCTGGCTGGCTGCTCGCTTGTGTGTCATTTCCGCGGGCTGTTCTTTTGCACTCGTAGCTGGCACTGGCGCCTTCCCCACCTAGCATCAGGTGGGGGCTGATGTTTGCAGGAAATGTATGTTTGTGCTGTGGGGAGTGGGCGGTTTTTGGTCCGTTTCGGGTTTTCCTTCCTCCTTCCCATCTTGGGTCGCAGTTTTAGACCTTTACAGCTTTCGGCCACCAGGGGGCAGAATAACCTCAAGCTTCACACTTCTGCGGCTCTGTTTCCCCGGACAAATCTTATTTCGTAACCCTTGCCTAGCTCTGTGCCTGTCAATCATCCTGTCCACCTGAATCCGGCAGGATAGGGTCCCCTCGGCGGGTTGAATTATATGCATGTTATTTTCAGGGGGCATTTTCCAGTCCTTCTCCTCGTCCCAGATTCAAGCTGATTTTTATCTGAGACAGGAACGCTTTTGAGTGTTACTTTTAGCTGCTTCTGCTAACGACTGACCACACACACTTTCCCTAAGGTGGGGGGAATCGCTGTGCCTTATTCTTAAAAGTGCTGACCTCCTCCTGTTCTCCTCGCTTGCCTGGCTCCCCAACCAAATCCTTAATTTGGAAATCATCTCACCAACTTCTTCCCTTACCAAGGCTCCTGTGCCTTTTCCTTGCTATGTGATGGGAACGAGGCAGGGGGCTGAAGTTCAACAGGTGGGGATCAAGCCAGAGTGGGAGAGCTGAGCTTGTTGGATTAATCCCCAGAACATAAACAATACAGGGCTTTTTTACTTGGTTGGGAACGTTGTTCGGCAAGTACTGAAGGACACAGGAGTCATGATGGGGAAAGTAGTTGGCAACGCGACCAAAATGGGTTCTAAGCTGAGAAATTGCAGGGCAGGCTTTTGCTGCTGAAGAGGAGAGGGGGGCGACCAAACTGTGCGGGAATTGAGAGTTGAGCGCTTGGGGTGGGGTGAGATAGTCACGTGGGCTGGTGTTGGGAGCAAAACTAGGGACAGGGTGAAGGTTTGCTATTGATGCAACCCGATTTGCCCCCGGGCTACAGAATACCTAGCATATTCCCTGGCCATGTTTGCACATCATGCCAAACCACGGTTTAGTGCCACGCGAATGAGTCTAGTCCCCTCTAGCAGTCGTGCTTTCCCCCTTTCCTTATCCTCTCGCACAGCCAGAAAAGGAGGATTTCAGAAGCTTCCAATTCCCCTTAAACTTGCCCTGTCCAATCCCAGTTTCACCATAGCAAGGGCTCATTTCAGCAAGGCAGCTTCACGAAACCGTGGTTTGCATTTGGCATCTTTTGACACAGACCATAGTCGAGCCGTGGTGCCTCATTCAGATGCAAACTTGCAACAGCTTCTGACACTGTCCTGGCTACCCAGGAGGCTGAGGGTCGTGGGAGAGGCAGTCCCGCTCAATAATGCTGCACTAAACCGTGGTTTGAGTGTAACGTGCAAACACAGCCCAGGTACACGGGACGAGGTCCTCTCTCTGCTCCTTTCAGCACACCTGACTTCCTTCCCCGCACCGCAAACTGGATGTGCGGCTGTATAATCTCTTGCTAATGCCACTCACTGCTCAACCAAATGCCCATCTCCTCTCTTCCCCTCTGGAGAGGAAGAAGATTGTTGTACTCAAAATAAAGCTTTGGATTGGTTATAGTTTCCGGCTCTCGTCTGTCTAGAATAGTCCAGTTTCCATCAGGTGGGTCTGGAGTCTCGTTTGCTCAGGTGCAGAATGTGGAGTCGGTCAGGATAGTTCTTGCACAGGGATCAGCCAAATCACGGTTTCCTCCATTTGAGGTCCTGGCCTTTACATCGCCTGACCACTGGCCTGGCTGGCCGGTGCTGATTTGAGGTGGTTGTTTCCCCCCTATCTATCTGTGAAGTGAATGAATGAATTTTATTATTACGGTCACAGAGCAGTTCCGGCTCACTTACAATATCAGGAAAATCATAAAACACAACAGGAATACATTGAATGGCAATTGGGTATAACAGAGACAATACAGATATAGCGGCAGTTTAAAATATATATTAAATCTTGATCACTAAAATATAATCTAAAATTGTCATTTAAAACCTTAATCATTTTGGTAGTACAGCTTGTTCCCTAGGTGTCACGGCAGTCGCACAGAATTTGGCCACCCTTAGCGTGATCTCTAAAGGGACGCGGGTGGCGCTGTGGGTAAAACCTCAGCGCTTAGGACTTGCCGATCGCATGGTCGGCGGTTCAAATCCCCGCGGCGGGGTGCGCTCCCATCGTTCGGTCCCAGCGCCTGCCAACCTAGCAGTTCGAAAGCACCTCCGGGTGCAAGTAGATAAATAGGGACCGCTTTATAGCGGGAAGGTAAACGGCGTTCCGTGTGCTGCGCTGGCTCACCAGAGCAGCGATGTCACGCTGGCCACGTGACCCGGAGGTGTCTGCGGACAGTGCTGGCTCCCGGCCTATAGAGTGAGATGAGCGCACAACCCTAGAGTCTGTCAAGACTGGCCCGTACGGGCAGGGGTACCTTTACCAGCGTGATCTCTAGATCCTTGTCCTCTACCAGGAATTTTAGACTGACTTGACTGTCTGTCTGTCTGTCTATCTACAGGTATCTATCTATCTATCTATCTATCTATCTATCTATCTATCTATCTATCTACTTTTTCTTCAGGTTGCTCATGGTTCTCCCCCTCCACAAACCTGTGAGTGAGGTAGGTTAGACTGAAAAGTACAGTGGTACCTCAGGTTAAGTACTTATTTCGTTCCGGAGGTCCGTTCTTAACCTGAAACTGTTCTTAACCTGAAGCACCACTTTAGCTAATGGGGCCTCCCACTGCCACAGCACTGCCGGAGCACAATTTCTGTTCTCATCCTGAAGCAAAGTTCTTAACCCGAGGTACTATTTCCGGGTTAGTGGAGTCTGTAACCTGAAGCATATGTAACCCGAGGTACCACTGTAGTGCCTTGCCTGCTTAATGGCCAAGTAGGGATCTGAATCCTGCTCTCTCCTGGTTCCTAGTCCAACCCCCTAACCCAGCATCACCACTGCCTCTCATCAAAGACAGCATGATTTGGAAACCAGCCATTTCAGATTAACAGCACTGCATTTATTTCCACTGGAAAAAGGGGGAGCATGGGTATGAATTGGGGACCTCGTAATCTGCAGCCAAATGCTCTACTATCGGAAGGCTGTCGGTTGCCTACTTTTTGTTGGCATCCATGTCTCGAGAGACAATGGAGTACGCTTCCAGGGGTGAAGGCAAACCGCTGGAGAATCGCACTGCCTGCTGTGGCTGCAGAGACCAGTAACTTGGTGCCTTTGTGGTGTTTTTGCTGTGTTGGCAACACCCAAGTGACCTCTCAAGGGCGCAAGCCTGGGCAGTGCTGAGGTCCTGGGGTGCTCAGTTGACAGACCGTTCATGTCCTTGCTGACGTGGTCCAAAGGGAAGCAGAGCTATAAATGAGGTTTGGGCATCAAATGTACAAATTCATCATCCGGATATGCGCTTCAAGTTACAGATGCGTTAACACGTTGCATTCCGTTTACATTTTTTTAAGAAAAGAAATTAAGGGTCAATGTATGTTCGAGCAGAGTCTTAAAGCTGCCCCGAGAAGCAGGGATGTAAACCTAAACAAACAATTCCTTCCATAGAAAAAGCTCATAATAGCAGAACTAGTGCAGATGCGATGCAAGGAATTCTGATCGGATCTCCCCTCTTTGTTCATAAAGTAGCCATAGAGGGACATTGGGATGTCTTCATTTTGATTATATATATTGTGGTTTTTAAGGCTGATGTCTTCTGTGAACCGCCCTGAGACCTCTGGGTATAGAACGGTATATAAATTCAAAAAAGAATAATAATAAATACGGTAATAGTAGTAATGCAAAGCACTGGAGGGCCACAATTGGGCCTGAGGTTCCCTACACCTTGCTGTGGGGATGCTCAAAGCACTGACATGGGCAGACATGGGCTCAGAGTTGTACCAGCTGAGAATCTCTCTCTCTGCCCTCTGCTTAATGCTTTTCTGCAGCCTGGGAGATTATCCGCCTCTTCTAAGTATAAGGATATGATTCTTAATACCCTCTCCGGCAGCCGGGGACCTGATGTTTGGATTTTAGAAGTGTAAGAGAGATGTATGATCCCTCAGGAATGCGGGTTGGGACTTTTCCTGGGGGCTGGGGCAGAGATTCTCCCACAGCTGAAGAAGAGGCTATTTCTTCCTGGGGTTAGGGACTTTAACCCAATTGTGAGTTTCTATTTCATTTCTACCCTATTAAGAATGTAGGGCCCATCTAGGTTCATACAGTGGCATAGCATGGGGGGGGGTGCACTGGGGCGGTTGCCCCGGGTGCAAAATAGGGGCACAAAATTTCAACACCCGGTGCTGCCTCAATATTGTTGTTTAGTCGTTTCCGACTCTTCGTGACCCCATGGACCAGAGCACGCCAGGCACCCCTGTCCTCCACTGCCTCCCGCAGTTTGGTCAAATTGCCTCAATATACTCGGTGCAAACCAGGAAGTGACCTTTCCAGACAATGGAACGACTCTTCTTTTCTTATCTCTGTGGCTGCAATCTCCTGGTTGATGCGGACGGACACCATTAGGCAGTTGAATCATAGCTGTCAACTTTCCCCTTTTCTTGCGAGGAATCCTATTCGGAATAAGGGAATTTCCCTTAAAAAAAGGAAAACGTTGACAGCTATGAGTTGAATGCACATGCTTATTCTGCCTGTCCCCCATCCCCCAGTGCTGCCACAGGCACTGGCAACCAGAGCTACGCCACTGGTCCATCCTGTTTTGCTGATGGAAGGCCCCCAGGCAGGGCACTTAAAGCATCCTTGATTGTTTCTCTCCATCATCTCTCCAGTTCAGGGGTAGACTGCCTTAGGAGATGGAGGCTCTGTTTTGAATTATCCTGACTGTTGGCATAAGAAGAGCTGCTGGACCAGCTAGCCTAGCATCCTGTTCTTACAGTGGCCGCCCAGGTGTCCAAATGGGAAGGCTACAAACAGGATCCGAGCCCAAGAATAACTCTCCTGCGGTTCCCAGCAACTGGTATTAACCCACTGCGGCCAGTAGCCATAGACAGCCCTCTGCATGAGTTTGCCTTCTCCTCTTTCAAAGTTGGTGGCTGCCATGGCAGTTTCATCAACCCGAAGAAACACTGCAAAACTTGGAGTTCGTAGTTTGGGGTTCGTAGTTAATGATCTCTCATCACAGCCTCTTCCTGGAGCAAGCTTTCGTCCATCCTTTTCTCGGTCCTCCCTTTCCTCAGTCCTGAATCTAGGAAGTTCGCAAGTGGGACCTGACTGGAGAGGAGAATGAAGAATCATAGAAGGAACCCAAGGGTCATCTAGTCCAACCCCAAATGCTGTGATCACACACACCAGGCCTTCCAAAGCTGAAGCTTGTTATTCCTCCCACCAAATGGCCATCATCATTATTATTATTAGCCCATCTTCCGTAGATTTCAGGGATGAGGCTGATGGGAGTTGGAGTCCCAACAATCTCTGCTGGACACCAGGCTCCCCATCCCCGTCAGACGCATCCTCCCTCCGAGGATGCAGATTCAAGTCTGCCACACAGCTACCTTTGCGAGGATGCAGAGGGATCCCAGCTGCCTGCCGCCACTCAGCATCCTGGACGCCATTCTCCAGATGTTCTCTTGTAATCCTGGCCTCGCCCCAGCTACTTTCCTCTTTTTGCCAAATAGGGCAACTCGAGATTATTTGGGGAAGGAGGGGTCTTATGTAACTACACTTACATGGGAATGTGTGGGTGGGGCTTTCTTAAAGCCTGTTGCGGAATTAGGATCGCTGCTGTTCACACACACACACACAAACCTGCTCTGGTTTGGGGCTACGAGAAATCCTGGGATGTCAGAGGCCAAAGATCTCAAGTACAAACTAATTTCCAGAGTCTGCACACCTGGGTTAACTGTTTTCTTCAGTCTTCACCTATACTAGCAGAAACCTTTCGTGTTCTGTGTCAATTGATCCAGATTATCTCTCGCATCTTGGCCCTGTGGACTGTGGACTGTGTACCCAATATTCTCTGCCCGCTAGCGCAGGTTCAGTCTCATACAGGGTTGTAGCCAGCTAAGTTTTACTCAGAGTAGAACCACTGGCTTTACTGAGCGCCACTAACTTAGGTCTATTATTCTCAGTAGGTCCGCTCTGCCCATTCCCAACCATCATCACCATCTTTTATTATGCTGGGGATAGCTCAGTTGGTGGAGCACAAGACTCTTAATCTCAGGGTTGTGGGTTTGAGCCCCAGGTTAGGCAAAAGATTCCTGCATTGCAGGGGGTTGGACTAGATGACCCTGGTAAAAGAAGAAGAAGAAGAAGAGTTTGGATTTGATATCCCGCCTTTCACTCCCCTTCAGGAGTCTCAAAGCGGCTAACATTCTCCTTTCCCTTCCTCCCCCACAACAAACACTCTGTGAGGTGAGTGGGGCTGAGAGACTTCAGAGAAGTGTGACTGGCCCAAGGTCATCCAGCAGCTGCATGTGGAGGAGCGGAGACGCGAACCCGGTTCCCCAGATTACGAGACTACCGCTCTTAACCACTACACCACACTGGCTCACGTAAAGGTAAAGGGACCCCTGACCATTAGGTCCAGTCATGGCCGACTCTGAGGTTGCGGCGCTCATCTCGCTTTATTGGCCGAGGGAGCCGGCGTACAGCTTCTGGGTCATGTGGGCAGCATAACGAAGCCGCTTCTGGTGAACCAGAGCAGCGCACGGAAACGCCGTTTACCTTACCTGGAGCGGTACCTATTTATCTACTTGCATTTTGACGTGCTTTCGAACTGCTAGGTTGCCAGAGCAGGGACCGAGCAACGGGAGCTCACCCCGTCACAGGGATTCAAACCATTGACCTTCTGACTGGCAAGCCCTAGGCTCTGTGGTTTAACCCACAGCGCCACCTGCGTCCCGATGACCCTTGTGGTCCCTTCCAATTTTACAATTCTATTATTTATTAATTGCATTTATATACCATCTCCCCCACCCCCCAAGGAGCTCAAGGTGGCATATGTTCTCCCCTTCCTCATTTTATCTCCACAACAACTCTGTGAGGTAGTCTAGCCTGAGAAGCACTGACTAGCTCAAGGTCAACTAGGTAGCTTCATGGCTGAGCGGGGATTTGAACCCTGGTCTCCCAGGTCCTAGTCTAACACTAACCACTACACCACACTGCTTCTGAATAATATAAATTTGTTCATTAATAACAAATACCAAACCTGCTGCCCAGATAGCTGCAGTTCAATGTTGCAATTTTTAAAAAATTAAATAAAAATAAATTTATTTATTTGAGAAACTTGCTGTTTCCATCTGTGGGTTTTTGGGTAGCTATTTTTTTTTAATTGTTCATTAATTGTTCTCCTTGTTCATTTTACTGGCAGTGGTGTTAAGTGGTTTTTTTAATTTGAACAGTGTATAAGAAATATTTTTATCGTCTCTTAGCTCCAGCAGATCCTGGAAGTAGTACAGGTGGCTTTTAACCTTGAACTTCAGGTGTGCTGGGCAAATGCAAGCCTCTCCGGTGTGGGGGACAAGCAGTGGGGACGGGGGCGGGGGGGGCGGGAATGTCCCTTCCCTGATTGCTTTGTGATTTGCAAGGCCATTGAGTCCCAGGCTTTGCTGGCTGAGGCAGAGCAGGAAGAGAGGTACCTGGATGCTGTGTCCATGGCAACCTGCCACCATCAACCTTTGGAGGAAAGACAGTGTGTGTGTGCAGATGGGAGCATCTTAGAGAGCAGAAAGCGGGAGAGCAGAGTTGGGGGGGGCGGGAAGCATTTCCCCAAAATAAGCAGGTGGATTATCAACAACTCGTACATTAGGAAACCCATTACTTTCCCAATTACTGGTGGCTGATGATCAGGGTGCGCTTGTGCCAAAGGAGGTTTCTTATAAAGATCAAACCTGTGCCTATTATTATTATTATTATTATTATTATTATTATTATTATTATTTCCTTCTGTCGTTTTTGTTCCCTTTCTCTCTAATCCTCTCTCTCTTGTCTTTTTTATTCTATCTGTTCTAGATATTACTTTATTGCATTGTGAAAACTTTAATAAAAATTGGGTTTTTGTTTTTTTAAAAAAAGTTGCATACTATTACAGCAAAAGAACATGTTCTTGGTGAATTGGTGAGCTGGATTCTCCACATGGGGCAGAGCAGGACTCCCCATTTGAAGTCTTGCAGAGCTGCCTGCCAGTCAGAGTGGACAATGCTGAGCTAAATGGACCAAGGGTCCAACTCAGTGTCTGTGTGTACTGTTTGTATGTGTATATTTAGCAATCTTTTAATCAATTTTAATTATAATCAATCTTTTAATGTGGCAGCCCCAGCATGTTGGAACTGCCTGCCTGTTGACCTCAGAACCTACTTAAAACATTTTCATTCATGCAAACCTGTCGAGACATGTAGAAGTCACATGTGTTTTACTCTGTTTTTATTGCAAATATTAATTATTCCCTTTCTTAAAAATAATGTTTTAAACTCTATCTCTTATTGTCAGTGTGGAGCAGTGATTAGAGCACTAGACTCCAACCTGGGAGACCAGGGTTCAAATTTCCACTCAGCTACGAAACCCACAGGGTGAATCACTGTCTCTCAGCCTTACATACCACACAGAGGGAAAAATTGAGAACTATGTACATCCCCTTGTGCTCTTGGGAGGAAAAAAAATAGGATATTAATGTAATAATAATAATAATAATAATAATAATAATAATAATAATAATAATAATATTTTTGTAACCCACTTAGATGTTCTATGTACAACCAAGCAGTATGTAAATTTTATTAAATAACTGAAAATAGACACCGGCTCCATCGTCATAACAACCACTTTGAGGCCTGCCAAACCATCCCTAAAGTTGTGATTTTCCCAGAAGCCTCCAGGTTTGCCTGTGGTCTTTCTCTCTTTTTTTGGCTTCATTTGGCGTTCCACTTGGGACTCTGTATTTGGCAGATTGGCTGTTTCTCTTTTCCTTTTGTAAGGCTCATGGATGAAAGAGATTTATTTCTCAAAGGCAAGGACTTCAACAAGAAGGGAGGGTGGGGAGTTTGGCTTTCGGAACAAAGACTGCAAATGTTTCCCACGAAATTACAATGGGCACTTTTTCCTCCTGGCTTCCATGGCGATCAGTCCAAGTTACGTAACAAGTTTGGACTCCTTTGCAGAGGACAACTGGAGGGAGGCGGAAGTGGCCAAAGGGGCAGTGTGACATTGGCCGGCCATCAGCTTCCAGAGCGGTCATCTGGGGTGCAAGTGGAGAGAGACGGTTGTGCAGTGGTCAGTGGCAACAGGCTGGGTCCAGGCAACATGGAGGGGAACTAAGAAAATTCTTGGGAGAATTTTCGGCGCCTAGATTGGAGAGATAATCGTTCCGGCAGAAAGGAGAGCTCCAGAGATTTATTTGTGGTCTTTGTTTTTTGTTTAATGAAGAGTTTACAAGTGGGAATTGCAGCAAAAACGTTGCAGCATTGAGCGATCCTGTTCAGGGTTCCAATTGGCCAGCCATGCCCCACTTGGGGCTACTCCATTCCATGCCTTCTCTACCCAGTTTTCCCAGTTTCCTTTCCCGGTGGACACTTAATGTTCTGTGGCTCCTTGGGCCTCACTGGAATGGCTCCCGAGAAAGCACACGCGTCACCAAGAAAGAGGAAAAAGTGGCCGGGTTTATGTCTCGGTGCCATTTTAGAAAGAAAGAATGGCTACAATTGCAATAGGAATACAAGAAATCTCAGCCTGGTGGAGAAGACAGCCCTGTGTCCCTGCTGTAGTCTAAGCGCTCATTGTGAATGGTCCACTTCAGTGCTCCCTCCTGCCCTCCCTATTTCAGGTTTAAAGTACACTAGACAGTCCTTTAGGCAGAAGATACATTCAAATAAGGTGTTTCGTAGAATTTGTACTGTTTAAACGGAAAGGGTTCTAACCATCGCAATAGGTGTTGAAATTCTAGGAGGTTGGATAGTTACGATGGAATGGTCTCAGGGGTGACATGCACATTTTTATTTCTATTTATTTCTTATTATTACTTTGTAAAAAAAAAATACCTTCAAAGAGAGGACTATCCTCTGTAAAGGACATACAACACATACATATAAGAATATGAGCCAATGGTCCATCTAGTAATAGAATCATAGATTTGTAGCGTTGGAAGGGACACCAAGGGCCATCTAGTCCAACCCCCTGCAATGCAGGAATCTCAGCTAAACATAGCTGTCAACTTGCAGATTTGAAAATAAGGGACCAGCAGCCTCAGAAATAAGGGATCAGCAGCCAAAATAAGGGATTTTCAGAGCACAGGTATGTTCAACTTCTGAGCCCTTCCGAGCCAAAGGCAGAAAGCCCAGCCAGCAGCCAAACGGAAGCCTCAAGCGGTGGTTCCCACAGCGCAGCAACCCGGCGAAGGGGGTGCAGCAAGGAAAACCACCGTCACCTCTCCGCTGGGAAGCGCTGAGCAAAGGCGAGTCCCCAGGCAACGCGGCCGATTTGATCGGCACAAGGCATGCAAGCTCCACCCCCCAGTTGTTCTTAGACTCCTTATTGGGTGAGCAACGCAGCCAAGCAACACAGTTGGAGCCTCCCTCCTCCCCGGCCGGCAGGGAGGGAAGGAGAGGAGCTGCTTCTTTTGAAACCTGGGATATTTAAGGGACATAATCAATAAGGGACAGCAGCAGGACATGGCACTGGGATAAGGGACTTTCCCGCCAAATAAGGGACGGTTGACAGCTATGCAGCTAAACATCCAGTCTAGCATCCTGGTCTCAGAGCTGGCCACCCAGACCCTTGTGGGAAACCCTCGCCTATCCCGCAGCTTCCAGCAACTCTTATTCAGAAGCAATGATAGACCTCTTCTCCATGAATCTGTCTGATCCTCTTTTAAAGCCTCCCAAATTGTCAGCCATCTTGCAGGTGGGAGTTCCACTTTTTAACTCAGCACTGTGAGAAGAAGGTCTTCCTTTAACACTCCCAATCGCTTCATCGGATGTCCCCGAGTTCTAGGGTCATGAGAGAGAGAAAAAACAGTTTTCTCAATCCACTTTCTCGATGGCATGCATAATTTCGTAAATTGCTTTTGTGTCACCTCTCACCTTTTCTCTCTAAACTCCAAATGCTGCAATCTTTCCCCATAGAGGAGTTGATTCGTCTCAATGATCATTTTGTCGCCCTTTTCTGAACTGTATAATACCCATCTTAATTGTTGTAACCTGCCCAGGGACCTTAGGGTGAAGGGCAAATAGAAGAAGAAGAAGAAGAAGAAGAAGAAGAAGAAGAAGAAGAAGAAGAAGACAGGACCTGAGTGGATATTTTTGTGGGGAGGGGATGTGTTTGGTACTTTTGCAAACTTAATGTTTCCTTAGTCTAAGCATACAGAAACCTCCCCAATTACTCCCTTTTGGAAGTATTTGTGTTGGCACTCACCACCACCTGATTTCACTTATAGAAGGAACAAAGTAAATTTATACACACACACACATCATAAATCTATTCCGTTTTCAAAGTCATTCAAAAGACTCGGAACAGAAGGAACAAAAATCTGCATCAGCCACTTGATGCAGCTGTTGTCTGAGCCAGAGCGAAAGGAGAGGGAGCAAGGAGGTGGTGGGAGGGGCCTTAGCTCAGTGGGCGGAGCATCAGACATAGGTGAACCAATGATATGGCTCAGATGTCTACACCTCTATTTAAATCAGCCCTTCATTAAGAACGATGAGGACTATAATAATAAAAAATTGGGGGGGGGGGGTAAGTGCCATAACTCAGTGGGTAGCGCATCTGCTTTGCTGGCCGGAGGTCCCAGATGCAATCCTTGGTGTCTCCAGATGGGACTGGGAGTCACTGCAGACACAACTAAGCTGGGTAGACCAGTTGTCTTAGTTGGTAGGCAGCATCTGACATTCCTATTTAAAGCAGCCCTTCATTTGGACTTGGTTAGAGTGTGGTGCTGATAAGGCCAAGCTTTCAGGTTCGATCCCTGTATGGGACAGCTGCATATTCCTGCATTTCAGGGGGTTGGACTAGATGATTGGGTCCCTCCCAACTCTATGGCTCTATGACTGACGAAGACTAGATTCTTACTTTGCTTTGAGGGAGAGTGTGTTGCAGGCATGGCCAAACTCAGCCCTCCAGATGTTTTGGGACCATAGCTTTCAACATTTCCTTTTTTTTTGCGAGGAATCCTATTCAGAATAAGGGAATTTCCCTTTAAAAAAAGTGAAACGTTGACAGCTATGTTTGGGACTACAACTCCCATCATCCCTGACCACTGGTCCTGTTAGCTAGGGATGATGGGAGTTGTAGTCCCAAAAATATATGGAGGGCCAAGTTTGGCCATGCCTGGTGTATTGACAGCAGATTTGCATGCAAAAGAGCCCCAGCATCTGCAGGCGGGGCTGGGAAAAATATCCCCTGCCTGAAACCCCGGAAAGCTGCTGCCAGTTGGTGTGGACCAGGCTTCCTCAACCTCAGCCCTCCAGATGTTTTTGGCCTACAACTCCCATGATCCCTAGCTAGCAGGACCAGTGGTCAGGGATGATGGGAACTGTAGTCTCAAATCATCTGGAGGGCAGAGGTTGAGGAAGCCTGGTGTGGACAGTACAGTACTGAGCCAGGGGGAGCAATGTTTTGACTGAGTATAAAGCCACTTCTTAGGGGAGGGCCAGAAGGCTCTTACAAGTGGGCCCCAGCAGACCCATCCATAGCTGTCAACGTTTCCCTTTTATTACGGGAAATTCCCTTATTCCAAATAGGATTCCTCGCAAGAAAAGGGGAAAGTTGACAGCTATGGACCCACCCCCAAACGCCCAGCTGGACCAATGTCTCTCCTACCACAGTTCCAGTTACAGATAGGTAGCCGTGTTGGTCTGCCATAGTCAAAATAAAAAAATTCCTTAAAGTAGCACCTTAAAGACCAACTAAGTTAGTTCTTGGTATGAGCTTTCGTGTGCATGCACACTTCTTCAGATACACTGAAACAGAAGTTGCCAGATCCTTCTATATAGTGAGAAGGTGGGGAGGGGTATTACTCAGAAGGGTGGTGGGAATGGGAGATTGGCAGATAGCTGAGATGAGCCTGTTGACGACTCTTAACGACTGTAATAGGTCTTACAGGAAAAGGCAAGGGGTGAGAAGGTGAGAAAGGGGTGAGAAGAGTCGTCAACAGGCTCATCTCAGCTATCTGCCAATCTTCCATTCCCACCACCCTTCTGAGTAATACCCCTCCCCACCTTCTCACTATATAGAAGGATCTGGCAACTTCTGTTTCAGTGTATCTGAAGAAGTGTGCATGCACACGAAAGCTCATACCAAGAACTAACTTAGTTGGTCTTTAAGGTGCTACTTTAAGGAATTTTTTTATTTCTCCAACCACAGAATCTTCTTGTAGAGCTCAGATTTCTTTCTTTTTCAGCTTCGATATTTTCCTAAGACCATTCTGAGACAGACGGTTCTGTTGGTTTTCCAAGTAACCCTTCACTAATGGGCCATTTCGAGTCAGCACCCTGCAGTTCCTTCGGGAAGTATCCGATGGAGATCCTCGCCGGCTGGAGGCAACCTTTGCATTTAATGCAAAGCGCAAAACGCCTCGCTCCTGAGAGTTTGGAGGAGACGGGAACCCCGCTGCTCCTTCTGCATTTGATGTCGTTGTCTAACGGGATGTGAAATTAAAAGCAATATTTCTTAAACGAACCCGTCCTGCTGCCTAGGGCAAGCAGGACGCGGGCAGAGAGGTGTAAAGCATATGGCACCAACCGCCGTTCTTGCTTCAGAAATAGCATTAATGTGCTCCATTTGGTGGCTAACGCCCAGGAACCTTTAAGTGTACTATCTAAGCGCACTTTTCACAAACTGCACAGTTGGTGCCCTGCGCCATTTTACCCTTTGGTAGGCCAGCTATCAAGCGGGTTTACTGCCTTTCGTCTTCAGGGGGCTTTCCGCATCCTGCTGCCCAAATGGTTTAACCTCCAGTGTTACACAACAGTCCCCTCTTTTAATATTCTAATTAAATAATCGTCCTTCAACAGCCAGCAGTCTGTGGCTACAGAGCAGGCTCAGGGGGCCACATTTGAGACTTTATCGCTTTAGAGAAAAGGAGAGTAAGAGGTATACAAAAATATCCATAGCACAGAGGGGAGTTTTTCCTCCCTCGTTAACATCCAAACTGGTGGGAATCCAGTGAAGGTGAATGTTGGAAGATGAAGGAAAGTACTTCTTCACATAAAAGGTAAAGGGACCCCTGACCATTAGGTCCAGTCGTGGCCGGCTCTGGGGTTGCGGCACTCATCTCGCTTTAGTGGCCGAGGGAGCTGGCGTACCCCTTCAGGGTCATGTGGCCAGCATGACTAAGCCGCTTCTGGCGAACCAGAGCAGCGCACGGAAACGCTGTTTACCTTCCCGCCGGAGCGGTACCTATTTACCTACTTGCACTTTGACGTACTTTTGAACTGCTAGGTTGGCAGGAGCTGGGACCGAGCAACGGGAGCTCACCCCGTTGCCGGGATTCGAACCGCCAACCTTCTGATCGGCAAGCCCTAGGCTCTGTGGTTTAGACCACAGCGCCACCCGTGTCCCTACTTCTTCACATAGCACATCGTTAAACTGTGGAACTCACTCCCACGGGAGGCAGTGATGGCCAACAAATTGGGTGGCTTTAAAAGAGGAGTGGGCAGATTTGTGGAGAACAGAGTTATGTGGATGGCTGCTAGCCGCTATGGCTCTGCTCTGCTTCCACAGCCGGGGGGGGGGGGGGCACCAATGCTTCTGAATACCAGTTGCTGAAAACCACAGGAAGAGAGACCTGCTTTTGTGCGCAAGGGGGTTTCCCATCTGGCTGGCAACTGTGAGACCAGGATGTGGGACTAGATGGACCACTTGCCTGATCTAGCAGGTCTCTTCTGTTCTCACTGGTCTGGTTTTGAGCTTCTTTAATCTCTCCTAGTCCCCTCCATCCCCACTTTTGGTACTTCTGCTAAATTCGGGTGTTCCTTGCATTTGGTTGGTTACTCTTTCGGCTTCCCTTCTATTCGCAGCCTGAACACTGGAAATAGAGAATGTTAATTCGTACAGCATCATCAGAATGTCTGGTTTTTGGAGAGGGATGGCAGATCAGTAGTTCACCCATAAGGTCTCAGGTTCAATTTCTGCCATCTCCGGTTTAAAATGACCGGGAGATTAATGAAAATACCACTCTCTGTCTTGGGGGGCTTCTGCCAGTCATAACTGGTGGTACTGGGCTTGATGGGCAAACAATCTGACACGGAGGGAGGCAGCTTTACAGAGCAAGCTTAAGGGCAGGTCCCTGACCGGAGGAGATTACAATTCAGGGAGGGAGGAACAGGTAAATAGCACTGATGGCTAGTGCCCATTGGGGCTGGTAAGGCAAGGAGCCAACAGTAGGTGGCGCCAGAACCAATGAGAGGCCAGGTCAAGAGATTATAGCTTTGCCCCTGAGGGAGCTGAGCCTCTCGGTCAGAGAAGAGCTTTTTGCAAACACTCAGCTGCTTTTTGTGTTAATGGATGTAAAATGCATCAAGGTTGATACTCCTTTTCTTCCTGGCCTGAATCTTCCAACCTTCCAAGCTTCATAGGATGACCTCATGTCCTGGTAAGAGGAGACGGCGAAAACGTATCCCATCCACTTTCTCTCCTCCCTCTAAGGTGGGAATACAAACTCTCCAACATTTCTCCGATGAAAATAGGGACATCCTGTTCCATCATGATCATTTTATTATTTATCCTCTGCCCATCTGTTTTTTGTTGTTGTTGGTAGCTCAGCTGCGGCTTTCTGCAACCAGAAAAGAGAGAATAAAAAAATTCCTTCCAGTAGCACCTTAAAGACCAACTAAGTTAGTTCTTGGTATGAGCTTTCGTGTGCATGCACACTTCTTCAGATACCTTCAGATATGCATGCACACGAAAGCTCATACCAAGAACTAACTTAGTTGGTCTTTAAGGTGCTACTGGAAGGAATTTTTTTATTTTGACTATGGCAGACCAACACGGCTACCTATCTGTAACAGAAAAGAGAGAAACAGCCACTATGTGGTACCCTGCCTTCTTCTGATATGGAGTGTCAGAGGTTGGATGGCCATCTGTCATGCATGATCTCACTGATATTCCTGCGTTGCAGGGGGTTGGACTAGATGACCCTTGGGAAGTCATCCAGACCCTAAGGAAGTCATCCAGTCATTTCTCTCTTTCCTGGAAGCAAAATTCATAGTACAGTGGTACCTCAGGTTAAGCACTTAATTAGTTCCGGAGGTCTGTTCTTAACCTGAAACTGTTCTTAACCTGAGGTACCACTTTAGCTAATGGGGCCTCCCACTGCCGCCGGAGCCCAATTTCTGTTCTCATCCTGAAGCAAAGTTCTTAACCCGAGGTACTATTTCTGGGTTAGCGGAGTCTGTAACCTGAAGCGTCTGTAGCCTGAGGTACCACTGTATGTGCTTTGGGTAACCATATGATACACCAGGCATAGGCAAACTCTGCCCTCCAGATGTTTTGGGAACTACAATTCCCATCATCCCTGACCACTGGCCCTGTTAGCTAGGGATGATGGGAGTTGTAGTCCCAAATCATATGGAGGGCCGAGTTTGCCTATGCCTGTGATACACCAAGTCCATATTCACTCTGGGGATCAACTCTCATTTCACTGTATGTCATATGTCTCTCTCTATATGCGGCTTTATTCAGTCAGATCTGTCTGCACTGACTGGCAGCAGCTTTCCAGGGTTTCATAAAGAAATCTATCCTGGCCTCACTTGAAGATGCTGCCGGGGATTGAACCTGGAGAGGCCTCTCGTTGGACATTTTGGGAATAGAGTGTTGGGCTAGAAGGAATCACAGAGCTGGAATGGGCCACGAGGGTCATTTAGTCCAGCCCCCTGCAATGCAACAATCTTTCTCCCAAGGTGGGTTTCGAACCCACAACCCTGAGATCAAGAGTCTCATGCTCTATCGGCTCAGCTATCCCAGACCTGGCCTGCTCCAGCAAGGCTCTTGTTACCTACGCAAACAAACATACATAGATTAAAGAGAGACATATTTATTTGGTTTGGAGTTGTTTCACTCCATCCTTCCACGTGCTCTCAAGAGGGATAGAACTGACTGGCAGATAGACTTGTTGTTGTCGTTTAGTCGTGTCTGACTCTTCGTGACCCCACGGACCAGAGCATGCCAGGCACTCCTGTCTTCCACCGCCTCCCGCAGTTTGGTCAAACTCATGCTGGTAGCTTGGAGAACACTGTCCCACCATCTCGTCCTCTGTCGTCCCCTTCTCCTTGCGCCCTCCATCTTTCCCAACATCAGGGTCTTTTCCAGGGAGTCTTCTCTTCTCATGAGGTGGCCAAAGTCTTGGAGCCTCAGCTTCAGGACCTGTCCTTCCAGTGAGCACTCAGGGCTGATTTCCTTCAGAATGGAGAGGTTTGATCTTCTTGCAGTCCATGGGACTCTCAAGAGTCTCCTCCAGCACCAGAATTCAAAAGCATCCATTCTTCAGCAATCAGCCTTCTTTGTGGTCCAGCTCTCACTTCCATACAGCACTACTGGGAAAACCATAGCTTGAACTATACGTTTCCTGCTTGGCAGGGGGTTGGACTCGATGGCCCATGTGGTCTCTTCCAACTCTATGATTCTATGAGCTTTGTTGGCCCTTCATGGATTACTGCTTTGCCGTGGCGAAGGGGCTTGAATAACTCAGAGAAGCTATGAACTATGCCGTGCAGGGCCACCCAAGATGGACAGGTCATAGTGGAGAGTTTTGACCAAACGTGATCCACCTGGAGCAGGAACCGGCAAGCCAGTCCAGTATCCCTGCCAAGAAAACTCCATGGACAAAGACAACAGGCAGATAGACAGACTGGTATAAATGAGATCAGGGAAGCGATGGAGAGAAGCGAAGACAGACACACGCCGGCGGGTGAAAATCCCATCGGCAAAGCTTCGCAGCGGATGCCGGCGCGCAAAGCTTCACCTGTTGATCTCCCCACCTGCCTCACCCACCCCCCACCTGGGTGCGAGCGAGCCCTGCCGCGGACTCCTGCCTGGGCTCGCGCGTCCGATGGCTCAGCCTGGCGCGGCGATCCCGAGGGAGCCAAAAGCGCAGCCCAGCCGTACGCCCAGTCGAGGGCAAAGGCGCGGCGGACTCCAATTCCCGTGGTGCCGCGGGGCGCGCACAGGCGCACTGGCCTCCGGTGCCTTTGGGGAGGGGGCGGCGGGCGGGGGAGGGGGTGATGTCAGCCCGGCGGCTGCTCCCGGGCAGCCAATGAGCGGCCTCCGACGGCAGGTGGGCTTGGCTGGCGGCGCGCGCGAGAGGCAGCGCTGGCTGGCTGTCCATTCAAGCCCCGCTCGCGGCTCGGCTGCAGCAGCTGGCGCCGGCAGCTCCGGGCCGTCGCTTCTCCTCCTCCTCCGCCGCCGCCGCCTCGCCACCCCCCCGCCCCGCAGGCTGGGCATCCGAGGGGGCCGCTTGGATGCCCCTGCCCTGGGGGAGGCAGCGCGCTGAGCCCGGGCAGGGGCAAGCCAGGGCCGGGAGATGGAGCCGTCGGGGCCCTTCCACGACTCCGGCGTGGGCGATCTGGACGCCGACGAGTCGCGCCCGCCTTGCCCGCCCTCGGGGGACGAGCCGCGCCCGTCCGCCGCGCCCCCCAGCTTGGCTCCAGCGGCGGCGGCGACGGCGGCGACGGCGGCGGGTCCCCTGCGGGCTCCTCCCCCGGTGGCCGCCCTCCGCCCTTCCTCCCGCCAAGGGAGCCAGCCCAATGTAAGCGGCGAGCACTGGGCGGCCCCGGGCCACTCGCCCAGCTCCAGCGGCGGCGGCGCGGGCGCGGGCGGCAAGCACCGACAGGCCAGCCCGCTGGCGCACCGGCGGGACAGCAACCCCTTCACCGAGATCGCCATGAGCTCGTGCAAGTACAGCGGCGGCGTCATGAAGCCGCTCAGCCGCCTCAGCGCCTCCCGTCGGAACCTGCTGGACGCCGAGGCCGCCGCCGAAGCGCAGCCGCTGCAACTTCTGGGCGCCGGGGCTCACCCGCCGGAGATCGTCATCTCCCGGGAGGACAACCACTCCCCGCAAGGGCTGCACCCCAACACGGCAGCGCTGTCGGGGACCGGAGGTGCCCCCCACAAGCACCCGCCCGTCGGGGGGCCCTCCTTCGCCAAGGCGCCCAAGCGCAAGAACCAGAACATCGGCTACCGCCTGGGCCACCGGCGCGCCCTCTTCGAGAAGCGGAAAAGGCTCAGCGATTACGCGCTCATCTTCGGCATGTTCGGCATCGTCGTGATGGTCATCGAGACGGAGCTGTCGTGGGGCTTGTACTCCAAGGTAGGCGCGGATCCCCCCGGAGCCTCGGAAGGCGCGTGTGTGGTTTTATTTGGGGGGGGGTGTCCTGGAAGGCGCTTTCCAACCTCTCCAAAAAGCGCGCACCGGCGCTCTCCAAACCAAGAAGGCTATTTCTGAATCGCGACGCGTGACTTTGTTGGGGAGGGAGGGTGGAAGGAAAAAGGGGAGCCACGTCTAAAAATTGGTGAGGGTATCTAGCATCTTGTGGGGGGTGGGAGGTGGCGTTAACATATCTCAGTCGTAAAGAGGGTGGGATGGAAAGCTGCTCCCCCCCCCGCGCCAACAGCAACCGAAGTTGCGCGCATGAATGTGCTCCCCATGGTAACGTTAGCGCCAATTGAAGTTTGCCTGGGTTTTCTCCTCCCTCCATTCACAGTTGCGGTTGGCTCTTTCTTTGGGGGGGGGGGGGAAGGGATGGCATGCTTAGGTGAGAGGGAAGACTGGTGGCTCCTTCCGCCCAAATTGCTACCTTACCTCCCCAGAAAGAAGGCTTGATGGACCCCCCCACCCCCTTCTCCAGTAAGAGAGGGATACAGGTGGTATGGGGGGGGGTGGTAGATAGAGAAAGAGAGAGAAGGGCGGGGTCACAGTGCTTTTCCCCCTGCTGTGTAATCCAAACCGTGCCTATTCGGAATTAAATCCCATTAAACCCGGCGGGGTTTACTCGCATGTAAATGGGATCGGGCATGCAGCCTGGAGTGCATTTTCCCACCTAGCCAGCGTCCATCTCTATAATCGCTATTGGAAGATGCTTGGGGGTGGGGAGCAAGGGAAAAAATGGTCAGTGGGTTTCTGCTCACAGTATTCTCTTATTTTTCACCCACCCGACTTGACTCTTTGGCTTGCACACCCTACTGCAGTCTCCATAGGAGAATATTCCAGGATGGGGGGTGGGCATTGGTGGCTGCCGTTTAAGGCTTGTAGTACATCATAGCGGAGGGGTGATGGGCTGCATTTTGAGAGCTCCCCCACCCCCTGACTCAGAGCCAAGATTGTCCTCCATGTTCCCCCTCTTTCCTCAATCGGGGTTTTCTATGGGGTAATCTGGCTGTTGCTTTCTGTAGGGAGCTACTGGGGGTTGCAGCTGCTTTTCAGCTTGCAATCATGTGATTTTTGACGAGAGAGAGAGAGAGAGAGAGAGAGAGAGAGAGAGGAAGGAGGAGGAGGATGGACAGGAAACCCCTTAATTATTTGAGACATGAGGCACCCCCTTTCTGGGCCCTGATGCTGCTGGGTTCGTGCCCCCCCCCCCGAATCTGAAATGCACAGTGGTTCTTCTTCCCTCCTCCCTTCTGCTGCTGCTGTAGCTCAGAGGCAGAGAATCTGATTTTGCATCAGAAGGTATCTGGTTCGATCCTCAGTGGCATCTCCAGGTAGGGAGGTCCCCTTCCTGCAACCCTGGAGAGCTGCTGCCAGCCTGTGTAGACAATATTGAGATCAGTGGTCTGAACTCAGGCAGCTCCCCATGTTCCCTTTTTGCTGGCCCTTTTCAATAAAAAAAAAAAAAGCACTTAAGAAAAGCCTGGCTAGATCTGGCCAAAGGCCATTTAACATGTTGCTCTCAGTAGGGCACACCTCTTCCTCCACTAGATTTATGTAGGAATTAAAGGGCTTTGGGGCTGAAATAACTCCTCAAACCCTTGTTTAGGGGTCCCTCTAACCTGACATTTGAGCTTCATGTGTACCAGAACTGTAGGGGCAGAATTAAGGATGTTGTTCTGGCTTGGTATCTGCTGACAGTTTTTATTGCTTGGGAGTTGCCTTCCCCTTGGGGGCTGTTGGCTCCCTATCTGAGCCCAGTTAGCCTTGCGCTGCCCTGTGGCACAGAGTTCCAGAGGTGAGCTCTGTGCCGAAAACTCCCCTGTTTCAGCTCATTGATTGT
The DNA here is from genome assembly GCF_965113315.1 of Podarcis vaucheri. Taxonomy (NCBI): domain Eukaryota; kingdom Metazoa; phylum Chordata; class Lepidosauria; order Squamata; family Lacertidae; genus Podarcis; species Podarcis vaucheri. The sequence goes on along the minus strand of NC_138754.1, from coordinate 9,412,158 downwards.
GGAGATGGGGAAACTCAAAGCACTCTGTATGTTGCTAGACTCCCGATGGATTGGTCATGAATGATGGGAGCTGGAATTCTGCCACAGGTTCTCCATCCGTTGTTAAAGGAGTGGTGCTGGAGGAACGAATGTTTAAAGAATAACAGTCCTCGGTTGTGTGGACAGCTAGATGCGGCTACCAATAATTGACATAATATTAAAACGTATTTATTTATCGCTAATTTCGTTTACAAATATTTTCCCAGCGGGCGTCCCAAAGCGTTTTGCAATATCATGAAAGCATAAATCAAACAGCTGCATGTGTTTAAAAACAGTTAAAATATTAACGTATTTTAAAGACAGTCTTAATTTTATATATAACACCCATCTTAAAACAGTAAGAACAATCACTCATATATCATATAGATACAAGCGAGCTTAGCATGTCAGACCCAGACCTGGGAGAGCAAGATTCGAATCCGCACCCAGCCGTGAAGCTTAGTAGGTGACCTTAGGCCAATCGCATACTCTCAGCCTAGCCTACCTCCCAGGGTTGTTGTGAGAATAAAATGGGGTGTAGGGGAACAACGTAACCCGCCTTGAGCTCCTTGGGAGGAAAGGTGGGATACAGATGTAATTCATAATAATAATAATAATAAATTATAGTATCATTTGTGCATATGATCCTTTGGGAGGGCAGGATCTGTTCTGAATCCTCGCTGCCAATTAATGTCATTGGATCATTCCCCAAATTACAATATTAGGAGGAAAAGGCAATAGTTTTTTCTACCCATCTCCTTGGCACCACTCCCATTTTCATAAGTTCTTGTTATGCACACACACACATCCCAAATCAGTCACCTTATTTTCCAACCTGAGGATGAGGAATCCAGTGGCCCTTTCCAATATTGCTGCCTTCTGACTCCCATCTCAACAGGCCAGTGCTGGCTGGGGATGATGGGAGTTGTAGTCCAACAACATCTGGAGGGTGACAGATGTTACCAGCCCTGCTTTATGCCACATTTGAACCATACATTTCAAGCACCACAATACCACTTTAACCAGTCATGGCTTCCCTCCCTACTCCCACAAGACTTATGGGAACTGCAGTCATGGGGCATTGCCTAATGTTTGCTCCCCTCCGAGGGGCCTGGTATGGAGAGATAGACTGCCACGGGACATGGAAGTTCATACTTAGGTAAAAGTAAAGGGAACCCTGACCATTAGGTCCAGTCGTGTCCGACTCTGGGGTTGCGGCGCTCAACTCGCTCTATAGGCTGAGGGAGCTGGTGTTTGTCTGCAGATAGCTTCTGGATCATGTGGCCAGCATGACTAAGCCGCTTCTGGCGAACCAGAGCAGCGCACGGAAACACCATTTACCTTCCCGCCGGAGCGGTACCTATTTATCTACTTGCACTTTGACGTGCTTTCGAACTGCTAGATTGGCAGGAGCAGGGACCGAGCAACGGGAGCTCACCCCGTCGCGGGGATTCAAACCGCCGACCTTCTGATCGGCAAGTCCTAGGCTCTGTGGTTTAACCCACAGTGCCACCCACACACAGGTGGATTGATTTTGCCCCCTGAACTAGCTCGTTTGGAAAAATTGTTCCATACGCCACAGTAGTGGGGTAGAGAATTTTAGGCTTGGGGGTTCAATCCTCTCTAACTCCCCCCCTCCCCAGCCACACTTTTTAAAGTCTCTGCTTTGCATCCTCCATGGATGTTTCTGTGTGGCTGGAATGTGTTCTTGAACTCTGATAATGCGCCTTGTTTTCCTTGGAGGAAAATGTCGTGGGAATGTAGAATCATCGCGTTGGAAGGGACTGTCCGTGTCATCTAGTCCAACTCTCTGCAGTGCAGGAATCTCAGCTAAATGTAGAAACTAGCTGGAAGTACAGACGTGAAAATGGGCATCCGTTGCCCTGCCCACTTTGTCCTCTGGCCCCGCCCACGCCTGGCATGTGGCCCCCAGCAGGCAGTGTGGCCCTCAGACTGAAAAAAGGTCCCCTCTTCTCCTCCCATCACTGAGCATGTCCTCTCTCCCTCTGTTCTGCCCCTGCCCCCATTTCTGTGTTTTGCACTGTAAGCTCCATGGAGGCGGAGACCTGGCTTCCCCTCTAGGAATCTCCCTCCGGGGACATCTATGCTGCTGCTTTTCTTTTCACAATGACACTCTGCAGCATTTCAAGGTGCCTTTCCTTTTGGGAGGGCAGAAAGTGGCTGCGGTGCTTTAGCTGGAGAGCATCTGACCAGCAGGGTTGATGGGCAGGGCTTGAGCTATATGAGTGCACAGGGGGCTGGGGAGGCTGCAACTCTCCAGGTGTTGTTGGACTCCAACTCCCAGCAGCCCTAGCAGCGGGCACAGCCACGGCAAGGAATGATGGGAGCTGTAGTCCAACCAATAATCTGCAGGGCTAAAGACACTCCCATCTGTGGCCCAGGCAAAAATATTAATTTTAGTTTTTTTATTTTAATTTTGCTTCTTCCTGGCCTCTTGCTAAACACAGATAATGGGGGGGGGAGTCATGTTCCCACGGGGGCCTCTTTTCTTGCTTTGTAAGGGAAGGGGCTGAAATCGTATGTGTTTTTAGGGTAATAATATAATTTTTTATTTATACCCCGCCCTTCCCAGTTCAGAAAACCGGGCTCAGGTTTTAACAACAAATTTAAAGCACTTAATTGATGCAACAAAAAACAGCATAAAATATTGTATAAAATGTATATAACAATAAATTCAGAATTCAAAAATCAATTTAGGGGGGAAATCCATCCAATAAACATTAGATAATCACCAGGGCTAGCTGGCTAAATTAGTCCTATTTGGGCCAGCGAGGAGACCAGGGGAGAATTTGCTGTGGGATCCCAGAGCGGGTAATCTTCATAAAAAGGGGAGGGGAAGGGAAGGAAGGAGAATAAAAGATCAGGGTAAGTTCAAATTGAAAGCCAGGCGGAATAGCTCTGTCTTACAGGCCCTGCGGAAGGAAGTTAAATCTTGCAGGGCCCTGGTCTCATGGGACAGAGCATTCCACCAGGTCGGAGCCATCACTGAGAAGGCCCTGGCCCTGGTGGAGGATAGTCTGACTTCCTTAGGGAATGGACCCATTCACCTGCCCTAGATCCTATTCATTCTGAATTTCATTTCGATCCCCCTCCCCATTGCCTTTCCATCAAGAGTCTGGGGCAGACAAGGGGGAGGTGCCCTTTAAGATTCTGACACCCGAGGAACGTGCATTTACGGCTATTGCGACCTCTTTGTGCCACGGGACTTTTAAGCTCAGATTCAGAGAGTTGGCGGTTCGAATCCCCGTGACGGGGTGAGCTCCCGTTCTTTGGTCCCTGCTCCTGCCAACCTAGCAGTTCAAAAGCACGTCAAGTACAAATAGGTACCGCTCTGGCGGGAAGGTAAACGGCGTTTCAGTGTGCTGCTCTGGTTCGCCAGAAGCGGCTTAGTCATGCTGGCCACATGACCCAGAAGCTGTACGCCGGCTCTCTCGGCCAGATGAGCACCGCAACCCCAGAGTCGTCTGCGACTGGACCTAATGGTCAGGGGTCCTTTTACCTTTTACCAGGGTCATCTAGTCCAACCCCCTGCAATGCAGGGACTTTTTGCCAAATGTGGGGCTCAAACCCACAACCTTGAGATTAAGAGCCTCATGCTTTACTGACTGAGCTATCCAGCAGCTAGGAGCTTGCAAACTCTTTGGAGCTGAACTCAGTACTGGATGGGAACTGAGAGCGGTGTGGCAGTTAGAGCGCTAGACTCGGACGGGTAGAGATGTGGGTTCAAATCCCCACCTAGCCGATTATGCTCATGGGGAACACGGATCTGTGCCAATAACAATCTCTTGGCCCAACCTACTTTGCAAGGTTGTTGTGAGCGTAAAGGGGTGGGGGAGTGGGGTTGGCATGGCAGAGCGGAAGGCGGGCAGCCCAGCAGTGGGTGGAGCCAGAGCCAGTGGGAGGCTGAGCCGTCCCCTGATTGGTTGTAGTTAAAAGGGCAGGTAGGTGGGGTTGGTTGAGGACAGGCTGCCAGAATGAATCTTTCTCAACCTTGGGCTAATTGCTCTTTCTTGCCTACCTCGCAGGGTGGTTGTTGTGTGGCAAGAAAATCTGGCAGCTGCTCTTTCTGCACATAACCTTCCCTTACAGAGATGAAGCGCTGGGGGAAGCAAGGGCACCACCACCTTTGAGCTTTTTGGAGGAAGAGGTGGTGAGAAATGCAAGGAATAAAACAAATAAATAGACCTTCCTGGCTGGGTGGGTGTGAGACAGTTTGTCAGCCGGCAAAGCGCGGCTGCCGTGCCCATGCGCAGGAGGCATTCTCCTTCATTAATTCATCTGCTTGTTCCTGTACTGTATCCTAGCCTAGGGAGAGAGCAAGCACACCGCGCCAGGCTTGCAAAGTTGTGGGTGGGATTGGGAATCTTAAGGGTGAGCATGTGTTCACCTGGACCTCTCTGTCTGGCTCTCCATGCAACACCCCTCGCTGGTTCTGCCTTGCACCCTGATTATTTCCCCCAGGCTGGACTGTGTCCTTGGATTCCCGATTGTGGCTGCCTAGATTCCCTGCCCCTTCCTTAAGCTCTCTGCCTCCATGCCCTATCTGCATTATGGCTATAACAACAGTCATACTGCCCTGCCTTGCAAGGTTGTTGTGAGGATACTGTGGAGTGATGCATAAATGAGGGTTAGGGGAAACTGTGATTCCACCCCCCCCAACATTGATTGCATTCATATCCCACCATTTTCTCCAAGGAAATCAGGACATCTCCACAACAACCCTGTGAGGTAGGTTAGACTGAGAGGGAGCCACTGACCCAAGGTCACCCCACGATCTTCTTGGTCAGGTGCGGATTTGTACCTTGGTCACCCAGGCCCTAGTCCAACACTCGAACCACCACACAACTATGGCCCTCCCAGATGCATAATCCCTGACCATTGACCATTCTGGCTGGGGGCTGATGGGAGCTGGAGTCCAGGAGACATCACTGCACCCTTCTGTGAGTGCATTTAAGATGTGGTCCCTGATTGGTTGGGACATGTGTTTAGGAAGCCACCAAAGCCCTCCAGGCGTTGCTGGACTCCAACTCCCATCATCCTTGACCACTGGCCATGCTGATGGGAGCTGGAGTCCAGGAGACATCACTACACCTTTCTGTGAGTGCATTTAAGATGTGGTCCCTGATGGGTTGGGACATGTGTTTAGGACGCCACCAAAGCCCTCCAGGCGTTGCTGGACTACAGCACCCATCGCCCCTGTGCTCTCTGGGGACTGCTGGGAGCTGGAGTCCAGCCGCCTCCCCCGAGGGCACTGGGTCCAACCCCACCCAAATCCCTGGGATGAATGCTAAGATATTCTGCCTTGCCCTGATTCCTTCTGATTCCGACACCACCTTCCCCGCTCTCCTGCCAGGCTCGCTTGGGTACCTGCGTGTCTGCATTTAGAAGGCTGGGGGAAGGAGTGAAGTTCTCTGCGGGGAAGGGAACGTTGGCATGGGAACTCTTTCCAGGGCCTGAGAAGCCTGGCGGTGAGGCAGGGCTGCTCTTTGGGGACTTGCCAAGGAAAATCACACACACCCTCACACTCTTCTCCCCCCCCACCACCCGGAAAAAACCACACAAAACAAAACCCCACGAAGAATGTGTGTGACGATGGCACTTTGCCACCTCCGGGGTTGGTGTGATCTGGAGTCTGCCCCTTGTTGCAACACAATAGCAGGTCCCAAGGTTAGGCTGGGGGAAGCGTTTCTTTCTTCTCATGCCAGTTGGGAGCTAAATATATCTCTTGCCTTCTCTATCTCTCTCTCTCTCCCCCCCCCCCAATCTTGATTCTGCATTCACTCTTTTCCCAGCTCTGAGGAAGAGCTGCACTTGATATCTTTTTTAAAATATATATATTAAGGAGGTGATGGAGATCAAGTCAGCTAAGCAGTGTGAGCTCCCAGCCTCAAATCCCTGCTTCCTTGTGCAGGGTAATCTGTGCATCCTCAGGGGCACACTTGTTTTATGCAGATCCTTACTTTCTTATTTTGCTTTTTTCCACCCCCCCCCCAGTTGAATTTTAATAGCAGCTTTCAGGAAAAGGAAATGAAATGAAAATAAAAGGAACTAGAAAGATTAAGTTGCCAGAGTTCCAGGGTCTGGAAACCAAGCCTTATGAGGAACGGTTGAAGGAGCTGGGCATGTTTAGCCTGGAAAAAGAGGAGATTGAGAGAAGAGAGGATAGCCATCTTCAAATATCTCAAGGGCTGTCACATGGAAGATGGAACAATATTGTTTTCTCCTGCTCTGGAGGGCAGGACCTGAACAAATGGATTCAGGTTACAAGAAAGGAGATTCCCGACTGAATATCCCTCGGGAGATTGTGGACCTTTGCATTAGCTGAGATTCCTGCATTTCAGGGGGTTGGACTAGATGACCCTTGAGGTCCCTTCCAACTCGACAATTGTATGATTATGTGATTTACTGAGTTGACCATTCCCTTTGTTACTTAGAAAAACATTAGTGCATTTTTGTTTCCTTTTTATCAACATATTTGTTAATCTTTAAAAACTTCATACAGAGGAAACAATGGAAAAAGCACAGGATGAAAATAGGCAGACCCAGAAATGTATCTGCTTGCTTGTTTAGTTGCTCAAGTTTGTCATCTGAATCAAAGCTACTACAGTGGTACCTCGGATTAAGAACTTAATTCGTTCTGGTGGTCCGTTCTTAACCTGAAACTGTTCTTAACTTGAGATACCACTTTAGCTAATGGGGCCTTCCGCTGCCGCCTCCACCATGCGATTTCTGTTCTCATCCTGAAGCAAAGTTCTTAACCCGAGGTACTATTTCTGGGTTAGCGGAGTCTATAACCTGAAGCGTATGTAACCTGAAGCGCCTGTAACCCGAGGTACCACTGTACACACCAGATTTTATCAAACTGTTCTGCCAGTGTTGGAGGGTTACTTTCCTTGGGCCCTGCAGGCTCTGTCTGTGAGGTTCTGGATATTCAAGATGAAACTGCAGAGATGCAACAGTCAGAGCTAGGTTTCCTCCTTCCCTTTCCCAAACTGACTTTTATTCTCTCTCCCCTGCTGATGTGTAAATAAATTTTGCCAGCCCAAGGTCTGGTTGAAGCCTAGCTGTTGTGCCTGTTATGAGCTTGAGCTGAAATCTAGGAACTGTGAAATTTTTAGGAGGGGTGAGATCCTGGAAGGAAAAACTTAAGCACTCCTGAAAGCTGTCATCCTCACTTTGTTTTTGTTTTTTTTACCTGGGAGTAAATCCCATTGGACACAGTGGGGCTTCCTTCTAAGTAGACTGAGGACTGCACGGTTAATCTTGTTTGTTCAGTGAGAGAGGCCGTAGGCACTATGTGAAATTTCTCAAATGAATCTGATAGAGCTTAAAGATCACCATAGAATCATAAAATTGTGGAGTTGGAAGGGACCCCAAGAGTCATCTAGTCCAACCCCTCTCAGTCTCCTCTTTTCCAGGCTAAACGTACCCAGCTCCTTCAACCATTCCTCATAAGGCTTGGTTTCTAGACCCTTGATCATCTTGGTCGCCTTTCTCTGCGCATGTTCCAGCTTGTCATCAAGGCCACATTCACAACATACACCATAGCTTCTCCCAAACAATTCTGGGAGTTGTAGTTTGTCAAGGGTGCTGAGAGTTGTTAGGCGGTTCCCCCCTACAGTTCCCAGAATGGTTTAACAATTGATTCTTTTTCCCAGGGAATGCTGGAAATTGTAACAAAAATAAGAACACATTGTTGTTATTTTGGGTGTGTCTGGTGCTATACAGAGTCCAAGAGGACAGGGCCCTGCCCCTATGAGCTTACAGTCTTACAGGTTTGACCACAGGTGAAACAATAGAAGAAAACTGGAGGGCTATGTTATGTACTGAAGTTCGCACCCTGGGCCAGCAGGGGGATACTGTAGATAGTTATGCAAATAAGGGATCGAAAGTGACGTTCAGTGATTGGAAGTTTTAGAAAATTGTTACAGTTGCATTGTACAGGAGCTCTATATAAGCAGGCTGGCTGAACCCTTCAGTTCAGTTCTGTTCTGGCCTGTGAATAAACAAGAGCTGTTTGAAGAATCGCTGTGTCGTCTGATATGTTCCCCCACAAGGTAAACAAGGAAGTGGTATGCAATGGTTAAGCTCAGTTAACAGGCACATTTTGAATGTGAGAGCACTGAGGGCACCTGTCACAAAAAAAGCTGCTTTTAGGGGAATGGACACGCCTAACGCAAAATGGCTGCAGCGTGACACAAAATTAGAGAGACAGCCACCCCATGCAACTGTATTCTTACCACAGGAAATCAGTTTTTTCCTGCTGATCCTGATTGTGGCGATTACACAATATTGATTTTTTTTTTTTTACACACACAAACAGATGCTGTTGCTGTCTAACAGTAATAGGGAGCAGCATTCCTCAGTGCCAGAAAAAATATGCAAGGTGGCCACAGTTACTCTCATTTTGCAGAAATCGCTTAGGATGTCCCTGCACATTTCTTCGTATTTATTAAGGGTGCTGAGAGTTGTCGGGGACTCATATTCCCCCTCACAGAGCTGATTTCCAGAGTGGTTTAACAATCGATCCCTCTTCACAGGGAACGGTGGGAATTGTAGCTCTGTGAGGGGAACGTACGCCTCCTCTGAAGAACTCTCAGCACCTTTAACGAACAACACTTCCCAGAATCCTTTGGGGGGAAGCCATGACTGTGATACCATAGTGCAGGCATAGGCAAACTCGGCCCTCCAGATGTTTTGGGACCATAGCTGTCAACTTTTCCCTTTTCTTGCGAGGAATCCTATTCGGAATAAGGGAATTTCCCTTAAAAAAAGGGAAACGTTGACAGCTATGTTTGGGACTACAACTCCCATCATCCCTGACCACTGGTCCTGTTAGCTAGGGATGATGGGAGTTGTAGTTCCAAAACATCTGGAGAGCCGAGTTTGCCTATGACTGCCATAGTGCTTTAAACAAGGGTGTGAATATGGCTTAACAGATGCAATTTCAAGTACAGTGATACCTCGGATTACATACGCTTCAGGTTACAGACTCCACTAAGCTAGAAATAGTGCTTCAGGTTAAGAACTTTGCTTCAGGTTAAGAACTTTGCTTCAGGATAAGAACAGAAATTGGGCTCTGGTGGCGCGGCGGCAGCAGGAGGCCCCATTAGCTAAAGAGGTGCTTCAGGTTAAGAACAGTTTTAGGTTAAGAACAGACCTCTGGAACGAATTAAGTACTTAACCCGAGGTACCACTGTACAGGACCCGGCCAAACAACTGTGGTGGTAATAATGGTCACATACACTATCCATTTAAAGCACTGAGTGCTGTAACCAGTCATGGCTTCCCCCACGGAATTATGGGAACTGTAGTTTGTTAAGGGTGCTGAGAGTTAGGAGGCCTCCTCTCTTTCCCCTTGCAGAGCTACAGTTCCCAGAGTGGTTTAAGGAACAGTCCCTTCTCCTCTGGGAATTATAGCTCCGTGAGGGGAAGTGGGGTCTTCTAACCACCCTTAACACATGTCGTCTCCCAGAATCCTTTGCGGGGGAAGCCATGACTGTTCAAAGCAGTATGATGCTGGTTCACATGCAGACTGCAGATGGGACCAATCTCTTTCTGCCCTGCCAGGGCTGTCGTTACCCGCTGTGCCAGCCGGACCAGGGCAGAGGAGGTGGCGGGCAGCATCCACAGTTGAGGGGACAGCTTGGCAGCTTTCTGCTCTCGATTCCATGCCGTTTGGCTCAAAGGAGAGGGTGGCACGCTTTTTGCGGTGGAGCTGGAGATTCCTGGGAGCTATAAATAATGCTCCGCAACCGCGCCTCTCCCCACCCCAGCCCAAAAGCCCCAGTTCCTTCCCCCTGCCCTTCCCCGGCCAATCCTATTGTGTTCAGGAAATTGGAGCTGAGTTGGCAAGGGGCACCCTTTGCGTGGGCGGCTGGGGAAGAGGGGAACTAACAGCTGTGAGCAGAGGCGGGCAGAGAATTCCCTTCCACCAGGGCTGGGCTCCGGTGGCGCCTTGCCAGCAGTGCCCCTGCAGGGATGCCAATCAGCTTGCCTTTATCCTTAGAAATCTGCATGTTGCAGTCGTAGTCTTCTTCTTTGAAATGGGCAACATTTTGTGCCGAAACCTTTTCCAGTTCCTCCCTCTCGCTGTTCTGCTCTGAGCCCCCATGGTCTCCCAACTGGGTATGCCTTTTTATTTTGTAGGGTGGGAGAAACAGAGTTTTTCTTTCTGGAGGGGGGCTGAATGCAGAGGAGCGGCTTCAAGCTGATTATTAATTGCATGCATATCCCACCTTTTCCCCCCCGTACAGAGCTCAAGGTGGCTTTCATGACTCTCCCCCTCCTCTGTTCATCCGCACAACAACCCGCTGAGGTAGGATAGGCCAAGAGGCCCTGACCTCAATGAGCTTCATGGCCGAGTGGCGATTTGAACCCTGGTCTTCCAGTTCGTCGTCCGACACCTAACCACTGCACCACACTGCCTGTTATTACATTTCTATCCCACTTTCCTCCAGGGACCTCCAGGCGGCATACATGGTTCTCTCTCCCTCTCCATTTTAAACTCACCACAACCCTGGAAGGTTGGATAGGTTGAGAGATTATGGCTACAGTGGTACCTCGGGTTAAGTACTTAATTCATTCCGGAGGTCCGTTCTTAACCTGAAACTGTTCTTAACCTGAAGACCATTTAGCTAATGGGGCCTCCTGCTGCCGCCGTGCTGCTGGAACCCAATTTCTGTTCTTATCCTGAAGCAAAGTTTCAAAGGTTTCTGTTCAAAACCTGAAGCACTATTTCTGGCTTAGCGGAGTGTGTAACCTGAAGCGTATGTAACCCGAGGTACCACTGTATTTTGTTGCCTTAGAACCGGACCCCTGGGGCGCCAGTCAATGTGGACAATGTCCAGGGAATTATGGGAATTGTAGTCCAGAAACATTTAAAGTAATCCAGGTGAAAATAGATTTCACGCAACCCCCCCCCCAAACCTCCATAGTTACATGTGAGTGGTTGTATTTTCATGAGGTTGCTATCTTCCTCTTGCTTGAGTGAAAGGTCTGAAACTAGACATAAAACAAAAACGGGGAGGGGGGAAAGGTTAAGCCTGTTTCCCTCACATCCTCAGACCCAAGGTGTGGAATAACGGCAAGGGGAGAGACTAGTTCTCCCCAACAGCCTTAGGCCCAAGAGATGGCGACCGTCCCAAGCTGACCTTGTGAGCTTTGTGGCTGAGTGTGGATATGACTGCGTCCCTTTTCCACCCTAGACTGACACTCTTGAACCACATGGTTCCAGTTACAGATAGGTAGCCGTGTTGGTCTGCCATAGTCAAAATAAAAAAATTCCTTCCAGTAGCACCTTAAAGACCAACTAAGTTAGTTCTTGGTATGAGCTTTCGTGTGCATGCACACCACATTGAGCCACATGAAATGGAAGTCCATCAACCTCACCAAGAAACTTGCACAGGTACAGACTTTTTATCTTCTTTCTTACTAAATGCAAGAACCTGGACATTATACCCAAGGGTCTTAGAATTAAGAACCCTCTACAATCCATGTATCCCACTGAATATGCAAGAAAACTATGCAACACTTTCTCTAAGAAGCTGCTCAAACATCTGATCAGCGTTCTCTACTCTAAAACAGGTATCTGAAGAAGTGTGCATGCACATGAAAGCTCATACCAAGAACTAACTTAGCTGGTCTTTAAGGTGCTACTGGAAGGAATTTTTTTATTTTGAACCACATGGTTAGAGTGCTGGGGTAGGACTTGGGAGACGCCAGTTTGAATCCCAGCACAGCTTCATGAGTAAGGCACTTGGCTTGAGTTGAATGGATGTGGCTAGACTCCCAGCTCCTATCAACCACAGCAGCCGTGGCCAATGGTCTGATTGCTCATGTTTACTTGATTTGATCCAGGTAGCGTTTAACAAAGAGAGTATCAATTTCCCCCCGGTTTCTTTCTTGTCTCTCATCTTCAAATACATAACACAGCAAGGCCAAACTATTAAGAGAGATCGCTCCATCCCAATTTCTGTGCTTCTTCCTTGCCTGTTCTCTGCCAGCAAGTCCAAATCTATTCCAGGCTAACATAATAAAAAAATGAAATCCTTCCTTGATTTCTCTGGCAGGAGGATTTTACCTCAGACCTTGCCATCCAGCATAGCTACCTGTATGACACCCCTGTTAAACAAGGGGATGGAGCAACATCAGGGCTTTCAGTGTTCGAAACTAGTCATGCGCCGGGTGCATTTTGCACCTGGCTTTCGACCACAAGTGAAGATTTCTGGGCGCCTAACATCTCTGCCATTTTGAGGTGAATGCCTGGGGATAATTGGATCTGGACTGCTTTCACCTACTAACACCCTGATCATGGAGAATTCTATCAGTTATATTTTATCTGCACAATTGGAATTAATTTCAGGAACCAAAATGCTTTTTCTGTGCAGCCTGATCACAAGCAGTCACCATTAAGAAAAAGGGGACGGAATAGGCCAATATATATGTGGACTGTCCCTGGGTCAAGCGACTTTTCTTCTTTAAGTTCTCAAAGCTCGTAACCTAGCTCAGGGTTAAAATTTGAACTAGCCAGATGCTTAGCTGAGAATCAATCACAGCCAGTCATTTATCTGAAAAATAAGGCTTTAGAGCTGTTTTGCCCCCAAATGGCAACTAGATGTTATGTTTTGGCGACTGCAACCTTGGTTTAAAGGAGCCATTTTGGCGCCTAACTTACATATCTGAGTTCCTGGATTAGAGCAGGGGTCAGCAAACTTTTTCAGCAGGGGGCCGGGCCACTGTCCCTCGGACCTTGTGGGGGTTGGACTATACAGCGGTACCTCGGGTGAAGTACTTAATTCGTTCCGCAGGTCCGTTCTTAACCTGAAACTGTACTTAACCTGAAGCACCACTTTAGCTAATGGGGCCTCCTGCTGCCGCCGCGCTGCCGGAGCATGATTTCTGTTCTCATCCTGAAGCAAAGTTCTTAACCTGAGGTACTATTTCTGGGTTAGCGGAGTCTGTAACCTGAAGCGTATGTAACCTGAGGTACCACTGTATTTTGAGAAAAGAAGAACGAATTCCTGTGCCCCACAAATAACCCAGAGATGCATTTTCAATAAAAGGACACATTCTACTCTCGTAAAAACATGCTGATTCCCAGACAGTCCACGGGCCAGATTTAGACGGCGATTGGGCCAGATCTGGCCCCCGGGCCTTAGTTTGCCTACCCATGGATTAGAGAAGAGGAGAAAGGCTGGAGATGTGGATAGGGGAGTTTCCCATAAAGCGGAATGTTGGAAGGTTCAGGGCTGGCGAAAGGAACTACTTCTCTGCATATGGTTAAAATTTGGAATTGGCTCTGAGAAGTGTGAAGGCAACCAACTTTGATGTCTTTAAAAGAGGATTGTACAAAATCATGGTGGGCATGGCTGTGTTCTGCCTTCACTGTTGGAAGCGCTAATGTGCACCTGAATACAAGTGGCTGGGAATGGCAGGTGGGGGGAGTTGCTGGTGCGCTCAGGCCATAGCTGTCACAGATTTGAAAATAAGGGGCCAGCAACCTCGGAAATAAGGGATCAGCAGCCAAAATAAGGGATTTTCAGAGCACAGGTATGTTCGACTTCTGAGCCCCTCCGAGCCAAAGGCAGAAAGTCCAGCCAGCAGCCAAACGAAGCCTCAAGCGGTGGTTCCCACAGCACAGCAACCCGGCGAAGGGGATGCAGCAAGGAAAACCTCCGTCAACTCTCCGCTGGGAAGCGCTGAGCAAAGGCGAGTCCCCAGGCAACGCGGCCGATTTGATCAGCACAAGGCATGCAAGCTCCACCCCCCAGTCGTTCTTAGGCTCCTTATTGGGTGAGCAACGCAGCCAAGCAACGCAGTTGGAGCCTGGCCGGCAGGGAGGGAGGTAGAGGAGCTGCTTCCTTTGAAACCCGGGAAATTTAAGGGACATCATCAATAAGGGACAACAGCGAGACATGGCACTGGGATAAGGGACTGTCCCGCCAAATAAGGGACGGTTGACAGCTATGGTTCAGGCCTTGCTTGCGGGCTCCCCCCCCCCCCCGGCGTGTTTGGCCAGCCACTGTGAGAACAGCAGGCTGGACTTGATTGATGGGCTGTTGCCCTGACCCAGCAGGCTGCTGTTATGTTCAGTGGGGATTGGCTATGTTCTGGATTGCAGCCTGTGGATTTTGGGAGGAAAGCAGTTTTGCGATGGGCAGGTGCGTGTGGGGGTAACCGCCGCCATTTGCTCTTTCCCCGAGCGATTTGCAAGTGGCTAATTTCAGGTCGCTTCGATCCATCCAGAGACACTAATTGGGTTTTGCGCTAGGCTGGGATGAGAAATATCTAAAGCCTCGAGAGGGTCAGGGCAGGAGTGTGTGCTCCTTGCGGATGGTACTAAGCATAATGAGGCTTTAATGCCTTTTTTGGTAAATGAAGGGGCTCTTTCCAACGGAGGGCTAACTCCTCCGTTCCTCAACGAGGGAGAGAGAAATCGATGGACAGTAATGGAGAGGATCAGAAGGAAATCGTTCTGAGAAATAGCTTTGGGTTCTCCGCTGCCTGGAGGGCCTCTCCTTTAAGCTCTCCTAAAAATTGCCAGCAGTCCTTTGCTCTGAGGGGCTCCTGTGCCTTTTTAACAGCTGCAAAAATCCAGCAGGGATGTTTCACCTCTCCCCATTGTCAGCCCTGTTGAATTTCTGCAGGCGGAAGGGAGATTACGCAGGTTCACCACCCCCTTTCTAAGATCCCCACTGTTAAGTTGTGGGTGAACGTATCAGACGACACAGCGATTCTTCAAACAGCTCTTGTTTGTTCACAGGCCAGGACAGAACTGAACTGAAGGGTTCAGCCAGCCTGCTTATATAGAGCTCCACTACAACGCAACAGTAACCACTTTCTGTAACTATCCAATCACCGAACGTCACTTTCAATCCCTTATTTGCATATGTGGACCTGAGTGAAAACTATCTACAGTATCCCCCCTGCTGGTCCAGGGTGAGAACTTCAGTACATAACACCCACCACTGCCCAGTGGGTTGGGAAACAGCTGAATAAGCAATAAAGAGGGATGGGGTGGGGTGCATTGTGAACCCCGCTTTCTTAGTCACACCCACTGCCAACATGAGGACCCTGCTGGGTTTTGCTCTGAGCAGATGAGGACCCCCATTTAGCAGAGCTATTCTGTACCTGGCTCTCAACTCTCTTCCGCTTTGACAGGGAGCTGCTTTTCGATGAATAAAAATAATAAACGATGTGCCCCTGAGCACATGCCGAGTGCAGCCCTCATAAATGCATCTCATGGCAAGGAGAGCAGCAGCAGCAGCAGCAGTGACATGCTGCTAGGTGCTTATTCTGCTTTTGCCTCCTGAAAAAGAATAAATCTGTATTTCTTTTTCTGTAAAATGAAAGAAGCCGGAGGGAGTAAGGGCAGGGAGGACGGCATACAACAGCCAATACAAGCACGGTGGAGAAATGGAAAGGACACAGTTATTACCCAAGTAATATCCTAAACTAATGAGTGTGTGTGCACAGGAAAGTGTACTGGGGCCACCGAGGAAGCAATTACCATTAAAAAACAAAAATCAGTGAGGGATGTGTGCTCAGTAAATGAGGGCATGAATGAAAATGGTGATTATTTTCGTTCCAAGCTTTATTTTGCCCTCCAGAAACAGCCGGCACTGCACCCCTTGCAAAAGCAACTGATGGAACAAAATGCTTGTTAAGAAATCGAAATGCCTTTGCACTTCTTTGTGGCTTATTCT
Source organism: Podarcis vaucheri (assembly GCF_965113315.1). Classification (NCBI taxonomy): domain Eukaryota; kingdom Metazoa; phylum Chordata; class Lepidosauria; order Squamata; family Lacertidae; genus Podarcis; species Podarcis vaucheri. The sequence continues at coordinate 9,396,412 of NC_138754.1, read as the reverse complement.
TTCTTTTTTTTTTGGAGGGGGAGACAAGGAGACACGACTGGATCACTTTTATTTGACCTTAAAGCACCCAAGGATGGGGAAGCGTGTAAAGTCCCCCCCCCCTGCCCGCTGCTGTTTCAAAATCATTCAAAGTCATCTCCCCAGCTCAAGCTGTCCTTAGTTGCTGAGAAATGAAGTTGCAGTCCTCACCCAACTTACCCGGGAGTAAACCCCATTGAATTCAGTAGGACTCCCTTCTGAGTAGATGTGGTTAGGACTCTGGCGCAAGTTAATAAATAGTCCAGATGGGATGAAGGAAATAAACAACTATGTTTAGGGAAGTTTTTAATGTTTGATGTTTTGTCGTGTTTTTAATATTCTGTTGGGAGCTGCCTAGAGTGGCTGGGGAAACCCATCCAGATGGGCAGAGTATAAATAATAAATAATAATAATAATAATAATAATAATAATAATAATAATAATAATATGATCCATGGGGTCTCTTCCAATTCTACAGTTCTATGATTCTATGTTTAAAGTGGAGCCAGTGTGGTGTAGTGGTTAAGAGCTGTAGACTCGTAATCTGGTGAACTGGGTTCGCGTCTCCGCTCCTCCACATGCAGCTGCTGGGTGACCTTGGGCCAGTCACACTTCTCTGAAGTCTCTCAGCCCCACTCACCTCACAGAGTGTTTGTTGTGGGGGAGGAAGGGAAAGGAGAATGTTAGCTGCTTTGAGACTCCTTTGGGTAGTGATAAAGCGGGATATCAAATCCAAACTCTTCTTCTTTATATGTATGGTGCAGACTGCGGCCTCAGTTATGTGGATTTCAGTGAATGTACCATGAGTCGGACAAATATAGGTTGCAACCCTGTTATTATTGCTATTATCCATCACCCTAAAATACCCTGCTGCTTCACACCCCCTGGGAAAGGGAGAAGGGTTATTGTGTGTGTGTTGCTCTCAACTTTACAGCTAACCTCTCCCTTCCTTCTCGGTTTGACAGGGCTCCATGTTCTCACTGGCACTCAAATGCCTTATAAGCCTTTCCACCATCATCTTGCTGGGACTCATCATTGCCTATCACACCCGAGAAGTTCAGGTAATGCCCCTGCGGTCCTACGAGTTGATGTTACATTGATTTCTCTATTATTATTATTATTATTATTATTATTATTATTATTATTATTATGTATTACCAATTGCTTGAAGTTCCCCAGACGATGTTGAACTACAACTCCCATCACCCCTAGCTAGCAATGCCAGAGCTCAGGGATGATGGTAGTTGTAGTTCAACAACATCTGGGGACCCAAGGTTGAGAACCGCTGAAAGGTTTCAGCAGAACAGCAGTCTTCTCCGGCTGGCAGTGCCTGGTGGGATTTGTAGTCCAAAAACCCCCAGAGGGCACCCGTGCTGGCGATGACTTTTGTGTATTTATTTATTTATAATTTAACGCAGTTTATTTATATACTGTTTTTTAGCCTAAAGGGACCCCGAACGCAAGGAAAGGCATATTAAAACGAAATACACACACTGTAGGGTGTGATAAAAGTGGCATAAATCAGTCAGCAAAATCACATCAGCCGGGGCACCCGCAGAGAGCTTTCCCTAGCTAGAGAACAAATGGGTGCTGTCGCCAGCTCTTCTTAAGGACTAGAAACCCCGAATAGACTTTTGAAACGCCAAACCAGTCTATTAACATTTCTTCTTTATGCTTCGGTGAAGAGTTTCATTCGCGCTTCTATGTATGCCACCTTGGAATCCCTTTTTGAGGAACGGCAGCTGAAACATTTGAAGCTGCAGGGTAGCTAAGCTGTGGTCTTCTAGGGGTAAAGGTACCCCTGCCCGTATGGGCCAGTCGTGTCCGACTCTGGGGTTGTGCGCTCATCTCACTCTAGAGGCCAGGAGCCAGTGCTGTCCGCAGACACTTCCGGGTCACGTGGCCAGCGTGACGAAGCTGCTCTGGCGAGCCAGCACCAGCGCAGCGCACGGAAGCGCCGTTACCTTCCCGCTATAAAGCGGTACCTATTTATCTACTTGCACTTGGGGGTGCTTTCGAACCACTAGGTGGGCAGGAGCTGGGACCAAACGACGGGAGCTCACCCCGTTGCAGGGATTCGAACCACCGACCATACAATCGGCAAGTCCTAGGCGCTGAGGTTTTACCCACAGCGCCACCCACGTCCCTTCTAGGGGTAGTCTGTGAATATTGACCATATTGGTGAATATTCTGGTTTGACGGATGAGAGTTGGGGACAGCAACATTTGGAGGGCCACTGCCCACCCTTGCTTTAAATGAAGAGTTGTGTGGGTACAACTTGAAGTAACCCCAAGTCATAGAAGGAAGGGGACTGGAATGAGGCCTGACAACCCCCAACATGCACCAGCCTGGAGGGGAAATTATTACTTATTAAATTTATATTCCGCCCTATACTCGCAGGTCTCAGGGTGGGCAATAAGTGTGGAGAGAGGATTACGATTGTCTTTGGGGTTTAGGCATTGCTGTGCAGCTCCTCGTCTCAGCCCATTGACGCCATCCTGCCAGTAAAACGAGATCCCTCCCTGCCTCTCCCTCAAATTTTGGGGTTTCTTTAGAGCAGGGGTCAGCAACCTTTTTCAGCTGTGGGCCAGTCCACTGTCCCTCAGATCATGTGGCAAAGGTAAAGGTAAAGGGACCACTGACCATTAGGTCCAGTCTTGACCGACTCTGGGGTTGCAGAGCTCATCTCGCTTTACTGGCCGAGGGAGCCGGCGTACAGCATCCGGGTCATGTGGCCAGCATGACTAAGCCGCTTCTGGTGAACCAGAGCAGTGCACGGAAACGCCGTTTACCTTCCCGCCGGAGTGGTACCTATTTATCTACTTGCACTTTGAGGTGCTTTTGAACTGCTAGGTTGGCAGGAGCTGGGACCGAGCAACGGGAGCTCACCCCATCGTGGGGATTTGAACCTCTGACCTTCTGATCCACAAGCCACAGCGCCACCACAGCGCCACCCATGTCCCTGACCATGTGGTAGGCAGGACTACATTTTTTTGGGGGGGGGGCAAAATGAACAAATTCCTATGCCCCACAAATAACCCAGAGATACATTTTAAATAAAAGGACACATTCTACTCATGTAAAAACACGCTGATTCCTGGACCACCCGGGGGCCGGATTGAGAAGGCGATTGGGCCGCATCCGGCCCCCGGGACTTAGGTTGCCTAGCTCTGCTTTAGAGAGCTGATTTTCGCATCTGTGTGAAAATATATAAAGTAAAAAAAATATGTGTGGATGCGTTGGGAGAGGGAGCGTCCCCTTTCTCCCCTTCCCCAAAATGCTTTGTGATCAGTAGGAAATGTTCCATGCACCCAGATGGCTTGAGATCCCATCCTTTTTTGGGGGGGGGGTGTAGCCCAATGGGTGACAACTAGGCCTCCTCCTTGCCACTGTCTAGCTGTGGGTTGCCAAGGTTACCAGAGCAATTGACACGGCTTCCTGGCATTTTTGTTTTTGCTGATTGCATGTTCTCCTGCCCGCTTCCAGCAGGCTTGAATCGGGTGCTCACAATCAGGCTTTGGGTTTATTTGGGGTTTTTTTGGTGGGGCGGTGGTATGGGCGCTAAACTAAACCCACAACCTTTCATGCCAGGCTCATCTTTCCCATGAGGCATTTCCTCCTCCTGCTCTTTTTTAAAAAAAAGTTAGACCCCCACATTTGTGGATTAGGTCTGGCCTCTGAACATGTGCAGAGTGCCCTTCAAACGGTGCAGAAACCAAGTGGATGAGAGGCATGGAAGTGAGTGTCCAACTTCAGCGTGTGGCGATACCTGACGCTTTTATGTATATACGAAGATAATTGGGTGGAAGAGGGGATTTTATTATTAATTATTAGATTTCTTGCCTGCCCTTCACTGTTAGTGAGGCAACGCCACAGTTTCAGATGGGCTTGTTGACAGCACTGATCAGCGAGCCCCTCTTTGAAAGCAACATTCAGGAGCTCTCTTGAACCTTCACAATGCTCCTTTGGAAGTGTGCCTTTTATTTTATTTTATTTTTTTGCAGAAAACAGTCTCACAGGCCAAATTAGGAGCCGTGTTGGGCCTAGTAAGATCTGTAGGCCGGATGTTCCCTAACCCTTTCCTAGTCCAGCCACGACTCGACTCTGGCTCCTTTACACCCCCCCCCCAGCTGCCAATATTTAAAAGCAATGAAAGAGGAGCTGGAGAACAGTTCACACTGTTTTTCTTTCTTTCCGTATTCTGTTTGGCCTTGGCTTAGAAAACCTACCCCATTCCCCTCCGCAAACGAGTATACCCAGTGGTTCCCTCTGAAATCCACCATTGCCGGGGTCACCCTGACCCCATTGCTCATCTCCTCCTACCCCACAGATTTTATTAGCTCTGCAGCGTGCCAGGAAAGTGATGGGAGAAGGAATTACTCCTTCAGCTGTGTGTGTTTTCCTTGCTTGTTAAGCGGGAACCGCTGCCAGATGGCTGGCTTGAGAGCAGTACATGTGAAAAGGATCTAGGAGTCTTGGTTGACCACAAACTTGACATGAGCCAACAGTGTGACGCGGCAGCTAAAAAAGCCAATGCAATTCTGGGCTGCATCAACAGGAGTATAGCATCTAGATCAAGGGAAGTAATAGTGCCACTGTATTCTGCTCTGGTCAGACCTCACCTGGAGTACTGTGTCCAGTTCTGGGCACCACAGTTCAAGAAGGACACTGACAAACTGGAACGTGTCCAGAGGAGGGCAACCAAAATGGTCAAAGGCCTGGAAACGATGCCTTATGAGGAACGGCTAAGGGAGCTGGGCATGTTTAGCCTGGAGAAGAGGAGGTTAAGGGATGATATGATAGCCATGTTCAAATATATAAAAGGATGTCACATAGAGGAGGGAGAAAGGTTGTTTTCTGCTGCTCCAGAGAAGCGGACACGGAGCAATGGATCCAAACTACAAGAAAGAAGATTCCACCTAAACATTAGGAAGAACTTCCTGACAGTAAGAGCTGTTTGACAGTGGAATTTGCTGCCAAGGAGTGTGGTGGAGTCTCCTACTTTGGAGGTCTTTAAGCAGAGGCTTGACAACCATTTGTCAGGAGTGCTCTGATGGTGTTTCCTGCTTGGCAGGGGGTTGGACTTGATGGCCCTTGTGGTCTCTTCCAACTCTAGGATTCTATGATTCTATGGAACTGATTCTCGGTCTGAAGCATTCATGGGGGTCTTTGGGTCCAGGCTGGGTGTTTGTTGGGTGCAGGCAACTGGCCTTTTTGGAGTCACACTCCCCATCGCAACCCCTATCTCACAGAGACTTCCCCTATTGCAAATCACAATTATTTCTGTGCATTTCAATGTTATTTTGTTGATTTATAGCAGGAATAGGCAAACTCCAGCCCTCCAGATGTTTGGGACTACAGTTCCCATCATCCTTGACCACTGGTCCTGTTAGCTAGGGATGATGGGAGTTGTAGTCCCAAAACAGCTGGAGGGCCAAGTTTGCCTATGCCTCTCTTATAGCATTTATACCCTTTAGCCAAAATGGCACTACAAAAGGGGTGATGTTTTGCCCCTGCACCTCCAGATATCAAGCACAAAGTTGGGGGTGATCTCCAGAACCCCCCACCCCCATCCCTTTCCCCAGCTCTAGGCTTGGGGCCGGGGAGGTAGTTTTGGGGGACTGATCCTGCAATGGAACTGCAAGTGGATCCCAAGCAACTGGGGAAATTGGCTGCATTATGATGTCATGGTAAACTGTGGTTTGTCATTTTGGGGTTGAACCTAGCTTCTGCTGGGCTTGTGCATGCACCACCCCCTTTTCACCTCCATTTTTGAACAGTTTAATCACAGTTTAGGGTGTGGGTGCAATCTTAACTATGGTTTGTTTGAAACAAGCTGACTTTGTAAACTGTGGTTTGAAGTTGGCTTGTTTCAGACAAACCACAGGGTGTTTTTTTTTTTTTTTTGCTTCGGGTGACAACACACACTGTAGTTAATCAAAACTGGAAGAAGAAACCTTGAAGCTTTTCCTGGTCAGGCCAGCAGTGAGGTGGCGAAGAGTAAGGGCCCAGGGTGGAAATTGGGCTTGCTCTCATTTTGATAAAACCATGGTTTGTTGTGATGTCCAAAGGCAACCGCCTTTCTTACAGCTCCAAGGCTGGAAGGAGAGGGAGGGCTCATCATGCCCTCCAACAGAGTTGTGGCCTGCTGTTTCTGTACTTACACAACTGCTTTGTGGCAGGTAGGCATTCAGCAAAGGTAGCAACTCAGAGCGCTGCTGCTCTATACCAAGAGAAGCTTCAGATTTTGAGTTTCTGCCCGTCAGACACTAAAAATAAATTGTGTTTGAGAGATTTGTTTGTGATGAGCCTGCACACTTGCCTACGTCTTTCGGGCTTCTCGGAGTTAATGATATTTTGTCCGCTGAACTCCTTTTTGCTGTTGTCATTGCTGAGTTTTCTGTGTGCTTGTCTTGCTGATTGCTTTATTTTTAGAATGCATTTTTACATAAGCCAACGAATCTGGGAAAGGTAGCATATAACGTTTTAAATAAATTAAGCACACCCACCCAACCCAAATTTGTATATCTAGTAAAAGCTCCCTTGATAAATAAATAGATCCAAATTTGCATGTGCCCATTGGCATACATTATTTTACTTCTCTTGGGGCTCTCGCTTCTGAAATTTCAACTTTTGGCCCATGTTATTTTTAAAACACCTATCTTGAGGTCTAGAACCATCCTAAAGAAAGAAAGAAAGAAAGAAAGAAAGAAAGAAAGAAATTGGATATTTCCGGATGTGGAGTTACTCATCTGGTATAAAGCCTGCATTTTGCAATTATGGGGTCTCCAGAACCATCAAATAATAATAATAATAATAATAATAATAATAATAATAATAATACCCCGCCCATCAAACATTAAAAGCTTCCCTAAACATCTCTAAGATGTGGGATTTCATCCTAATTGGGACCAGCCCACCCATAAGGCAGAGGGAGGCAACTGGAAGCAGGATCCGCAGGGACAACAGATTCTGATGCCTATCTTTCTTCTCCTCCTCGTTCCTGCCGTAGATCTTCCCTCGCCCCCTTCTTTCCTGGTGCCATTTTGGAGTCTGTCTTGGGATGGCGCTGGGTTCTCCCGTTGGTGGTTTCCCGTCTCGATCCTCCCAGCATTCCTCTGCTTCCAACCATGACAGTGGCTGTGTTCTGCTTGCATGGCCGGAGGCAGCAATGATTCTGAATGAATACCAGTTGCTCTTGTGCCCTTCTAAATCTGTTTTTCCAATAAGGGCATCCTGGCTGCCTCTCCTGTTTCAGTGCCGCCACCAGCTCTCCCTCAGGGCTCGTCTGACGCCTGTTAACGGATTGCAGCTCCCTTTAGAGGGACGTGTTCTGTTTGGGAGTGCGCTGTCCGTATCAATTTGGAGCGAGTCTGCTCCCGTGTCGGTGGAGGGAGGGAATTGGGGGCACATTTGTCCGTTGTCAGGCAGCTGTCAGCGGTCCTAAGACCTAATGGAGAAGTGGAAGGCTGTAGGGGTGGGAGCGAGTTAACCCTCGACGCCATGGACTGGCTGGATGCAGAGGAGAGGTGGGATGCTCCAGTTGGGGAACCCCCAAAGGAAGAAGACTTAGAGCTTGGGGATGGGTGGTGGGACTGTTAAGTTGTGGGCGAACATATCAGACGACACAGCGATTCTTCAAACAGCTCTTGTTTATTCACAGGCCAGAACAGAACTGAACTGAGGAGCTCAGTCAGCCTGCTTATATAGAGCTCCAGAACAACGTAACTGTAGCAACTTTCTAAAACTATCCAATCACTGAACGTCACGTTCGATCCTTCATTTGCATACAAACTATCCAATCACTGAACGTCACTTTCGATCCTTCATTTGCATAACTATCTACAGTATCCCCCTGCTGGCCCAGGGTGAGAACTTCAGTACATAACAGGGACGACGATAGGTGGTCAGAGGGAGAAGACAGGGAGGAGGTGTTGCCCGAAGCTGAAGCGGTAACAGGGTTTAGTGAGCAGGGAGGCCAAGAGGCGGATATGAGTCTGGCTGGTGAAGAAACATGGGTGTCTCCTCCCTCGCCCCGTCTCCCAGGAACAGGGGAGGTGTGAAGTGGGAGGAGCAAAGGCAGGTGTGCCGGCATAGTCTCAGATTGCTTGTGAAGGACCGGGGAAGGAGTAGATTGAGGCAGCTGTGGGAAGGGGGGAGCGGATCTTCAGCCTCCACAACTGCATCGTAGGGGCAAGACCTACCGAGAAAAATTGCTGTGCTCATTAGGCCAGGCCGTCCTCAGCTGACCTTGTTTCTTCTAATAAAGAGTTGTCTTCACTTACTCCATGCGGTTTATTGCTGGCTCGCTTCTGACACTTAGGGTGGTCTTTCTCTCTCTCTCTCTACAGTGGTACCTTGGTTTCCAAACAGCTTAGTTCTCGAACAACTTGGAACCCGAACGCAGCAAACCCAGAAGTGACAGTTCTGGTTTGCGAACTTTTTTTTTGGACGCTAAACCTGCCCCGTTTTTAGTATTCTGCTTCCGATTAGCGCGTTCCTCTTCCTGTTTGAGTGTTCCATTTCTGATTTGAGTCCCCCGTTTCCGATTAGATATTTGGAGCTTATATTTGGTGCTTTTGTTTTTGCGGCTTTTTTGGTTAATTTGTTTTTGGGACTGTGTAGAACCCAGTTCAGCTACTGATTGATTGATTGTGTGAGTGAAGAAATGGATAAAAGCTGCAAAGCCAAGAGAACCATTAACAGAGCAGCAACAGAGGTAGTAAAATTCATGTTAAATTTCTGTTTTAGGGGTTGTTTTTAAAGTCTGGAACGGATTAATCCATTTTGCATTATTTTCTATGGGAAAGCGCGCCTTGGTTTTGGAAAGTTTGGTTTTGGAACAGACCTCCAGAACGGATTAAGTTTGAGAAGCAAGGTACCACTGTATATACCATAGATCTGTGTACAGAAAGTCTCAGTGGGGCAGTCCCCTGTCCCCTCGGCTTAAAGGATCTGGAAATCAGGGGTGGGGAGCCTCCACCCTGGGGCCAAATATGGACATTGAGACCTCCTTGTCTGACCCTCAGGACTCTCCCTGCATTAGTTGCTCCGCCCACTTTTTGCCTCTGGCTCCGCCCACCACTGTCATATGCCTCTAGGCCCCCGGAAGGCCGCCCAAGAGGGAATGCAGCCCTCATTCTCAAAAGGGTATGTCATGCAATCGTAGCATGGGGACAGCTTTGTTTAGCACTGCTGTGAATGGGGCTGCCTTGATTATTGAATGAGCTGTCAGGGCGACTCATAAAACCATGTTCCTTTGATGGACCCCCGTGGGCGATTTACCTGCAGGGATGGGAAGTCGGCTGTGCTCTAGGCGTGGGTGGTGAGGTATAAGAAACAGCAGTTTTGGAATAACACATACCAAAATACATAAAATCTGTCAAAAGAGCAAACCCTAATATATTGTGAAGGAGATAAATGATTAGTTTTAACATTAACGAAAGTGATAAAAATCCTAACACTGTCCGGCAAAGTAATATACAGTGGTACCTCGGGTTAAGAACTTAATTCGTTCTGGAGGTCTGTTCTTAACCTGAAACTGTTCTTAACCTGAAGCACCACTTTAGCTAATGGGGCCTCCTGCTGCTGCCGTGCCGCCGGAGCACGATTTCTGTTCTCATCCTGAAGCAAAGTTCTTAACCCGAGGTAATATTTCTCGGTTAGCAGAGTCTGTAACCTGAAGCGTATGTAACTTGAGGTACCACTGTATACCGTATTTTTCTGTGTATAAGACAAGGTTTCCCCCCTAAAAAAATAATGTAAACAATTAGGGGGCATCTCATACTCTGGGCCATCTCCTCCCATTTTCTTAAATCCGAGTCTCCAAAAATAAGGGGGCATCTTATACATGGGGGCATCTTATAGATGGAAAAATATGGTATAGAATCATAGAGTTGGAAGAGACCACAAGGGCCATCGAGTCCAACCCCCTGCCAAGCAGGAAACACCATCAGAGCACTCCTGACATATGGTTGTCAAGCCTCTGCTTAAAGACCTCCAAAGTAGGAGACTCCACCACACTCCTTGGCAGCAAATTCCACTGTCGAACAGCTCTTACTGTCAGGAAGTTCTTCCTAATGTTTAGGTGGAATCTTCTTTCTTGTAGTTTGGATCCATTGCTCCGTGTCCGCTTCTCTGGAGCAGCAGAAAACAACCTTTCTCCCTCCTCTATGTGACATCCTTTTATATATTTGAACATGGCTATCATATCACCCCTTAACCTCCTCTTCTCCAGGCTATATATTGCTTGTCCTCTGATTACTTTCAAGTTAGGTCAGTTTTCCTTGAAGTTGTGTAGGAGACTTTAAATCCCTGGAACAGCTCAATCAGTAAGAGCATGGGACTCTTAATTTCAGGGTCAGGGGTTCGAGCCCGACGTTGGACAAAAAAGATTCCTGCATGGCCTGGGGTTAGACTAGATGACCCTCGTGGCCCCTTCCAACTCTACGATTCTGCGAGTGGTTCAGAGGGTGTACGACACAGCTGCATCTAGGAGCCTATGATCCAGCCTGAAGCTGGGATGGCTTGCACGCTATTGCACAGATGGCCTCCTGCTGCTGCTGTGACAATACACAGCCGCTCCCAGCTGCCCTTTCACCCTGAGTACACAGAGAGAAATCGGCTTCGTGTAACTAAGCATGAACCCGGCAGCTGCGGAGGGTGCTAATCCCACCTCCTCGCCCTGTGCAAAACATCTGCTTTCTTCCGCTCTGCTAGGCTCAGCTTCTCTTCCCGGTTTTTCTCAGGCCCCCCGTAACCCAAGACACGGCGTTTTTGATACTGGCGGGAGCCAGGAAAAAAGGAGGAGAATTTGCCTTGTTGGCAATTTCCTCCTCCTTTTAAGAAAAAAGATGCCCGGAGATTGCGGCGCAGAATGCTCTGCTGCAAATGCAGGGATGCATTTCAGAAGAGGAGTCCAGAACAGGGGGCAGCAAACATTTTCAGCAGGGGGCCGGTCCACTGCCCCTCAGACTGTGTGGAGGGCCGGACTACATTTTGAAAAAAATATATATAAATGAATGAATTCCTATGCCCCACAAATAACCCAGAGATGCATTTTAAATAAAAGGACACATTCTACTCATGTAAAAACATGCTGATTCCCAGACCGTCCACGGGCCGGATTTAGAAGGCGATTGGGCCGGATCCGGCCCCCGGGCCTTAGTTTGCCTACCCATGGCCCAGAAGGATCAGGTCAAAGTTTGACCATCAAAGGCCTATCTTGTGCAGTATCCTGTTCTCCCAATGGCCACCTTGATGCCACAAGCAGGACCCGGGTTCAGGAGCTGCTCACCCCATCCGTGTTTCCCAGCAGCTGGGATTCAGAAACATTACTGCCTCTGACTGTGGAGGGAGAACGTAGGGAGATCCTAGCCATTGTGGCTAGCAGGTATTAATAGCCTTCTCTGCGTATTTGCCTAGTTAGTTCCCTTTTAAAGCCGTCCAAGTTGGTGGCCATCCCTGCCTCTTGTGGCGGGGAGTTCCATAGTTCAACTATGCCTTGTGTGAAGAAGGACTTCCTTTGATCTGTCCTGAATCTTCCAACGTTCATTGGATGTCCCCATGTTCTAGTTACGGGTAGGTAGCCGTGTTGGTCTGCTGTAGTCGAAAAAAAATAAAAAAAATTCCTTCTAGTAGCTCATACCAATAACAAACTTAAAGGTAAAGGTAAAGGGACCCCTGACCATTAGGTCCAGTCGTGACCGACTCTGGGGTTGTGGTGCTCATCTCGCTTTATTGGCCGAGGGAGCCGGCGTACAGCTTCCGGGTTATGTGGCCAGCATGACTAAGCCGCTTCTGGCGAACCAGAGCAGCGCATGGAAATGCCGTTTACCTTCCTGCCGGAGTGGTACCTATTTATCTACAAGCACTTTGTGCTTTCGAACTGCTAGGTTGGCAGGAGCAGGAACCAAGCAATGGGAGCTCACCCCGTTGCGGGGATTCAAACCGCCAACCTTCTGATCGGCAAGTCCTAGGCTCCGTGGTTTAACCCACAGCGCCACCCGCATCCCGCCTTAGAGACCAGCTACGTTTGTTATTGGTACCGTATGAGCTGTATCTGAAGAAGTGCGCATGCACACGAAAGCTCATACCAATAACAAACTTAATTGGTCTCTAAGGTGCTACTGGAAGGAATTTTCCCATGTTCTAGGGTTATGAGAGAGGGAGAAAACCCACCCCCTTTCTCGACGCCATGCATATTAGCATAAATTGCTTTTGTGTCATCTCTCTCTCAGATTTTCTATCTAAAACTAGTAGATTCCAAGTGCTGCAATCTTTCCTCCTAGGGGAGCTGTTTCACGCCCTTGATCATTTTGTTGTCCTTTTTCTGAGCTATGTAATAGCCATCTAATTGTTGTCACCTGCCCTGGGACATCATCAACAACATCAATATCATCAACAAGAACGACAACGGACAAGATCCAAGTGCAACAGCAACTCTCCCTTCAATTCCCAGCTGCTGGTATTCAGAGGCATGCTGAGGGAGAACATAGTCTCTTCTTCCATAAACTCATGTCATCTTCTCCAAAGCTATCCAACTGGTTCGCCATTATTTATCTTGCAGGGGTGAATTCTAGAGTGAATTCTGAATGGAGCCTTCCCATTCAGAGGCAGTCTACCTCTGAATAGTGGATGCTGGGAGAAGAACTGCAGGCAGTCACAGAACATACAAAGATAAGAAGAGCCCTTCTAGATGAGGCCGGGGGTGAAACTCTAATGCAAAATGCCTGTCTTTCCACCGAAAGAACAGAAAAGAGCAGAGGAACGTAAAGTTGTTGGGGGGAGATAATCTATTCATTTGTTGTTGTTGTTCATAAATGAACATGTTTGAAACCCTTTCTTCTTTTCTCAGCACTGTTCCATCTTGGTTGTTATATCACCTGTCACTGGTGTGCTGCTGCTGTAGGTTAGAAAACATTTTTTCCCCCTGAACCCAGGAATCATTTGGAATTATGCATAGCCACAAATGAAAAGGCATAACTCAATGCTGGCTGGCAAATTCATATGCATAGCCACAAATGAAAAGGCATAACTCAATGCTGGCTGGCAAATTCTTTAACCGTCTTAATGGAATAAAAAGGAATACAGTGGTACCTCAGGTTACATACGCTTCAGGTTACAGACTCCGCTAACACAGAAATAGTGCTTCAGGTTAAGAACTTTGCTTCAGGATGAGAACAGAAATCGTGCTCTGGCAGTGCGGCGGCAGCAGGAGACCCCATTAGCTAAAGTGGTGCTTCAGGTTAAGAACAGTTTCAGGTTAAGTACGGACTTCTGGAATGAATTAAGTACTTAACCTGAGGTACCACTGTACAAGGAAAATACACAGCAAAACCAACAAGGCATTAAACAGGAGGATCCTGACGTGCCTTCCCATAATTGTACCAGAAGAGACTTAACCTGTTGAATTTCTGCCTGCTATACAGCACAAGAGCCCTGTTTCCCCCCATGCCAACCAAAGCCTAGGTTGCCATCCTGTACCTGCTTACCTGGGAGTAGGCCCCATTAAGAGACTTCTGAGTAGACATGCCATACCTTTGTAACACAAGTTTTTTAAAACAGTGCCTGGTTGTTAGCTCCCGCACAGAAAGAGGCATGCCTGAGCCTCTTTGTAAAGTTTTCGGATTTGCTTTTTGGTGAGCGAGGGGGATTTTTAAATTAAAAAACCATTCTACTACCTTTATTGTATAGTAGTATTTTCAGAAAGTAACTTCTATTTCTATGGGTTCCAAGCTGTTTTTGGACTATAACTCCCATCATCCCTAGCTAGCAAGACCAGTGGTCAGGGATGATGGGAATTGTAGTCCGAAAAACAGCTGGAGACCCAAGTTTGGGAAACACTGGGTTAGACGCTTGGAAGTCGGAAGACCTTCTCGCTGATCTGGCGTAGATCACTTGAGCTTCTGTCTGCTGTAGATAATGTGTGAACACTGATTATACATATTTTTTTATGTCTTTATACGGCCATTGCATCAATGCTCTGTGCTATCCAAAAAGGAACCTGCTTTGTAGACTGGTCCAGGCTTTGGTGGATGGTGTGGAGGTTGCCGAAATGCAGGTGGAATTTCTCCCCAGGGGCTCCTCCCTGCTTGGCTCCAGGTGATGCAGATGTTATTGATGTGTCTCAGGTAAAGGTCAGGCCTCTGGGGGAGACGAGGCAAGAGAGCTTTGTTCCGAATCAGACACGTGATTGAATTCTGGCACTCTGCAAAAGCACCCATGGCGTTGCGATGCTGCTCGTGTTCCCCAACCTGAAATTATTGCGGGTTGGCATAGAAAGTTGGTGGAGGAAATATGGGAAGGCCGGGAGGGGGGAATGAATGGTTGTGTAATTACAAGTTTGCAACAAAATGTTGCTGCGTTCTGTTCAGCAGCTCTGTTCCTCCTCTCCCTGGTTTTCCACTCTTGACACACACACACACCCCGGCATTTAGCATTCTGTGCTCGTTTGATTTCTCCCCCCCTGCAAACGGGTTTTCCCACCTCCAGATCTTTTTATTGTTACAGAATGGGTATAGCTCAGTGGTAGAGGATCTGCCTTTCATGTTGAAGGCTCCGGGTTCAATCCCAGGGACGTCTGGGAATGTCCCCTGCCTGAAATGATGAGGAGCCTCTGCCTGTCAGTATAGACAATACTAAGTTAGGTGGGCCAAGGAAGTGGAAGATTGGCAACAGAAGGTAATGGAATACGCAGAAATAGCTAAATTAACGGGGGAAATCCGACAACAGGGCGATGAAACATTTCAAAAAGAATGGAAGAAAATTATGCTGTACATAGGAAAGATATGCGTGAAATAGAGAAACCAGTAGAATTGAAACAAACCTCATAATGTGCCATACAAATAACTTGATTGGAAAAATAACAACAATAAGTACAATGCAATTAAAGTAACCAATAGTAGTTGCAAATGATATATGGATAGACAATAAGAATTGTATATATAGGATTTATTCATCTACAGACATTTTATGGACAAATGTGGAAGCAGAATAACTATATGTTGTTGTTTAGTCGTTTAGTCGTGTCTGACTCTTCGTGACTGCATGGACCAGAGCACGCCAGGCACTCCTGTCTTCCACTGCCTCCCACAGTTTGGTTAGACTCATGTTTGTAGCTTTGAGAACACTGTCCAACCATCTCATCCTCTGTCGTCCCCTTCTTCTTGTGCCCTCCATCTTTCCTAACATCAGGGTCTTTTCCAGGGAGTCTTCTCTTCTCATGAGGTGGCCAAAGTATTGGAGCCTCAGCTTCACGATCTGTGCTTTGTTCACGATTACGGACCTTTGTTGGCAAGGTGATGTCTCTTCTTTTTAAGATGCTGTCTAGGTTTGCCATTGCCTTTCTCCCAAGGAGCAGGCGTCTTTTAATTTCGTGACTGCTGTCACCATCTGCAGTGATCATGGAGCCCAAGAAAGTAAAATCTCTCACTGCCTCCAACTATATATAAAATGAATAAAGACAATGCAAAAAATTTAGAGGCGATATAAAGAAGTCAGAAGAAGGAAGGAGGGAAGTCTTCTCTTAGGAGCAAGTCCAAATGTAAAATGTAATAGAATATGTATATGTAATATGAAATTTGTAAAACTAATAAAGATTATATGGGGGGGGGAAGCTAGGTGGGCCCAGGGGTCTGCGGAAATTATAAGGCAGTTTCCTATGTGTGAACTGTGCTACCTTTTAAGATGTGTTAGTTTGCACTAGGGAAGTTTCTGGTGACAGATGTCCACTGCGAGAAGCAATTTCATCTTGTCTTCTTTGCCAACTTCTGTGAATCCTGCTCAGACAGTTACTTTTATCTGTCTTCAAGGGCTGGGTTAGGAAGCTGTGTGTTTCCAGACTCTGGGCTTTGCACAAAGCCAAGGATTAGCTTTGGAAAGGTGGCGGGTCATTAAAAGTCTGCAAGCTTGCCTAACCTCATCTATGCTTGCTGGTCCTCTCCAAACTCCAGAAGTGGTGTTGCTGTTGCTGCTGCTGTTGATTAAATTTGTATACCCACAGGTCTCAGGGCAGTTCACAACGTAAAATCACAATACAGTGGTACCTTGGGTTAAGAACTTAATTCGTTCCGGAGGTCCGTTCTTAACCTGAAACTGCTCTTAACCTGAAGCACCACTTTAGCTAACGGGACCTCACGCTGCCACTGCCTCGCCGCTGCTGCGCAATTTCTGTTCTCATCCTGAAGCAAAGTTCTTAACCCGAGGTACTATTTCTGGGTTAGCGGGGTCTGTAACCTGAAGCATCTGTAACCTGAAGCGTCTGTAACCCAAGGTACCACTGTACAAAAACACAAAATAAACAACAAGACACAATTACCTCATTGTTAAAGGTAAAGGGACCCCTGACCATTAGGTCCAGTCGTGGCCGACTCTGGGGTTGCAGTGCTCATCTCGCTTTATTGGCCGAGGGAGCCGGCGTACAGCTTCTGGGTCATGTGGCCAGCATGTCTAAGCCGCTTCTGGCAAACCACAGCAGTGTACGGAAACGCCGTTTACCTTCCCGCCGGAAGGGTGCCTGTTTATCTACTTGCACTTTGACGTGCTTTCGAACTGCTAGGTTGGCAGGAGCAGGGACCGAGCAACGGGAGCTCACCCCGTCATGGGGATTCGAACCGCCGACCTTCTGATTGGCAAGTCCTAGGCTCTGTGGTTTAACCCACAGCGCCACCCATGTCCCACCTCATTGTTAGGTTGAGCTTAATCTCACCAAAGCTTAGTAGAATTAAATACAGCCTTTTGCTTCTCCAAAGTCCCGTTTTGCTCATGCAAGGGATGCGTTCCACTTTTGTAAGCAGTTGATCTTTTAGTGTGGCTGCACCTGCACTTTGGAACTCCCGGCCGATTGACACCAGGCTGTACTCTTTTTGTCACCTACTAAAAACGTTTTTTTTCCGTAAAGCAAAAGCCCATCCAGACATGTAGAGCATGGAGATAGAGGTTTGCACCTGGTTTTTAGCTCATCGTTGACTTTAACTTTTAAAAAGGGTTTTCAATTGTTGTTTTTCAACGTTTACAGATAATCTCATTGTACAACATTGATTGTATACCACTTTGGGTTTGTTTGTTTTTTTAAAAAGCAACAACACACACAATCAAGTGGCATATTAATTTTATGAAATACAGTGGTACCTCGGTTTACAAACTTCATCTGTCCCTGAAGTCCATTCTTAAACCAAATCCGTTCTTAAAACGAGGCATGCTTTCCCTAGTGAGGCCTCCCGCCGCCGGTGCCCTTCCACTGTTTGGCTTCCATTTGTAGACCGAGGTAAGTTTTGCAAACTGGGGCACTACTTCCAGTTTTGCGGAGTTCATAAACCGAATAGTTCGTAAACAGGACTGTTTGTGAACGGAGGTACCACTGTAAATGAATAAAAGTCAAGTGGGTTGTTTGGTGACTGGGTTTGTTTGTGAGAAGGTGGGGTTAGTCAGGGTTGAGTTTGGGCTCCCAGCAGAGGGGGTGGGGGCAAAAATAGGAGCTCTGAGCCTCAGTCAGAGGATGCTGGGTTTAATTTGGGCCAAAGCTGAAACTGAATTTAAACCCCATAACTATTTGTTGGGTGCCCCCTACTTCAGCGCGGCATGTAAAGTGTGTGGGATCAGGACTCTCCCCTCCCACCCATTAGATTTAGTATAAACATCAGAGAACAAGTTGTGCTATTATAAAGACTAAGGCCTTAGAAGCAAATTATAGAGAATATTGTAGAGATTAAGACTTAAACCATATTTTAACCGCTGCCATAACTGTATTGTTTATCGTTACAGTGGTGCCCCGCAAGACAAATGCCTCGCAAGACGGAAAACCCGCTAGACGAAAGGGTTTTCCGTTTTGGAGGTGCTTCGCAAAAACGAATTTCCGATGGGCTTGCTTCGCAAGACGAAAATGTCTTGTGAGTTTCTGCGGTTTTTTCCCCCTCTCCCCTTTTCCCAAGCCACTAAGCCGCTTATCAGCTGATCCTAAGCCGCTAAGCCGCTTAACAGCTGATCTGCTAAGCCGCTTAACAGCTGATCCGCTAAGCCGCTTAACAGCTGATCCGCTAAGCCGCTAATAGCGCTAAGCCGCTAATGGGCTTGCTTCTCAAGGCGAAAAAACCGCAAGACAAAGAGACTCACGGAACGGATTCTTTTCGTCTTGCGAGGCACCACTGTATATTGATTGATAACTTAAACTTAATTTTATTGTGTTTCTGATTTGTTTAGTGCGGTATGTGAGTCTGGTCTGGGACCGTAATAAATTCAGTTCAAGTTCAAACGTTAAGAACATCGAAAGAGCCCTGCTGGATCAGGTGTTGGACAAAAGATTCCTGCATTTCAGGGGGTAGGACTAGATGACCCTTGTGGTCCCTTCCGACTCTAGGATTCTATGATATTTCCTTGATAATCTCAGGCCAAAGGCCCGCCTAGTCCAGCATCCTGTTCTCCCATTGGTCAAGCAGATGCTCCCGTGCGACGCCCACAAACAGGACCTGAGTTCGATAGTGTTCTCTCTACTTGTCATTTTCAGTAACTGCTACTTAGCGGCAAATATTTCTGGGGTGAGCTGTCCCTGGCAATGAGTGGCAGATTCTGGAGTTAACACCTGCCTGCCTTACAGCTCCTTTAACATGCAAGGGAATCCTCTCTGTGCATGACAGCAGCATCCCTCGCTCTTTCATTAATTAGCATTTCACTCTGGGCAATTCCAAATGGGTTTCCTCTCTGAATCGCAATGCAATCCCACCACAGCCCCAAGAGAGACTTAAAAAGGGAGTGTTTGTGGTTGGGAAAGCCAGGCATTTAAGCTTCTGGCATGGAGTGTGGTGTGTATTTATTTATACCGCTTGTTTTTATTTATGCAACGAGAGAGGAGGGAAAAGGTTGTTGGTGTGGGCATGAGGATGCCCAATTGTCCTTGATTTGATTGGTGTTGTTGTTGTTGTTGTTGTTATTGTTGTTGTTGTTGTTATTGTTATTGTTGTTATTATTAATAATAATAATCACCTCCCCCCTTAATAAGATTTTCAAAAAACAAAATACAATATAAAACCAAACTAATCTAAACAAATATGAAGTGGGGAGGGGAAAGAGTGCAGTGGTACCTCGGGTTACAGATGCTTCAGGTTACAGACTCCACTAACCCAGAAATATTACCTTGGGTTATGAACTTTGCTTCAGGATGAGAACAGAAATTGTGCTTTGGCAGCGTGGCGGCAGCAGGAGGCCCCACTAGCTAAAGTGGTACCTCAGGTTAAGAACAGTTTCAGGTTAAGAACAGACCTCCAGAACGAATTAAGTTCTTAACCCGAGGTACCACTGTAATACAAAGTCCTTTTTCACAGGTAAATCTTAACTTGACCCACACAGAGAAAGGTGAATATATACATTACCAAAAAAATGTTATCGTAGTTAAGCAGACCTTAACCTAATACGGCATTTATCTCTGAATTTGTCCATGGAAGGTCTACATTTGTCCGCAACTTGTTCATGTGTAGTGAGTTTGTACATACCTTCAATCCATTTGTTAAATGGAACTGCATTTTTTATTTTCCCTGTTCATCAATACTTGTCTTTTTGCCGTAGTAAGGAGAGTCCTTTCATATTGTCCCTTTGTTTAGGTTCCATGTATTGGGTGTATAATTCGAAAGGATGTTTTCCTCTGCAAATTTAAGATTATTCCGTACGGGTCGTGTTGATCGTCTCTATTACCTTCCCACATTTATCAATATGGGACATTGTAAAAAAGTATGTTTTAGAGAAGCATTATCCCTGTGACATCTCCATCAGCTAGATATCTTAGGTAGTCTTTTCATAAACAAGGGTAAAGGAGTCCAGAAAGTTCTAAATATTCTTTTTTTGTTGTATGAGTCTGAATTTGAAGTCCAGAGACACCCTTGTTTAGTTTGAGCCAGTAGTGGCTGGTGGGGTGGAAGCCAGGGAGCCCAAGCAGCTCACAGCTCAGGAAGAAAGCCTTAGCGACCCTTGACAGAGGGCCTAGCTCTACCTGGCCTTCCTTGGAAGGCAACTTTTAACCTAACCAGAAAATATGTATGTGCATTATAATGCAACATTTGCTCCATACACTTTAAAAGCACTGTAATGCTCCTGTAAACAGTCATAGTTCCCCCCAGAGAATTCTGGGAGCTGCCTTTCCTTACGCTTGCAGAGAGTCGTTAAAAAAGCCCTGTTCCTCTCCCAGAACTACATTTCCCAGAGTTCTCTGTGAAGAGGGACTAATTGTTAAACAATTATGGAAGCGATAGCTCTATGATGGGGCCTATTGGGGCCTCGCGACAAATTTCCGCACCCTTAACAGCTATGGCTGCCCCCAGAGAATTCTGGGAGTTGGCGTTCTTTCAGATTAGGAGAGCCCCAACTCCCAGAGTTATCTGGGATGAAGAGAAGATCTATGATTTAACCTCTCTGGGGACTATAGCTTTAGGAGAGGAACAGAGTGGGGGGGGGTCCCTAAATATTTCTTGGCACCTTTAAACTACAGCTCCCAGAATCCTTTGGGGGAAGCCATGAGGTATCATAGTGCTTTAAATGAATGTTGTAGATGTGGCCTTCCACTCTGCTCCCTCTTCCCCTGCTGCCAACTTAGCATCAGGGAAGACTAATTAGGTACCTCTGGACTTAGGATGGGGTTGCCATGGAAACCTGGTGGCAACGCTCACAAGTTGTTGGGTGGGGTAGGAGAGAGCCCGTCTCCGAGAAATAGATCCATTCTGTTGTTTGTGGTAGATGGAGGACGGATGTCAAGAGAGATCAATGGCATTCCCCCCCCCTGTAGGTTTCTGTGTGTATGTAATGGAGCCCCAGGCAGGAAGGGCTGAGTTGCTGGCTGGCGGTTGGCCCAAGGCCTCTGGCTCCCTTTAAATAGACTACAGCTGCCTTGCAGATAGGCAGGCACGAAAACTTCCCAAGCAGGGAGCCCAGACGCGACTCTTGGTCACGATGATGGCAGAGGGTGGGAAATAATAGTCTGCATTTCCCACACACAATCCCATTAATATACCTGCAGGAAATCTCGACTCCCCCCCTCCTCTCCAGTGGGGAATATTTCCTGCAGGTGTATTAACATGATTATCTGTGAGAAACGCAGGTTGTAATTAAGCATTGGTTTCCTATACACACAATGGAAGATCTCCACCTTATTGGCCAGCAGTTATTCTCCCTGCTCTGTGGGGACAAAGGTTGCCTAAGAGCCCACTTGAATCGAGTCCCCGCTGTCTCTTGCCCTACATCCTGTTTCTCACACTGGTCCTCCGGCCCGATGTCTCCAGGAAATGGACAAGTAAAGACTATTGAGGTGAAGAAGAAGGGGGCAGAGGCCGGAGAGAGAACTGTGAGTTGGAAAGGGTGTCTTTTCTTTCCATCTTCTTCAGTATCCGCTAGGAAACACGCCAAACTTTGGTACTTGGGACTGGGTATGGACTGTGTGGCTGCCTGCTGAATGGGACACAGATATGGGCAGTTTTGAGGGTTCTGCGGAGAGCGGGGGGTGGTAGATGGGGGGGGGCTATGAGTGACAGCCAGGAGGCTGAGAGGGAAGGTGCGTCCAAAGTCAATAACTGAATATTGGTTTATATTTATTAGTCATTTTGTAATTACTATTTGTAATTTTGTAACATTTTTATAAGCTAACTATGCAATTTTTAATACTTGTTGCTTTGGTTGTCTGTTGTTGCTTTAGTCGGTACATTGCTTAGAATTACACACACACACACACACACCTTTTTTTCTGGGGGTACACATGCCCCTAAACATTTTGTGAATCTAAGTTTGGCCTCATTGAGGGGCAGTATTTCAATATGAGTAGGAAAATGAGAGTACTGTGTTTGTGTGTACATATATACATATACATACATACATACATATACATATACATATACATATACATATACACTTACATGCACCCACACATACACATATATACATATATATGAATGTATATATATGTATATGTGGGGCAGTATAGAAAAAGTGTAAATAACAATAACAATAATTATCCAGTATAGCCCCAAGTTAAGGTCACTTAAGGTTGACCCCAGTGCTTTTTTTCTTAAAAAATGTTTAGGGATGTTCTCATTTTGACTCAAGAAAATCAGCATTTTATAGTCCAAATTGGGAGAAACAAATACAGCAAATGGACAAAAGTAGAAAAAGTCACAAAAAATTTAGGGGGGAATGCTTACCCCTGCATACCCCCCCCCCCGAAAAAAACCACTGCTTGAACCTATCCACTCACAAAAGGGAGGTATTGACACATCTTGAGGGAATCCCCAGAAGAACAAAAGAGAGAGAGAGAGAAAGCGGAAAAAACTTTTCGTGGAAAAAAATCCTAAACTCAGTGAGGATTCATCATTCTCAATGTCCATTGAATGTTAAGTATCTGCTGGGGAGAAACTGGGGGAGGACGGAATGGAGTATCGTGGAGTGGGGCACGGCTGGGTGACTGGCAGACATCCTTTTACAGGATGCCCCATACTGCGATGACATTCTGCTGCCAGCCCCATCTCTTCTAACCCTTGCCGTTTTCTCCCTTCCCTCCCCCCCCGCCAGCTCTTCGTGATCGACAATGGTGCCGACGACTGGCGGATCGCCATGACCTACGAACGTATCCTCTACATCAGCCTGGAGATGTTGGTGTGCGCCATTCACCCCATCCCTGGGGAGTACAAGTTTTTTTGGACGGCCCGACTGGCCTTCTCGTACACGCCTTCGCGGGCGGAGGCGGACGTGGACATTATCCTCTCCATCCCCATGTTCCTGCGTCTCTACTTGATCGCCCGGGTCATGCTATTGCACAGCAAACTCTTCACGGACGCTTCGTCCCGCAGCATCGGGGCCCTCAACAAGATCAACTTCAACACTCGCTTCGTCATGAAGACCCTCATGACAATCTGCCCCGGGACTGTCCTCCTGGTCTTCAGCATCTCCTTGTGGATCATTGCTGCCTGGACGGTGCGTGTGTGTGAGAGGTGAGCTCGCGAGTCGCGCACGGAGACGCAGGGGGTGTGCCGTAGGGAGGTGCCTCTTGTGTGTGTCCGGCTGGGGGCTGATGGGAGTTGGGATCCAGGAATATTCATTGAACTACAACTCCCATCACCCCTGTCTCTTGGCCGTGCTGTCTGGGACTTATTGGAATTGGGATCCAGGAATATTCAATGAACTACAACTCCCATCATCCCTGTGTATTGGCCATGCTGCCTGGGGCTGATGGGAGTTGGGATCCAGGAATATTCATTGAACTACAACTCCCATCATCCCTGTCTATTGACCGTGCTGTCTGGGGCTGATGGGAGTTGGGACCCAGGAATATTCGTTGAACTACAACTCCCATCACCCCTGTCTATTGGCCGTGCTGTCTGGGACTTATGGGAGTTGGAATCCAGGAATATTCAATGAACTACAACTCCCATCATCCCTGTCTATTGGCCGTGCTGTCTGGGACTTATGGAAGTTGGGACCCAGGAATATTCGTTGAACTACAACTCCCATCATCCCTGTCTATTGGCCATGCTGTCTGGGACTTATTGGAGTTGGAATCCAGGAATATTCATTGAACTACAACTCCCATCATCCCTGTCTATTGGCCGTGCTGTCTGGGGCTGATGGGAGTTGGGATCCAGGAATATTCATTGAACTACAACTCCCATCATCCCTGTTTATTGGCCTTGCTGTCTGGGGCTGATGGGAGTTGGAATCCAGGAATATTCATTGAACTACGACTCCCATCATCCCTGTCTATTGGCCGTGCTGTCTGGGGCTTATGGGAATTGGAATCCAGGAATATTCAATGAACTACAACTCCCATCACCCCTGTCTATAGGCCGTGCTGCCTGGGGCTGATGGGAGTTGGAATCCAGTGAAATTTGGAGGCCTATAGGTGCGACCACTCCTGCCAAGGGCCTATATTTGTGTGAGGAGGGGAAAGGTTATTCTATGAGCTAGAAAGATGGATGTTGGTAAATCATTCCTCTGCAACCTGGGCCATTCTGCACTATACAATTCAGGCACATTGACAGCCATTGTTTCTCACAAGGATTTTGGGGAACTGCCATTTGTTAAGGGCACTGAGAGTTCCCTATTCCCTTCACAGAGTGGCAGTTCCTAGAGTGGTTTTAACCACCCGTCCTTCTTCCCAGGGAACTCTGGGAATTGTAGCTCAGGTGTGTGGGGGATAAGGGGCCTCCTAACCCTCCCTTGACAAACAACAGCTCCCATGGTGCTTTCGGTGAAGCCGTGATTGTTCAAAGTAGTACGGTACTGCTTTGAATGCGTAGTGCCGACGGGGGGCTTACTCGCCTGCCCTAGGCACCTGAAACTCTTATGATAGCACTTTGTCGTGGCTTTTCCTGTAGAATCCTGGGAGCTGTAGTTTGTTAAGGATGCTGCGAGTTGTCAGGAGATCCGTACTCCTGTCCCAGAACTACAGTTCCCAGAATTCTCTGGGAGGAAGGCTTGATTGTTAAACCACTGTGAATTGTATTTCTGTGAGGGGAATACAGAGGTCTCCCAACAACTCTCAGCACTTTTAGCAAACCACAGTTCCCAGGATTCTTTGGGGGAAGCCATGACTAGTAAGGTGAAGGTAAAAGGACCCCTGACCATTAGGTCCAGTCGTGACCGACTCTGGGGTTGCGGCACTCATCTTGCTTTATTGGCTGAGGGAGCTGGCATACAGCTTTCGGGTCATGTGGCCAGCATGACTAAGCTGCTTCTGGTGAACCAGAGCAGCGCACGGAAACGCCGTTTACTTTCCCGCCAGAGCAGTACCTATTTATCTACTTGCACTTTGACGTGCTTTCGAACTGCTAGGTTGGCAGGAGCAGGGACCGAGCAACGGGAGCTCACCCCGTCGCGGGGATTCGAACCGCCGACCTTCTGATCGGCAAGCCCTAGGCTCTGTGGTTTAACCCACAGCGCCACCCAAGCCCCAGGATTCCCAGGGTTCTCTGGGGAAAGCCATGGCTAGTACCAGTGCTTTATTGATATGGTTTTGTGTGTGCCAGCATGCAGCTCTGCCACCCAGCAACTACAAAAAGGCAACATTTGTGCACTCCCTTTGTTTCGTTGCTTTGCATAAGTTCTGCTGGGTTTTTTTTGCTACTCACAAAGGGATAAGGGCATGGAAAGGAAGAGCTGTGGTTCATGGGTAGAGCGCTTGCATGCAAAAGAACCTAAGAAGAACTCAAAGCCCATATAGTCCACTGTTCTCACAGTGGCCAAACGCATGCTCGGGGGAAACATGCAAGCCGAACCCGAATACAATAACACTTTGCACTTCTGTGGCTTCCACCAGCTTCTTGGGCTTGCCGATTGGAAGGTCGGCGGTTCGAATCCCCGGGACAAAGTGAGCTCCTGTTGCTCTGTCCCAGCTCCTGCCAACCTAGCAGTTCGAAAGCACGCCAGTGCAAGTAGATAAATAGGTACCGCTCTGGCGGGAAGGTAAACTGCATTTCCGTGTGGTCTGGTTTTCGTCACGATGTTCTGCTGTGCCAGAAGTGGTTTAGTCATGCTGGGCACATGACCCGGAAAGCTGTCTGTGGACAAACGCCGGCTCCCTCGGCCTGAAAGCGAGATGAGCGCCAGAACCCCATAGTTGCCTTTGACTGGGCTTAACCCATCCAGGGGTCCTTTACCTTTACCTTTTTTCCTTATTCCGAAGCACGGCTGTCTCTGACTGTGGAGGCAGAGCACAACCATTGATTGATTGATCTTTATTACGGCCATTGGCCCATTACACGACAGTTTCCCATACCGACATATTATACTTAAACCTCCAAATTTAAAATCGCCAAAACTTACAAAAGACAAACAGTAACCGAAGCAAAACAAAAACAAAAACCACCATCATACAAACAGAACCCACCATCATACATTACAATAATTTTGTAACCTATACATCGCCCTCTGCTCATAAATTAATCAGGGATATCAATGGTGATATCGCCTAAAACATAGATCATGGTTTAAAACAATGGTGATATCACCTAAAACACAGGTCATGGTTTAAAGGGGTTGTCCGAATCACACAGGAGACCGTTTCTCTTCTTTAGGGATAGGACGCTGATCAGGAATCTGGCAACCATGAGTGATTTTAGGGGGTCATCATCAATTAGTAGGTATCTCAGTTTGGCTTCAATCGTATCATCGGCAATTCCCTTAAGATATTGAGCAAGAAACTTGCTCCTGGCCGGTAAGTGAAAAGCACAGTCAAAAATTATGTGATGCAACGATTCGGGTGCCCCACTATTACAATCACATAAGAGCGATATCTGTCCATTGGAGAATCTATTTCTCAGCACGTTCGATGGAAAGGTGTTGAATCTTGCCTTTACAAAGACATATCTATGAGCTGAGGAAGTTAAGGAATTCAAATAGTTTGGGAGCCTTAAGAGGGGTAATAAACCAAGATTTAGAGGTGAGCAGGTACCATTGCCCAAGATCATTTTCTGCTGTAAGTCCATCTCCTCTAGCTTACAGGTTACTGTTCTTTTAGCTGGGACTATATCCTGCGCTAGTAATTTGGATGGGGAGATTCCCATTGCCGTTATTTTCAGCTGTAAATTTTTTACCCATGGGCTCTGGAAATCATCTCTCCACATACAATGTATCAAGTACAAGTTTGGGAGGTAGAGCACAACCATTGTGGAAATCATCATCATCATCATCATCAATTTTTATTTGTAACCCCCCCTCCCCAGCTGAGCCATGCTCAGAGCAGCTAACATCATAAAAACAACACAATATGCATAAAAACAGACATTGTTAATTAAAATACATCTCAAAATTAATTCAGTCAAGTTAAAATCTGGGCAGGTGGCAATTACAGTGGTACCTCAGGTTACATACGCTTCACATTACATACACTTCAGGTTACAGACTCCACTAACCCAGAAATATTACCTCGAGTTAAGAACTTTGCTCCAGGATGAGAACAGAAATCGTGCTCTGGCGGCAGCAGGAGGCCCCATTAGCTAAAGTGGTGCTTCAGGTTAAGAACAGTTTCAGGTTAAGAACGGACCTCCAGAACGAATTAAGTACTTAACCCGAGGTACCACTGTATCAGGTTGGAATTGAGAGTGGTTAAAGCTGGTCCCATGCCCAATGCCCAGCATTCCCAGATTGGGCTGGAAAAGACTCCTGTTTGGGAAAGCTCTGGAGAGCAGCTGTCAAGTCAGTGCAGGTCAAGGGTAGCCAACTTGGTGTTTCAGACTGCAACTCTGATTATACCTGACCCTTGTCAGTGCTGGCTAGAGGTTGGCAGGAGTTGGAGTCCAATCAGTGGCGTAGCGTAGGTTCTCAGCACCCGAGGCAAGGCAAGTAATTTGCGCCCCCTAACCTGTGGATTTTAGCACTCGAGTCTCTTCTGCGCCCCCCCCCCAGATGTTGCGCCAGGTGCACCCCCCACGCTACGCCACTGCTCCCACCACAAGTCTTCAGGACTGACATCCGAAGGCTGGCGCGGGGAGAAGGTCTCTCCGCCCCACCGCCAGGCTTCGGAGCATCCTTCCGAAGCCTGGCGGCGGGAGGAGGTCTCTTCGCCCCACCGCCAGCCTTCGGAGGAGGTCTGAGGACAGTGGGGAAGACGCGCTGCGCTTCCCCGCTGTCCCGGAGATTTCCCTATGGACTTTCGTCTTGCGAAGGGCCGGCCAAACGCGCCCCCCCCCAATGTTGCGCCCGGTGCGGCCGGCACCCCTGGCACCCCCCACGCTACGCCACTGAGTCCAATGACATTTGTGTTTATTCAGATTCAGCTCCTTTTCTCCGTCAACCACTCATGGGCCCATCGGTTCCCCAGCCAAAATTGGGTAGCATTTGTTGGCCGGACCTTCCTGTCACAAAACCTCTGCCACAGAGAGAGGTGGCATTGCCCGGCGACAGATGACTCAGGACGAACCAGCTGCCTCCGATTGGCAGGAGAGGCCTCTGGCGAGCAGAGCACGAGTCAGGCGACCCCCGCCTTCAGCCGTCAGCCTGGTTCACGTTTTGACAGGGGATCGGTTTAAAGCGGCAACTGCGTTTCTGCTCTTTTCACCCGTCCCCAGAAAACCTCAGCCACCCACCCACCCAAAAAAGACCTGTTGCCACGGGCAAAAGTCAACCCGCAGTTGAAGAAGACAAAAAACCAAAAACCTCCCAAAGATGCGAGATTGTGTGTGCCAGTCTCCCAACCGTTTGCGAGGCTGGGTGCCAAGGAAGAGTCACCACTGGTGGGCATTCCTGCAAAAATAATAATTAAGGGAAAGGACTGACTAAGCCTTGCCCCCACCCCAAACGCCCACGACCTCATTAGTGCCTGGCAAGCGATGGGAGCGGCTTAGAGGGTGGAATATACCCCTGTTGCCAGGCTCCCTAGCAGCCAGGCTCCCTGGGAAGTGGATGGAGAAGGGAGAGAAGAATGAAAGACTCAGCGAGCGGCGGATCTTTGCCAAGGTGGGGGAGGTTGGCAGGATGCCAGCGGGTGCCCTGCGGAACGCCAGATGCCAACAATTCTCTAGCTGCCAGCTTCTTTTACTCCCCCTTCGCCTTCCACACTGAGTAATCCGGTCCACCATAATTCCACGTGTGTGCGTTTAAGAAGAAGAAGAAAAACGATTCATTCTCCACATTCTATCTATCTATATCTATATCTCTATCTATCATCTATCTATCATCTATCTATCTATCCATCATCTATCTATCTATCTATCTATCTATCTATCTATCTATCTATCATCTATCCATCTATCTATCTATCTATCTATATCTATCTATCTATCTATCATCATCTATCCATCTATCTATCTATCTATCTATCTATCTATCTATCTATCTATCTACAGTGGTACCTCGGGTTAAGTACTTAAATCGTTCCGGAGGTCCGTTCTTAACTTGAAACTGTTCTTAACCTGAAGCACCACTTTAGCTAATGGGGCCCCCCGCTGCCGCCGCAGCACAATTTTTGTTTTCATCCTGAGGCAAAGTTCTTAACCCGAGGTAATATTTCTGGGTTAGCAGAGTCTGTAACCTGAAGCGTATGTAACCCGAGGTACCACTCTATCTATCTATCTATCTATCTATCTATCTATCTATCTATCTATCGATCTAATCTGTACCCTGCCTTTTTTCTGCAAAGAGCTTGAGGTGGCCTACGTGGCTCTCCCCCTTCTCATTTAATCTCTATGACAACCCTTTGAGGTAGGTTAGGCTGAGAGGGCACAGGGACTGTCTTAAAGTTACGCCCAGCGAACTTTTGTGGATGAGATGAAGGTTTGAACCCTGGTCTCCCGGGTCCTAGTCAGGTTGGATAGCTCAGTTGGTTTGAGCGTGGTGCTGATACCGTTGAGGTTGCGGGTTCGATCCCCGCAGGAGGCAGCTGCATATTCCTGCATTGCAGGGGGTCGGATGAGATTATACTTAGGGTCCCTTCCAACTCTGATTCTAGTCTGATGCTGTAACCACCACACCATGCTAGCTCCCCAGTGGATAATGTCTACCTGCGCTGTAAGAGGCAGTGGTATGCTGGGCATTGCAGGTGGGGTGTGTGTTGTGCTCATGTCCTGCTTGCAGGCTTTCCAAGAGGCAACTGGTTGGCCACTGGGAGAACTGGATGCTGGGACTAGATTGGCCATTGGCCTAATCTAGAAGAGCTGATCTAGGTTCTTAGGAAGCTCCTTAAGGGTCAACATCAACACAACAGTCATTTCGCAGATGCAGTTCATGGGCATGTGTTGTTGTTGTTGTTGTTGTTAAAGGTAAAGGGACCCCTGACCATGAGGTCCAGTCGTGACTGACTCTGGGGTTGCGGCGCTCATCTCGCTTTATTGGCCGAGGGAGCCGGCATACAGCTTCCGGGTCATGTGGCCAGCATGACTTAAGCCGCTTCTGGTGAACCAGAGCAGCGTACGGAAACGCCGTTTACCTTCCCACCAGAGTGGTACCTATTTATCTACTTGCACTTTGAGGTGCTTTTGAACTGCTAGGTTGGCAGGAGCAGGGACCGAGCAACGGGAGCTCACGCCGTCGCGGGGATTCGAACCACGGACCTTCTGATCGGCAAGTCCTAGGCTCTGTGGTTTAACCCACAGCGCCACCCGCGTCCCATTTAGGACGCCCATTTAGGCTTCATTCCTGATGGTGAACAAACAGCAATCTTCAATCAGGACTACACCTGGTAGGAAGCAGATGCTCCACCAGTGAACTACATCCCTTCTGAGGAACATAGGGATCTGCCTTCTACTGAGTCCACCCAACTCAGCATTGTCCACACTGACTGGCAGCGTCTCTCCAGGGTTCCAGGCAGGGACACTTCCCAGCCCTACGTGACAATGCTGGGGATTTTCCCCCATGCAAGGACCTTTTGCACGCAAGTCAGATGTCGTACCACAGGTAGAGATGCAGCTGCAAGGAAAGGGTCAAGTTAAACACAGACACCCCTTTCTACCTCTGTTTCTCTGCTTGCAAGGGGTCGATCTGTTCAGCGGTAGGGGAGGGGTGGTGTTTAACTTGACCCTCATCTCTTCCTCTTTGCAAAGGGATGTGTGGACAGCCTAGCTCTAGGAGTCTAGCATGCAGAATCCTTGCTCTTTTTCCTTGGAAAGGAACCCTCACCCACTCAACACGCAGTGTGGAGAGAAACCGTTTGTCGGGTGACAGTGTGCATGTGTGTGAGAATATGCATGCGCACGCCAAGGGTCCAGATGTTTTCACCGAAAGCAGGAACAGCTCACATGAGAGCAACAACTGGCCTCCAACCAGACTCCCCCAAATAAAAAACTCCCAAAGGGACGGAACAGAAATTTGGCCGCCGGTGCCAAGTGCAGATATCATCTGCTCTCTGTGGACACCCAATCTTGTTTGTTTCCTTGGTTGTCCTCCCCTCTTCCTCCCCACACCCAGCAAGAGGGAGGAGTAGGGAGGGAGGGAGTTTCCTTCCCTGGCTGTGGTACCCCAAATTAACGAATCTGCTAAGCGCTGCTAAACAGGGCAAGGGTGGCTCAGTCGAGGAGGCCTCTGTTCTGACTGTCACTGTCTGTTGTTTTGTGTTTTAAAAAAGGAAAATACAGTGGTACCTTGGGTTAAATATGCTTCAGGCTGCATACGCTTCAGGTTACAGACTCTGCTAACCCAGAAATAGTGCTTCAGGTTAAGAACTTTGCTTCGGGATGAGAACAGAAATTGTGCTCTGGAGGCCCCATTAGCTAAAGTGGTGCTTCAGGTTAAGAACAGTTTCGGGTTAAGAACAGACCTCCGGAACAAATTAAGTACTTAACCTGAGGTACCACGGTAGAGAGATGGAGGGCATAGAAAACAGGTGGGGTGGTGGGGAAGGGGTTAAGATAACCGCCACTCGAATTGGGGGGGGGGAGAGAAAGGGTTACTTAACCACTACCCAGAGAGGAGTGTATGAGGGATGGGGTGAAGTTAACCACCCCTTGAATGGGTGTATGTGAGGGAAGGGGTTCAGTTAACCACCACTCGAAGGACAGGTGAAGGAGGAGGCAGAGGGTTTAGTTAGCCACCCCCCCTTCCTGCCTGCGGTTTTCCCTCTACTAAAAATACCCTTCCGCTGTGCTATGGCATTATTCAGCAGATACAGAGCTGGGAACCGGCACCCATGCTTGGAATAAATGTGCAGTTAGAGAGAGATGTACAAACACTCTCTCTCACTTTCTCTCTCTCACACACTGAGCCTTGGTGTTCACAAACAGCCTTGTACAGGAGTTGCATGTGGAAGAATCGTGAGGAGTGGGGGGCAGATAGCACGCACATGGGGTGCAGGCGGGACTCCCTGGCAACCGGGGAAGAGAACCAGGAATAATCACCTGCCTTGCAGAGTAGCTCTAATTTAGAAAATGGGGAATGAGCAGGGATGCGGCGGGGACAAAAAGGCATGTGTCGATCGGTTTTTAAAACCCCGTTCTGCTCAAGGGATCTCTCTTTTGAGTTGCTGGAGGCGGCTGGCACTGGCCGGCACTCTGGCACCACATTTCCTTATGCGCCCCCCCCCAGGCATGCGCCCCCCCGTTCATTGCCCCACCCACCCACTCACTTGCAGAATCATGGCTTAGCAGCAGAGCTGGTCCTGCAGGAGATCCCAGCTTCAATCCCCAATGGCCTCTCCAGGTCAGGTTAGGAAACCCTGCTTGCAACCCCGGGGAGCTGCTGCCAGTCAGTGCGGACCATGCTGAGCTGGATGGACCGGTCCTCTGACGCAGTGTAGCGCATGACTAGCTCAGCGGTAGAGCGTCGGTTGGCTGCAGGTCCAGCAATCTCTAAGTAGGGCTGGGAATGCCCTTCATCTGAAACTTTGGAGCGCTGCTGCTGGTCAGTGTAGACAGTATGGAGCTAGATGGACTCAGTATAAAAGCAGCTCCCAATTCTCTTTAAAATCAGCTGTTGGTGCAAAAACATGAGGGCTGGTATCTTTGTAGGAAGGGGCTTGTGAATAGGGTGTACTGGGGGGGGGGGAGTAGCTTGGATCCTGGCCAGCTTTCTGGTTGCCCCTCATTTTTAAAGGGTAGAAAGGCAGTGGGTGCTGCAACAAAATGTTTCAGCAGGAAATGTTCCTGCCCAGGGTGCCAGCCACTTATCGCTGCCATTTTATCCTCTTCTCTTTCCCCTATGAATCCATCAGTCTTCTGTGCCTGCTGAACATGCTCAGTCCTCATTGGTTTGCTTTTTTGGAGGGGGGGTTCTCCTCCTTGTAGAATTCCTTCCAATTTCATTTTTGTACTGTTGCAAAATTTGGGGTTTCCCTCAAACCGCTGCGGTTTCTCTTGTACCTAGTGCTGCTTTGGCTACATGAGGATACAGCTGGCGGAATGAATTTGCTTATTAATATATAGCAGCGGGGGTGGGGGGACCTTTCCCAAAGCCCAAGAGCGGCATTCCACCCCCTTTTTTAAAATTTTCCATTTTTCATACTTTACTGTCAAATATTCTTTCCATATAGCCTTCCAAGGCATTCGGAATACATCCACTATTGCTGCGTATCCATATATTAATTCACCCTACTTTCCCCCTTCCAGTCTTCCTTTGTATTTGTTGTTCAGAGGATTACCCCTATTTGTAGTTTTGATTTAGCATCGACTCCCCAAAAGTTTCCCCGTTAGCCCTTCATTTGTTTTCCACCCTGATTCCTTATTTTGGCTGTTGTGCTCGTGAGTTTGGCATCTTCTGTCAATTCATACAGCCATTGTTCTTTTGTTGGTGTTTGTTTTCCTTTCCAACTTTTAGCATGCACTATTCCAGCCGCCGCTGTTGCATAAAGAAATAAATTGAGTACCCTCGAGGGGAGCTCATCACCAATTATTGCTAATAGAAAGGTTTCTGGTTTCTTTGGAAATGCATTTAAAAAAAATAAAATTAAAAAAGCTCACCATAGACCATCTCTTAGTATTTGGCGGCATAGTATTTGCCACCACCTATGTATAATAATAATAATAATTTTTTATTTATACCCCGCCCTTCCCTGTTAAAAAACCGGGCTCAGGGCGGCTAACAACAAACTTAAAACACTTAATTATAAAAGCAGCATTAAATACAGGATAAAAACATGAATAACAATAAAATTCAAAATTCAAAAATCAATTTAGGGGAAATAAGCATTAGATATGTATGAAAGATCCCTCAATCTCTTCACATTTCCAACACAGTTTGGACCCTCTCTTTTCATTTTAACCAATTGACTGGGCGTCAGATACCAACCATAGAGACTTTTTTGTATGCTTTCCTTTATCAAATAGCAGTCCAGAAAGTTTATGGTTTTGTTCCAGGGCTTTTCCCAGGCTATGATTTCGATGTTATACCCCAGGCATAGGCAAACTCCGGTCCTCCAGATGTTTGGGACTACAATCCCCATCATCCCTGACCACTGGTCCTGTTAGCTAGGGTTGATGGGAATTGTAGTCCCAAACATCTGGGGGGCCGGAGTTTGCCTATGCCTGTTATACTTGATACCTATAGCCCAGTGTACCATTGCGCCGGAGGCCTGCATTCCCACCTGGGCAACATTCTGGGGGCCACATGCCACTGACGGTCAGGACCGGGGCAAAAGTGGGCAGTTCAGTGAATATAAATAAAACAATAATAGATTGTAGGCAGGGCCAGCCACAACAGTTTTATAATCTCCACACCCGCCTTTGAAGTTATATCTGTCATCTATTTCTCAGCTTGGTTTCAGTGACGTGCTGGCAGACATCCTTGAGACTTCTCTTTTTATTCGTGAGCGCCTCTTGAGGATGTGCAGAGCGCACACCGGACTGCCTTGTTTCTGTGCTTGGTTTAGGGTGGACGGCTAGCGGTCGTGGGAACTGCATTTCCAATCACACTTGAAACCATCAACGCCTCCCCCCTGGAAAACGAATGACTTCCCTGTGGGATCAGAATATTTGGGGAGAGAGCGGTTGTATCCTATGCTAAGCCCTCCTCCGAGTTAGACCCATTGAAATGAACAAGCAAACTGAGGCCCCCTTGTGCCTACTTGTGAGTAGGATTACACCCCGGGCCTCTTTCAGACGGGGAGGCAAGCAATCCTTCCTTCTCTGCTTCTACAAAGGCTGTGGGTTGATTTGAAATGGATAAGGGGAATTTATTTGACTCATGGGCGCCACCTGCTGAGTCCTAGTTTCTTTCCTCCGCTTAGCCAGAGTCTATCAGCCACAGAGGATTGCTTTTGGAGTGGGGGGGGCGGCGGCGGCGGCGCTGCTTTCCGAAGGGACTCCTGCTAAGCTTGCTGGGTTTTAAGCCGGGAGAGCACTTCTGATGCCAGGCAGGGCTGTGACTTGAAAACGAGCTGCACAGAAGCAGATAGCTCCTGAGCATGCACAGAGTACTGACAAAACTGCTACCCCTACCCCCACCCCTTGGAGCTGGGGTGCTTGGATTTCCATGTTTTGCCAGGTGTAGAATGTCATTCTCATAGGGCTTGTATGAATGCCTTTGATTACTGTTTGCAGGGGGAGGTCCTGTTGTGCAGGCTTCCCTGCTGGGGCATCTGGTCGGTTATTGCGGGGTCAGGATGCTGCGGTCGACAGATCCCTTTATTTAGCCATGTCACGCAGGGCTTTTCTTACCATAGAGAATAAGGCTACCGGTGACTATTCGCGGTGATGATTCAGTCGTGCTTCTGAATGCCAATTGCTGGGAAGCTCAGGAGAGGAGAGCTCTCTTGAGCTCAGGTTCTGTTTGCATTGGGTTGGCTGCTGTTAGGACAGGAAGCAGGAATAGATGGACCATTGGTCATCTCCGGCAGGACCCTTCCTGGGTTCTTCTGCAAACAGTCTTAAGACTGAGCTGCTTCTCTTGAATGAATTTTATTATTTGGGTCACAGAACAGGTCCAGCCCACATACAATATCAAGGAAGTCATAAAACACAATAGGGATACATTTGAATTTGCAGTTAGGTATAACAGGGACGGGACGCGGGTGGCGCTGTGGGTTAAACCACAGAGCCTAGGGCTTGCCGATCAGAAGGTCGGCGGTTCGAATCCCCGCAATGGGGTGAGCTCCCGTTGCTCGGTCCCTGCTCCTGCCGACCTAGCAGTTCGAAAGCACGTCAAAGTGCAAGTAGATAAATAGGTACCGCTCCGGCGGGAAGGTAAACGGTGTTTCCGTGCGCTGCTCTGGTACGCCAGAAGCGGCTTAGTCATGCTGGCCACATGACCCGGAAGCTGTACGCCGGCTCCCTTGGCCAATAAAACGTGATGAGCCCGGCAACCCCAGAGTCAGCCACGACTGGACCTAATGGTCAGGGGTCCCTTTGCCTTTACTTATAACAGGGACAATACAGATATAGCAACAGTTAAAAATATATATAAATTAAAACTTAGTCACTAACATATAACCTAAAATTATCATTTAAAACCTTAATCATTATGATAGCACAGCTTGTTCCCTAAGTTTTATGGCAATCGCACGGAATTTGGCTACCCTTAACGTGATCTCAGGATCCTTGTCGTCTCCCAGGATTTTAGACATGGAAGTTCGGATTCGTTTGGAGATTTTTGCATAGCAGGGGTAAGAAATACCGAGTGTATATCCCCGTAGAAACGGCAGCGTAACAAGGCATGAGAGACAGTTTCTACCTCCGTCAAGCCGCAGGGGCAGAATCGTTCTGCGTATGGTTTACCCTCAAATCTGCCCTGCAATAAGGCAGGTGGCAGCACGTTGAATATAGCGAGGGTAAATGACCGTCTGTATTTACCGCATTTTTCGCTCCATTGGACGCACCGGACCATAGGAGGGGGAGAACAGGGAAATTTTTTTTTTCTTGTTCTCCCCCTCTAAAGCAAGGTGCGTTCAAGGTAAATTCACCAGAGCTTGTGGGGCTGGCGGTGGAAGGAAGCGCTGCTTTCCCCCACCGCCAGCCTCAAAGATCCCTGAAGCCTTTGGAACGCAGCGCCCCGCTGCCCTACAGAGGTTTGCGCGCAGCCGTCCCCAAGCTAGAGCAGCGAGATGGAGCCCTCCCTCTCGCTGTTCTGGCTTGGGAAAAGCCTTGCTAGCTTCTGCAGGACAGCGGGGTGAAGGCACCCCGCTGCCCTGGAGAGGTTTGCGCGCAGCCGTCCCCAAGCTAGAGCAGTGAGAAGGAGCCCTACGCAGTGCTCCGTCTTCCTGTTCTGGCTTTGGGCTTAGCGGCGCAGCCTGCATTCGCTCTATAGGACGCATACACATTTTCCCTTAATTTTTGGAGGGGGAAATGTGCGTCCTATAGAACGAAAAATACGGTAGGTATTTGTGTGAGCTGCTTTTTCCCCCTTCCAGTGCCATTGGAGGGTGAACCTGGGGGCCTTCTGAAGGCAGGGCAAGTGCCCTACCCCCAAGCTGTGGTGCTTTCCTTAAACGTAACAGCAAGACTGCGGTTCTCATGGTTCTGAACAAGGGGCTGCTTTAAACAGGGATTTGAATAGTTGCCCCATAGCAAATTGGACCATTGGCCCATCTAGTTCAATGCTGTCTACACTGACCGGCAGTGGCTCTCCAGGGTTTCAGGCGGGTCTCTCTCCCAGCCTTGCCTGGAAGGATGCCATCAGGGACTGAACCCAGGACCTTCCGCGTGCAAAGGAGATGCTCTGCCACTGACCTGTTGAACTCCACTGCCGTCAGGGGTCTTTTTAACTGGAGATGTGGGGAATTGAAGCCAAATAATTTCTTGGGCTCCATGATC
Source organism: Podarcis vaucheri (assembly GCF_965113315.1). Classification (NCBI taxonomy): domain Eukaryota; kingdom Metazoa; phylum Chordata; class Lepidosauria; order Squamata; family Lacertidae; genus Podarcis; species Podarcis vaucheri. The sequence goes on along the minus strand of NC_138754.1, from coordinate 9,359,261 downwards.
ACTGCAGATGGTGACAGCAGCCACGAAATTAAAAGACACCTGCTTCTTGGGAGAAAAGCAATGACAAACCTAGACAGCATCTTAAAAAGCAGAGACATCGCCTTGCCAGCAAAGGTCCATATTGTTAAAGCTATGGTTTTCCCAGTAGTGATGTATGGAAGTGAGAGCTGGACCATAAAGAAGGCTGATCGCCGAAGAATGGATGCTTTTGAATTATGGTGCTGGAGGAGATTCTTGAGAGTCCCACGGACTGCAAGAAGATCAAACCTCTCCATTCTGCTGGAAATCAGCCCTGAGTGCTCACTGGAAGGACAGATCCTGAAGCTGAGGCTCCAATACTTTGGCCACCTCGTGAGAAGAGAAGACTCCCTGGAAAAGACCCTGAGGTTGGGAAAGATGGAGGGCACAAGGAGAAGGGGACGACAGAGGACGAGATGGCTGGACAGTGTTTTTGAAGCTACCAGCATGAGTCTGACCAAACTGCGGGAGGCAGTGGAAGACAGGAGTGCCTGGCGTGCTCTGGTCCATGGGGTCATGAAGCGTCGGACACAATTAAACAGCTAAACAACAACAACAGCAATGCCAGCTGCTGAGGATCACCACCAGGGAGAGAGCTGCCGTTGCAGTCTGGTCCTGCTGCCGGTCTTCCTGGAAGAGGCATCTGCTTGACCTCTGGGAGAAGCGGCTGCTGGCGTAGATGGACCTTTAGACTGATCCAGCAGCCAGGCTCTTATTGCATCCTTGGGCCGTGAAGCCTTCCTCCAGCATCCAAGGCTTGTGTCAGTTTTTCTGCCTTCTTGACAAAGGAAATGCAGCCCTTTCTCATTAGGTACTGGGAGCTGTTCTCCTCCTCCTCTTCCTCCATGTAAACCTCTGTTTGCTTGCTTGCTTGCTTGCACACACCTGCCTGCCTCCAATTCCCTTAACGAACACAGCCAGAGATCTGCAATATTCCTGTCTGTCTTCTTCAGAGAGGAGACGTTTCCTTTATCTTATAATGAGTGGTGGGCTCTTGTGCTTTGCCAGTGCCTTCCACGTGGCCCATAATAGCAGGTCTTCTCCCTAGCGGGTCTTCTCACCCTGACCTTGTTGCTTGCCTCGCCATCCCAGTGCTGGGAATCACAGCAAAGTTTTATTTTTAAAAACTCTTTTGGATAAGTCTTAGATAAGTCATCCACGTCACATTAGGGTGGATGGCGGCTTTCTGACTTGTTAGGTCCCGTTCTCTTTTAATAATGTGAAAACCCTAATTATCTATAGAAGATTTAAAAAAGTGAGCACCTCCTTATATGCGCAGAATGTTTCCTTGTCCAGGTTTTCATTGAATTGCTGAGCTAAGAACATCAGAAGCTGCCCCATTGGAGGCAGCTTCCTAAGACCCTGTTTTAATCAGCCCTCGGTTCAGAACCATGAGGACTAGAATCTTACTATCATATTTAAGGAAAGGGACACACAGTTACCTCAAGGTAAACACGAGTGGCACCTCCCAGGAGCAGCACCCCATGACCCCGTTGGCAACCTTTGTCTCCAAGGAAAACCCCGAAAAACGAAAGATTCCCACAGGCTACTAAAAAATGCTAAAAGGTGGAGGCCTATGCAGTGGTACCTTGGGTTAAGAACTTAATTCGTTCTGGAGGTCTGTTCTTAACCTGAAGCACCACTTTGGCTAATGGGGCCTCCCACTGCTGCTGCACCGCGGCTGCACTATTTCTGTTCTCATCCTGAAGCAAAGTTCTTAACCCGAGGTAATATTTCTGGGTTAGTGGAGTCTGTAACCTGAAGCATATGTAACCTGAAGCATATGTAACCCAAGGTACCACTGTATGATATATGGGGGCGAGAACCCAGGTGACACCAGCCACAGTCTGGCCGCCATGGTCTAGACTAGGTAGGATCCTGCTCGCACCAGGCCTGATCCCCTTGGTGGAAACAACAAATATCAGCAACGTTAAGATCACAGGCCATGCTCCAGTAGAAGCTACCCTCAAACTAGGAGAGGAAATACAAACCACCCCATCATGGTCCTTCAAACACCTCATACTGGCCACGGACCAAACAACAAGGGAGAGTCTCTTGACAGCATAACCACCCACCTCCTCTGGGATGCAACGAAAGCAGTTTCCAGGCGAGCTCGTATATAAAAAAAGGAAAGGGACACTGCATGGTGTCTCCCTTGAAGGCAGAAGGCCCTGGGTTCAAATCCAAATAACATTTCCAGATAGGGTTGGACAGCCTTGCAAAGCCCTGTCTAATCCAGCATCCTCTTCTCGCAGTGGCCATCTGGATTCCTGCAGGAAGCCAAAAGGCAGAGCGTAAAGGAAAGAGCCTTTCTCTCACTGTTATTCGTTTAGTTGTGTCCCACTCTTCGTAACCCCCTGGACCAGAGCACGCCAGGCACTCCTGTCTTCCACTGCCTCCCGCAGTTTGGTCAGACTCATGTTTGTAGCTTTGAGAACACTGTCCAACCATCTCGTCCTCCGTCGTCCCCTTCTTGTGCCCTCCATCTTTCCCAACATCAGGGTCTTTTCCAGGGAGTCTTCTCTTCTCATGAGGTGGCCAAAGTATTGGAGCCTCAGCTTCACGATCTGTCATTCCAGTGAGCACTCAGCGCTGATTTCCTTCAGAATGGATAGGTTTGATCTTCTTGCAGTCCATGGGATTCTCAAGAGTCTCCTCCAGCGCCAGAATTCAAAAGCATCCATTCTTCGGCGATCAGCCTTCTTTATGGTCCAGCTCTCACTTCCGTACATGACTACTGGGAAAACCATAGCTTTTACTATACGGACCTTTGTTGGCAAGGTGATGTCTCTGCTTTTTAAGATGCTGTCTAGGTTTGTCATTGCTTTTCTCCCAAGAAGCAGGAGTCTTTTAATTTCGTGGCTGCTGTCACCATCTGCAGTGATCTGTTATTCCTAGGAATATAATTAAAGGTCTGCTGGACCAGCCCAGTGGCCCATGTTCTTCTCACAGTGTCCAGCCAGATGTATCTTGGAGAGCCTGGAATGGGAACCTGAGAGCAAAAGCAGCTCTCCCTGATTGCGATTCCCAGGGATGGATAATTCAGAGGCCTGCTGCCTCCGACAGGGGAGGCAGGACACGACTCTCGTTCCTCACCCCTTTTTGCGTGAGCCTTGTCATAAATCATCTCTGACCTTTCAGTTCCCTTCCCTATTTAACTCCGACCTTTAACATGGGACCTCGTTTTCTTGACAAGTTTGTCCCTGTGTGCACAGTTGATCGGCAGCTTACATTTTATTTGCAGGAGGGATCACTTTGAAGTCAGTTGATGGGCAAAATTTCCGTCCCTCCCTGCAGGATAGCTTGCCAAACCAGCCACCCCTTAACTGCCAAAGACCTGTGCATAGAGGTCTTCAGCATAAAGCAAATGTTCCGCAACACAGATGTTCAACGCAGCTCTGTGGGGTGGGAGTTTCACAATTTAGTGCTGTTGACATGAGTCACCTTAAGCTGGGGCAAGAGTCCTGACTTCCTAGTCAAAGGCGTTAGCCGTATTCATCCTGATGCAGAGCTCTGTGTAACTTCAAACCTTGTGTATTCTAAGAGTTCTGTGTAACATGGAAGATGATTTTTTTAATAAAAAAAACAACTACCCCCACCCTTCAACCTGGACAAAGTCCTAGACTTAATCTAAAAACACAGAGATTTTCAAGTGTTCTTTAATCCTTCAAATTCCCTGGGTTGAGCCTTAGCTTAATAAATGGGGGTCTGAGCTTTTGGTTGAATTGCCCCTGCCCTCCACTTTCTGCAAAATAGAATTCGGGGAAGGCAAGTGTTTCAGGCGAACATTGAATGGGCCTGTTTGTCTCTGTGTACGTACATCATATTTCACTTTTATGCTCCCATACTTCACGAGCCTCTTCACATCCAGGAGATGTTGGGAATTAGATTTCCTCTCCCCCCCTTCTCCTTCTTTGGGAAGAAGAAAAAATTGCATGCCAAACCCCCCATAATTCTGAGAGTGATGGGTTGAGAAACTTGGACCCAACTGATCCCTCAGAAACCAAGCCAAAATAACCCCATCTGGCTTTTGCCTGTTTAACGATCTGGTAGAGAGGCTGCGAAAGACGAGGGAGACGTACTTTGGGATCCCGTTGCTGACAGCTGGGCCCTCTGTCCTCCCCCAAAAGCAAGGCGAATCCCATCTTTAAGATGAGAATGTCCAGCGTTGTCAACTGGCCGGCAACTTGATTTTATGCTGCTGTTGTCCGGCCGTGGCACCAGGGTATTGATAGGGGTGGGCCCGGCTTCGGCTGGGGAGGGTGGGATATAAATAAAATTATTATTATTATTATTATTATTATTATTATTATTATTATTATTATTAACCCTGTCTTTTCCTGCGTGGTTCAAGTGCTTCTGGGTAGGAAATGATTTCCTCTCTCTTCTCTCTCTCTCTCTCTCTCTCTGTGTGTGTGTGTGTGTGTGTGTGTGTGTGTGTGTTTGTGTGTGTGTTGAATTAGAGCAGGGAGATGGGGGACTTCAGGCATTTAGGCTGAATGTGGCCCTCCAGACCTTTCTGTCTGGCCCTTGAAATTCTCTCCAGATACCACCTCCCCAGTGTTTCCTTCCTTGGTTGCCAAAATATGCCTTTCTAGCCAACAACCTTCCTGGTTGCAATTTTAACCCGTTGGTTCTCTAATCCTGCCTTCTGGAGCATAGGAGTACAAGTCTACTGTTTCTCCTGCGTGCATTGTTAACAGGATGCAAATGATTCTTGGCAGTGTTTTCTTTCTTAAAAACAAAATAAAATGTTTAGGTGTACTCTTGTTTTGACTCAAAAAAATGACCATTTTATAGTTCAAATCGGGAAAAATGAATACAGTAAATGGACAAAAGTAGAAAAAGTCACAAAATTTTTAGGGTTATGCGTACCACTACGTTCCCCCACACCCCCCAAAAAAGAAATTTTTGGCATCTTCCAATGGAATAAGAGTGAACAGGGTTGCAGCATTAGTGTTTTTGCCAGGGGTGTGGAAACTCTGGTCCTCCAAACCCCTTTTCCTTGCCCTGGGGGCTCCCCCCAGGCCACACCCACTCCCTGGCCTTCCTCTGCCCTCTCCTGGAGTGTTTTTGCCAGGCTGGCATTTGTCCTTGAACTCTGATCACGGCCAGATGAGGGATAGAGAGGGGACGCAAAAGCATCTACAGAAATGAGCCTATGGTCCTGATTGGTTTGCAAGGAGATCAGGCAATGTTGTATCAAATAAAGGGATAGCTCAGTCGATAAAGCATGAGACTCTTAATCTCAGGGCTGTGGGTTCGAGTTTCCTGTTGGGCGAAATATTCCTGCATTGCAGGGGGTTGGACTAGATGACCCTTGTGGTCCCCTCCAACTCTACAATCCTATGACTTTTTGCCCTTTCACTGCATCTCCTCCCCTCCATGACATTCCTTATTGTAATTTGTCCAATTTCTTCTTTTGGGGGTGGGGGGTGGAGAGCAGGTTTGTTGTGCTAGACTTTCCCCATTGACTGTAATTGCCCACCCTGCCTTTTCCAGTCCATGACTGGAGCCCACCCCCCAAAAAAGGAATAGCTTGGTTGAGGATGTAAGGACATAAGAAGGACATAGATCAGGCCAATGCCCATTCAGTTCAGCATCCTATCCTCACAGTGGCCAACTAGATGCCTGCAGGAAACCTTCAGAGCAGGACCCCCCAAGCACAAAAGCCCTCTCCCAACTCGGCCGTTTCCAGCAGCTGATAATTCAGGAAAAAAATTGCTGCTTCTGACTGTGGAGGCAGAACGTAACCACGGTGGTTTGTTGCTTAGTTGTTTAGTTGTGTCCGACTCTTTGTCACCCCATGGACCAGAGCACGCCAGGCACTCCTGTCTTCCACTGCCTCCCGCAGTTTGGTCAAACTCATGCTGGTAGCTTCAAAAACACTGTCCAACCATCTCGTCCTCTGTCGTCCCCTTCTCCTTGTGCCCTCCATCTTTCCCAACATCAGGGTCTTTTCCAGGGAGTCTTCTCTTCTCATGAGGTGGCCAAAGTCTTGGAGCCTCAGCTTCACGATCTGTCCTTCCAGTGAGCACTCAGGGCTGATTTCCTTCAGAATGGAGAGGTTTGATCTTCTTGCAGTCCATGGGACTCTCAAGAGTCTCCTCCAGCACCAGAATTCAAAAGCATCCATTCTTCGGCGATCAGCCTTCTTTATGGTCCAGCTCTCACTTCCATACACCACTACTGGGAAAACCATGGCTTTAACTATACGGACCTTTGTTGGCAGGGTGATGTCTCTGCTTTTTAAGATGCTGTCTAGGTTTGCCGTTGCTTTTCTTCCAAGAAGCAGGCGTCTTTTAATTTCGTGGCTGCTGTCACCATCTGCAGTGATAATGGAGCCCAAGAAAGTAAAATCTCTCGTCAAGAATGTATAATTTGCTGTTGAAATGGAATACACAGGATGAAACAGTTAAATCAGCTATGATTAAATGGGCACAAGATATTGGTCATAACATTATGTTTGCTGACTGGGAAAGGTTGTGGAACACCGGTATTAAATTTACGGCATGTAATGCTTTAAAGGAAAATGTTATGAAAATGATATACAGGTGGTACATGACCCCAGTCAAGCTAGCAAAGATTTACCATTTGCCTGATAATAAATGCTGGAAATGTAAAGAAACTGAAGGTACCTTTTACCATCTTTGGTGGACGTGCCCGAAGATTAAGGCTTTCTGGGAAATGATATATAATGAAATGAAAAAGGTATTTAAGTATACCTTTCTTAAGAAACCAGAAGCCTTTCTCTTGGGCATTGTCGGCCAATTGGTGTCAAAGAAAGACAGAACTTTTTTTTTGTATGCAACAACAGCAGCAAGAATACTTATCGCAAAGTATTGGAAGACACAAGATCTACCCACTCTGGAAGAATGGCAGATGAAAGTGATGGACTATATGACATTGGCTGAGATGACCGGCAGAATCCGCGATCAGGGAAAAGAGACTGCGGAAGAAGAATGGAAGAAATTTAAAATTTATCTTAAGGACTACTATAAACTTGATGAATGCTAGAATGTCGAGGTTTTTAGAAAGAAAGGGTTACAGAGAAACAAGATCAGATTAAAGAAAGGATTAAAATGAAAGAGGTTGGAAAGAAATAGTTACATGTTGCTAAAAAACTATGGACATAGGGATGCAGAAAGGGGAGGTATGGGGAAGTCTGAGAAAAGAAGTTTATGAAAATATGTTTTGAAATAATGCATGTTTTGTATGTTTTGTTTATGTGTTTGTTTGTTATAAAAAAGTTGTAAAATCAATAATTTTTTTTTTTAAAAAAAGAAAGTAAAATCTCTCACTGCCTCCATTTCTTCCCCTTCTATTTGCCAGGAGGTGATGGGAGCCTTATTCCCCCTCCTTGAGTTTGCCCAATCCTCTTTAAAACCCATCCCTTTGGGGCTTAGTTTCAATTGCGCTGCAAGGCAAAGCCGGCTTCTCAGCTGCCTGTCCAAGCAGTGCTTGTGCTTGTGCAAATGTGATGCAGGAGCGTTAAATGTTGGCGCCATTGGCAGCCTGGCGCCTGGGTTGGCCTGACAGCAGTTTTGCTGTCCTCACGGGTCATCATCACCTGTCAGAATATGAAGCTTGTCTTCAGCTGAGCTCCCTCTCACTTCTTTCCCACTCAGACACTTCCAGCCAGTGGAGGACAGTCTGTTAGGGCAAACAGGACACCACTGCCTCAAACTCTCCACCAACACGGGTCACGTTTTTATACTTAAAACCAATAGGTTGCACTGTGACCTCCTTAGTGGCTGTGTTGCACTTACCCTTGTGTAAATTAAACATTAATAAATAAGGAAAAATGGTACGATGTGTTATAAGAAAGTATTAGAAAATATATTAAGTGTAAGGTAATAAGTATAAGTACTGTACATTCAATGTTGTAAATGTAAAGTACATCGGGAAATGAGAGGAAGTCTGTCTTGACGTAGTTTAGTTTATTGGATTGTACTTTGGTTTATTTTTGTTTAGTCAGAAAGTATAAGAAAAGAGCACATATAAGAGCACGTGTAAGTACAAGTTTAAATCAATATTTAATGGTATAATTATTTAAGGTTGTTATTATTATTAGTTTTACCTTTTCTTTGTACGTTTTACCTTTAGTTTTACCTTTTCATTGTCTGTTTTCACTATTTATTTCACATTTTTGTTTTTGTGGCTCTTTTTTGTTTTTTGTGGTTGTGTGGAACCCATTTCAACTACTGACTGTGTGACTGCAGTACAGTGGTACCTCGGGTTAAGAAATTAATTCGTTCCGGAGGTCCGTTCTTAACCTGAAACTGTTCTTAACCTGAGGCACCACTTTAGCTAATGGGGCCTCCCGCTGCCACCGCGCAATTTCTGTTCTCATCCTGAAGCAAAGTTCTTAATTCGAGGTACTATTTCTGGGTTAGCGGAGTCTGTAACCTGAAGCGAGAGTGAGAGATTTTACTTTCTTGGGCTCCATGATCACTGCAGATGGTGACAGCAGTCACGAAATTAAAAGACGCCTGCTCCTTGGGAGAAAGGCAATGGCAAACCTAGACAGCATCTTAAAAAGCAGAGATATCACCTTGCCAACAAAGGTCCTCATAGTTAAAGCCATGGTTTTCCCAGTAGTGATGTATGGAAGTGAGAGCTGGACCATAAAGAAGGCTGATCGCCGAAGAATGGATGCTTTTGAATTATTTATTGCTTTCATTTTATGGATCAATGGTCTTGTTAGTAAAATTCATGTTAAAATGCTGTTTTAGGGGTTGTTTTTAAAAGTCTGGAACGGATTAATCCAGTTTGCATTGCTTTCTATGGGAAAGCGTGCCTTTGTTTTGGAACGCTTTGGTTTGGAACAGAGTTCCGGAACGGATTAAGTTTGAGAACGAAGGTACCGCTGTAATTAAAAATAAAATGATTGAACCCACTACTCTTAAGAAAGTAAGCACCCTCCCTCCCCCTTTTAGTGTGGTCAGGCACAAAGTTTTTCGTTTGGGGTGGGGAACAGTGGATATAAGCAGCATCGCAAGAACTTTTATGCAGTTCCCAGATTCTTGCCAGGGGCATTTTTGAGGACGTGAGTTTCTTTGATTCACAGAAACGTCCCTTTCCAGCTGCACGTTTTCTTGCTGCCCCAGAATGGTACATTTGATGTCTTGTTGGCGTTCTAGGAAATAAAAAGTCCTGGGTTGGTTCCCCTTGAGAATATTTTGAGAACGCAGTACCCGTTTTTCGGTTTGAAATGTTTTATGGTCCCTGTCTAACATGCAGCGATACTTTTTGCACAATGGCAAGAGTCTCTCAGCACTAGTCTGAAACTGTCTCACCATTCCTGCTCATTCTCACCACAGACATATTTTCTTTTATTAAAAAAAACACCCCTCTAAACGGGTTGACATAAAATGTAATAATGCAGATTAAAATTGCCAATGAAAGTCAGAAGCTAAAAGCTGAGGGTTGCATTCAGTTCTAGTCCTACTCAGAATAGACGCACTGGAAGTTAATAGACATGGTTAACTTAGATTCGTTCGTTTTGATGGGTTTACTCTAGAAGGATCTAGGAGTCTTGGTTGACCACAAACTTGACATGAGCCAACAGTGTGACGCGGCAGCTAAAAAAGCCAATGCAATTCTGGGCTGCGTCAATAGGAGTATAGCATCTAGATCAAGGGAAGTAATAGTGCCACTGTATTCTGCTCTGGTCAGACCTCACCTGGAGTACTGTGTCCAGTTCTGGGCACCACAGTTCAAGAAGGACACTGACAAACTGGAACGTGTCCAGAGGAGGGCAACCAAAATGGTCAAAGCCCTGGAAACGATGCCTTATGAGGAACAGCTAAGGGAGCTGGGCATGTTTAGCCTGGAGAAGAGGAGGTTAAGGGGTGATATGATAGCCATGTTCAAATATATAAAAGGATGTCACATAGAGGAGGGAGAAAGGTTGTTTTCTGCTGCTCCAGAGAAGCGGACACGGAGCAATGGATCCAAACTACAAGAAAGAAGATTCCACCTAAACATTAGGAAGAACTTCCTGACAGTAAGAGCTGTTCGACAGTGGAATTTGCTGCCAAGGAGTGTGTTGGAGTCTCCTACTTTGGAGGTCTTTAAGCAGAGGCTTGACAACCATATGTCAGGAGTGCTCTGATGGTGTTTCCTGCTTGGCAGGGGTTGGACTCGATGGCCCTTGTGGTCTCTTCCAACTCTATGATTCTAGGATTCTACTCTGAGTAGGGCTAGCACTGACTACAATCCAGGTTGGCCTTATCCCCCCCCCCACTCCCATTATAGTTAAAATTGGATAAAAATATGTAAGAATGCACATCAGCTTTACACAGCTGGGCAGGCCTGCCTAAGCAAAAAATTTTTCGCAGGCACCGAAAACTAAAGCGAAGGCGCCAGCCTAATCTCAACGGACGAGTTGTTCCAGAGAATAAAAGATTGATTCTGTACACAATAAACAATTATACGGCACCTGAAGGCAGCCCTGTATCTGGAAGATTTTAATGTCTGTGATGTTTTTCTGAGTTCTGTTATATTCTGCTGGAAGCTGCCCAGAGTGGCTGGGGCAACCCAGTCAGTCAGATGGGCAGGGTACAAGTTAATAAATAAATTAATAATAATAATAATAATAATAATAATAATAATAATAATAATGGGATAGCCTCTCTGTTTGGCCCATGGGACTCTCTGTAGGCCCCACCCCTTCTCCCCAGGCCACACCTCCCCCTGCTCCTGTTTTGACTCCTTGAGTGTTTCTTCATCTTTCAAATCTGATATAATGCCTTCTTCCATGGATGTAGTCTTGCGAGAATTGTGTGTAGAAACCAGCCTACTGTAGGGAGGTAAAGTTTGCATTTATTGCTCCACCCACTTTTGCTTCTGGCCCCTCCCCCTGCTGCCATGTGGGCCCCCAGAAGATTGCCCCAAAGGCAATGTGGCCCTTGGCTGAAAAAGATTGTTTATGTATGGAGCTGAGGCTCCAATACTTTGGCCACCTCATGAGAAGAGAAGACTCCCTGGAAAAGACCCTGATGTTGGGAAAGATGGAGGTCACAAGGAGAAGGGGACGACAGAGGACGAGGTGGTTGGACAGTGTTCTCGAAGCTACCAGCATGAGTTTGACCAAACTGCGGGAGGCAGTGGAAGACAGGAGGGCCTGGCGTGTTCTGGTCCAGGGGGTCACAAAGAGTCGGACACGACTAAACGACTAAACAACAACAACTACTACTGCGGCCCGTGTTTTGTTAGTCCCAAAAATGGAAAAGGAGCAAAGTCCCAACTGAAGAAGAATGGCAACTTAAGCTGACAGAATATGCGCAGCTTGCAGATTTAACATACAGAATTAGAGAACAAGAAGAACATAGGTTTAGAGAAGATTGGAAAACGTTTATTGAATATCTGGGGAGAAATTGTGCACACCTGAAAACGTTGGCAGCGTTAAGATAAACTCAACAGTGTAAATAAGGTTTGATGGGTGCAATAATGGAATACTGAATGGTTTAGTTTTTGAAAAATATGCAGTAATCTATGATATGTGTTAAGTTGTGGGTGAACATATCAGACGACACAGCGATTCTTCAGACAGCTCTTGTTTATTCACAGGCCAGAACAGAACTGAACTGAAGAGTTCAGCCAGCCTGCTTATATAGAGCTCCATTACAGTGCAACAGTAACCATTTTCTGTAACTATCCAATCACTGAACGTCACTTTCAATCCCTTATTTGCATATGTGGACCTGAGTGAAAACTGAGAACTTCAGTACATAACAATATGCAAAACGAACAATGGAAGGAGAAGAAGGAAAGTCACACTGATATTTTCAGGATGTTAAAATGAGTATTTTAAACTGTGTAACATAAAATTTAATGAAAATTTTATTTTTTTAAAAAAAGTTCCTTACCTGTGCCTGTATTTCCTCGGCAGGTACCATGACCAGCAGGACGTTACCAGCAACTTCCTGGGTGCCATGTGGCTCATCTCCATCACGTTCCTGTCCATCGGCTACGGCGACATGGTGCCACACACATACTGCGGCAAAGGTGTCTGCTTGCTCACAGGCATTATGGTAAGTGGGAACCTTGTGGGGGCAGTCCTGGGGGAAGATTAAACATTCTGTGTCTCGTCTGAAGTGCTGTTTCAGGGCTGGCAGCCTCCCGATGCTGTTGGACTCCAACTCCCATCAGCCCCAGCAGGCACTGGCCAATCCCTTTGTTCCCCTCGGAGAGCTACAGCTCCTAGAGCGGTTTAACAATTGGTCCCCTCTTCCCATGGAACTCTGGGAACTGTAGTTCTGGTAGGGGGTAACAGGGAATCTCCTAACAGCTCGCAGCTCCCTTAACAAACTACAGCTCCCAGAATTCTTTGGGAGAAGCCACCACTAGTGCTTTAATAATAAGAATAATAAAGGGACGCAGGTGGCACTGTGGGTTAAACCACAGAGCCTAGGACTTGCCGATCAGAAGGTTGGCGGTTCGAATGCCCACGATGGGGTGAGCTCCCGTTGCTCAGTCGCTGCTCCTGCCAACCTAGCAGTTCAAAAGCACGTCAAAGTGCAAGTAGATAAATAGGTACCGCTCTGGCGGGTAAACGGCGTTTCCATGCGCTGCTCTGGTTCGCCAGAAGTGGCTTGGTCATGCTGGCCACATGACCCGGAAGCTGTACACCGGCTCCCTCGGCCAGTAAAACGAGATGAGCGCCGCAACCCCAGAGTCGGCCACAACTGGATCTAATGGTCAGGGGTCCCTTTACCTTTACCTTTAATAAGAATAATAATGCATTGGGGAGGAGGCATTTTTGCGTTGTTCTTGTTTCTATTTTTTATTATCTACCTTGTGTTTTCCGGTTGTGATTTTATGTGGTGAACCGCCCTAAGACCTGCGGGCGTTGTGCGGTGTACATATTTAATTAATAATAACAATAATTAATAAATGCAGGCAAGTGGGGTCTGCCTGGCAGCAGCCTCCGCTGCTTGCCTGTGTGTGTGCAAACGAGGATGTTGAATGAAGATGGCCGTTCTCGCCTGAACCAGCAGAGCCTCTTTGGCAGTGGCGTAGCGTGGGTTGTCAGCACCCGGGGCAAGGCAAGTAATTTGCGCCCCCTAACCAGTGGATTTGCGCCCCCTAACCCGTGGATTTGCGCCCCCTAACCCCCAGATGTTGTGCCCGGTGCGGCCGGCACCCCCTGCACCCCCCACGCTACGCCACTGCTCTTTGGTAAGCTCTGCTGGTTAGGAATGGAACCTCCATGTCCAGTGGCATCCTGCCCCTAAATACCCAGCTGCTACCAGCTGTAGAGGACAAAGCACAGGAAGGCCTGTTGCCCCCGCGCCCTGCAGGGTGTGATTTCTCAAGAGCCTCTGGCCCAAGACTGTGGGAAACAGGATATTGGCCTGCTGGACGGATCTTTGCTTGTCCCATCCAGCAAGGCTCTTCCTGAACACTTTCTGCCGTGGTTCCAGCCTCTCCGGAGTTGTCCCAGATGTCTTCCGGAGCCAGCTGTGGAGCGTTCTCGCCTGCCCACCCCCAGCCCACTCCATTAATCCAAGCTACTTACACACACAGCACCATTTCTGGTTTGTTTATCTCTCTTTTAATTAATGAGCTGGCTTGGGCTGCCCTACCCCACCCAGGGGAAATATACAGCAGCGGCAAGTCCTCTCCCCTTCCGAAAGTTGCTGAAGGTTTGCAACTGGGTGGAGATATTCCTTTGCCAGATTTATTTCTCGGAAGCCGGATCCACAGCCTGGTGAGAATCCCAGAGCTTTATGAGTTAACGAGCGACGGTCCAAAACTTGTGCACATTCAGGGTTCAGGAAAGGAGCACAGGCTCTGCGGCAATGTCCAGCTCCCTGAGAAGCAGTGTTATGTGGCTTCCTGCAAAGGATTCTGGGAGCAGTTGCTTGTTAAGGGTGCTGAGAGAAGACCCCAGTGCCGCCCCACATAGAGCTACAGCTCCCAGAGTTACCTGTAAAGAAGGTTTGATTATTAAACCACTCAAGAGAACTGTAGCTCCGTGGAGGAAACAGGACTCTCCAAATAACTCTCAGCTCCTTTAACAAACGACAGCTCCCAAAGTTATTTGGGGGAAACCGTGGCTGTTTAAAGTGGTACCATGAGGTGTTAAATGAATGGTGTAAAGCTAAAGGTAAAGGGACCCCTGACCGTTAGGTCCAGTCGTGGCCGGCTCTGGGGTTACAGCGCTCATCTCGCTTTATTGGCCGAGGGAGCCGGCGTACAGCTTCCGGGTCATGTGGCCAGCATGACTAAGCCGCTTCTGGCGAACCAGAGCAGTGCATGGAAACGCTGTTTACCTTCCCGCCGGAGCGGTACCTATTTATCTACTTGCACTTTGACATGCTAGGTTGGCAGGAGCAGGGACTGAGCAACGGGAGCTCACCCCATCGCGGGGATTCAAACCGCTGACCTTCTGATCGGCAAGCCCTAGGCTCTGTGGTTTAACCCACAGTACCACCCACCAAAATGAATGGTGCAAATTAGCATAAATCCCATGGAGTTTGGCAGGTCTTACTCCCAGGTCGGTGGATGGAGGGATTGCAGCCTATATCTCAGAAAAGGCAGCTGAATACAGATTTCCCAGCAGTTGCTGGGTTGCTTGAAAACCTTTCCCCCTTGCTGGAAAAGGTTTGGAAAAGGCCAACCAAAACCTTACAACATTTGGGGCTTTGGGGTTTAGAGGAAAGGGGGAATATGACATGATAGAGGTATCTAAAAGCAAGCACAGCATGGAGAAAAAGTTCACAGAGAGAAGCTTCTCTCTTTCACGCTACTTGGAGCCATCCGATATAGCTGAATGTCGGAAGATTTGGGACAGATTAAAAGAAGGCACTTCTCCACTCCACATGGTTACTCTGTGGAACTCCCTCCCACAAGGTGTATTGACAGCCACCAACTTAGGTAGCTTCAAGAGAGGATTAGACACAATTCATGGAGGAAAAGATTATCAGTGGCTACCAGCCACAATGGCTATTTTCTGCTTCCACCGTCAGAGGCCGCATTGTTGGGGATCGGAGGTGGGGAGAATTGCTGTTGCTCTTGGGGTCCTGCTAGGCCTTTGGGGCATCTGGGTGGCCAGAACAGGATGTGCTAGACCGGATGGGCTATTTTCCTGATCTAGGATTTGGGCTCTTCTTATGAGCAAAACCCAGGAAAACGATTTGTGCGAATGGGTAATCCTTCCCCTTCTTTTGCCAGAAAACGTTCCTGTTTATTTATTTCACTATTCAGAAGCCTGCCAGCGCAATGTTTAAGAACACCATTTCCCCGACTCCCCAGAGGTCAGTTCTCTGGGATGTGCAGTGGTGCCTTGACAATTCTTCGCCATCAATCAGTCGTCAATAAATAAATACCACGTGCTTTATTTGGAAGGGCTTGGCCAGCCTAGACCCTTTCCTTTTGTCCTGACCTCTTTTCTTCTTCTTCTTCTTGGGAACTCTTTTTTTAAAAGACCCATCATTAATCTGAGACTAGGGAGGTTTCCACACGATTTATCAGGGCTTTGGCACGGCAGCCTTCAAGGATCGTCTCCATTGCAGCTGGAGAATCATTAATTCAGCAGCACCCAAATAATCCTGGTGTGACCTCTTGATGCGTGTTGGGATGGATTCTGGAAAGACACACACACACACACACACACACAGCAGGTTCTTTAAAGTTTCCAGGGTTCAGCCTGGCTTCCTTTTGAACTTTAGCAGAGCTGGGGAACAATTTGCAGCCTGGAGGCCACATTCACTTCTAGAAGCTGCAGATGGGTAGCCGTGTTGGTCTGCCATAGTCAAAATAAAAAAATTCCTTCCAGTAGCACCTTAAAGACCAACTAAGTTAGTTCTTGGTATGAGCTTTCGTGTCTTGGTATGAGCATGTCGTCAACAGGCTCATCTCAGCTATCTGCCAATCTCCCATTCCCACCACCCTTCTGAGTAATACCCCTCCCCACCTTCTCACTATATAGAAGGATCTGGCAACTTCTGTTTCAGTGTATCTGAAGAAGTGTGCATGCACACAAAAGCTCATACCAAGAACTAACTTAGTTGGTCTTTAAGGTGCTACTGGAAGGAATTTTTTTTATTCTAGAAGCTGGTGAGGGTCTATGGTAGGGTTGCTAACTTGAATAAAATACAGTATTGGGATGTGTGTGTTTTGTTCACACTTTTCACAATACAGTCATACCTCGGGTTACAGATGCTTCAGGTTGTGTTTTTTTGGGTTACAGACACGTCGAAACCCGGAAATACCAGAACGGGTTACTTCCGGGTTTCAGCAGTCGTGCATGCGCAGAAGCCCTAAATCACGCTTTGCGCATGTGCAGACGCTCCGAATCGCAATCCGCACATGCGCAGACGCACTGCTGTGGGTTGCGAACGTGCCTCCTGCATGGATCACGTTCGCAAGCCAAGTGTCTGCTTTGCAATAGAAGACAACCTAATCTACATAAAAAGAGGAAGAAATTAAATGAAAAGAAACAGAAGAGACAGAAGTATGCAACATCCCCTCTCACAAATATTTCTTAAACTTTGCCCCATACAGAAAAAGGTGCGTGCCCCCAGCTCTCACCTGGGAGCATCCCTCTCTTCTTCCTGAGAGGGGAAATTGCTGGGCCATCTGTGCTGGTCCGGGGGGGGGGGTTTACCGTGAGGCATGGTCAGAGTCCGGTCCTGGGTCCAAGGGTCTGGAGACTGTCCACCAAGGGCGAAGCGGGGTCCAAGGCAAGAAGCCGGGCGTGGTTGGGAACTCCGGAAAAACAGGTCTGGGTGCTGGCAGAAACAGGTTTCCAACGACGTTGCTCCCACAACCTGGGTCTGGGCTGACTGGCCTTTATCTCCCCTGGGGCCTAGGAGGCGAGCACTCCTCCTGCGGGAACTTAGTTCCCTCTGCCTCTCTGCCCTGAGCCTCTGCAGCTCAGGAGAGGCTGGAGGGTTACCGGACCCAGAGGCAACCTCACCTTCCCCTGACGGGGCTGAGAGTGGAGCACCTGAAGGCAATGGGTCCTCCATCACCTCAGGGGCCAGAGCAGACTCAGTTGGTGCCTGCACCTGAGGATCCAGCACAGGTGAGGACCCTTCAGGCCCATGCCCCAGCCCCGGCTCAGCTGGTTCTGGAGGGGGGGACTCCTGTGCAGGCTGGGATTCCTCCGGTTCAGCCTCCGAGTCCGAATCCCAGGCCATCACACCATCTCGCTGAACCAGAGGGTCCCTCCCTCTCTTTCTGACTGGTGGCTGCCTCTTGCTACTTTCTGACCCATACCAAGTGGAGATGAGAGACAAAACAGCGGCTTCTCTGCCTCCTGCCCCACTGGAAACCTTGGAAGCTCGATTCCACCCCGCCTCAAGGCCTGCCGTTTGTTCTCCGAGGTTCCCATCCCTCTGAGCTTGGCACCTGCTCTTGTTTATTTTCGCTAACCCTCCTTTGAACACCCGCCGCTGGAAAGGGTTGATCAGCCATGTGCTTTTCCTTGGGGCACATAATCGGGATCTCTTAACGCAGATCGATTTCCCCTTAGTGCTGGTTAACAGCCTTGCTGTCCACAGTCATGTAGGTTTGTGTGTGTGCGTGCGCGCTTTTAACCCAAAGGAGTGGCCTTTACTGAGTCAGCTCAGCTTTCTCCCTCTCTCACACACAGCTTTTTTTTTCTTCCTCTCTGTGATCCATTTACTGGTGATTCCAGGAATTGAACCAGCAGCCCTTCCGTATCCAAGGAGGCCGCTTTGTCAGTGAGCTACAGCTCCTCCCCAGGATCGCCAATCTCTTTCCAGTCCTCATCTGCACATGGAGCAGAATGATGAAATGGATTGAACCACCTTAGGTTGCAGGCAAAGAGGAAATATTACTCCCTCTTCGAAAGAAAAAAGATGCTCTCTTGCCTTTAAAAAGCTCCCTACAAATAGTCAGCCAGCATACATGTCCTAGCTCAGGCATAGGCAAACTCCGGCCCTCCAGATGTTTGGGACTACAATTCCCATCATCCCTAGCTAACAGGACCAGTGGTCAGGGATGATGGGAATTGTAGTCCCAAACATCTGGAGGGCCGGAGTTTGCCTATGCCTGTCCTAGCTATTTCCCCCCCTACTTGTAAGGCTTTTCAAACAACAACAACAACCTAACAACATTTATTAAGTTTTACTTACATACACAAAAAGCAAATTATGAAATAATTTTATAGAAAGGAAATGATAAATACTATAACCAGCAACATTAACTCATGGTTCTCGGTCTTAATGCAATAAGGTATATTATTTATATACAGTGATTTCTTCTATAGCTAGAGCAAATTTCTGCTGTTCCTTCCCCTTTTATATTTGCAGGGAATCCCGTGTGGATAGGAACCACATGCACAACACAATTTCCAATTACATTGCAGGAATATATGGAGTTTTTAAATCTGGAAGAGCACTCTGAAGTGGTGCAGTCTGAAATGGTGCCATTCGTTTTATTTACTTGTTCTGTAACATATGTTGATGGAGAATGATGGCCGACCAACGGTGATATCAGCTGATTGACAGCTGGGAGTGGGTTTGGTTTTTTTGGTGGGGGAATGGCCTCATGAACCAAGATTGGCATATAGGTCAATTACTGTTACATCGCTTCAAATTTCAAGCTGAAATCTGCTTCCCTGCCATTTTAAGTCATTGGTTCCAATCCTGCCAACTAACTTCTACTCAAAGTAGATCCACTGATATATATATATATTTAAAAAGGTAGCAAAACACCTAAAGTTAGTCAGGCCCATTACTTTCAAGAGGTTTGTTCTGAGCATGCAATAGATACAAAAACAAGAGGTACACATGAGAGTTCTTCTTATTTTAAACATGCGGTTTAAAAAGTAATGGACACACCACATTAATGTGGGTAAGTGCGCGCGCACACACGCGCACGCACACACACACACACACAGATACTGTACACCTCATGAACACAGACACACCCAGCTGTCAGGCTTGAAATTAGCTATTAAGCCAAATTTTGTGTGTGAGAAAGAGAGAGAGAGAGAGAGAATGTGAATGAATGAATTCTGCAGGTTGCAGCTGGGGAGAGAAGGATTAACCCACGGGTCAGCAAACTTTTTCAGCTGTGGGCCAGCCCACCAGTGGCGTAGCGTGGGGGGTGCAGGGGGGGCCGGCCGCACCGGGCGCAACATCTGGGGGTTAGGGTTAGGGGGCGCAAATCCACGGGTTAGGGGGCTCAAATCCACAGGTTAGGGGGCGCAAATTACTTGCCTTGCCCCGGGTGCTGACAACCCACGCTACGCCACTGCAGCCCACTGTCCCTCAGACCTTGTGGGGGACTGGACCATATTTTGAAAAAATAAACAAATGAATTCCTATGCCCCACAAATAACCCAGAGGTGCATTTTAAATAAAAGCGCACATTCCACTCATGTAAAAACACCAGGCAGGCCCCACAAATAACCCAGAGATACATTTTAAATAAAAGGACACATTCTACTCATGTAAAAACACGCTGATCCCCGGACCGTCCACGGGCCTGATCCGGCCCCCGGGCCTTAGTTTGCCTACCCATGGGTTAACCTTTCCAGGAAGATCACAAGCCCCTTGCCCTGCAATTAGATTGCGGGGTGGGGAGCCTTCTATTGGAGCTGATGTGAAAACTTTCTAAAAACTTAATTGCATCAGGGGAGGGGAGGAACACCCCCCAGGGGCCACATTTGGCCTGCAGGTTACCAGTTCCTCATGCCTAGCTTAAGGGCTAGCCTCTTTATCCTTATTTTTTGTTCTTAGAAGAAAAACGGGTTTTTCAAGATGCCAGATTGTTGCGCTCCATGCAATATCCCCCACTTACACGGTAACACTTGTGGGATTGCGGGACACAGCCAGGGATAAGCAGGAACAAGGCAGGGCGGTAATGGAGACGCAGCCGAGCTGCGCATTGGCTGCTTGGAGAGCTCAAGCTGAGCTGGAGAGGAAATCCCCTCCAGACCTGGCAAGAGTGACCTTTCTACGCCATTCATCCAGAAAATGAGTCTTTTAGCACCTGAGGCTTCTTCCCTGCCAGGCCTTGCAGATCTCAGAGCACAGAGGTATTAAAAAACAACAACGAAATCTCCCGCTAAGTAGGATCCTGCCGCTTCAGGGCCGAGTGGGCAGGAGGGAGGGAGCGGATAACTGCAGAGTTCCTCCAGAGCGGCAGGGCTCTGCTTAATATTTAAAACCAGGGCTCAGTTGGCAAGTTACCATATTTTTTGCTCTATAAGACTCACTTTTTCCCTCCTAAAAAGTAAGGGGAAACCTGCGTGCGTCTTATGCAGCGAATGCAGGCTGCGCAGCTATCCCTGAAGCCAGAACAGCAAGAGGGATTGCTGCTTTCACCGCGCAGCGATCCCTCTTGCTGTTCTGGCTTCTGAGATTCAGAATATTTATTTTCTTGTTTTCCTCCTCCAAAAACTAGGTGCCTCTTGTGGTCTGGTGCGTCTTACAGAGCGAAAAACACGGTACTTTTTATGTGAATGCTTAAATGAAGAATGATAAATTTTAGTAGGCCATCTCCAGGAGTATTGGATGGGTCTCACCAGCTCATCCTTTAGTTTGTCAATTTTGTTTTCTCGCTGTTCCCCCTTTCCACAAGCTTTTTTGTGTGTGTGCATCGGCTTGCATTTTGGGGTGTATTTCTTCAAATACCCGTGACCCCAGTGTTTACATTTTTGCAAGTGCTTTCCCAGCGGTGGTGTAGCAAGTGTTTCCCAAACTTTGGGGGGCCACCACCCCCCTCTTTGTGCCGTATACTCACCCCTACCCTGTAAAAATCAACAACATTTGGAATTATTCAGAATTAAAAAGCATTATTCCAAGGAACATTCAAAATTTGCTGGGTGCTGTTACGATATAGAAGCAATGTGGCCGCGAGCTACTGGTAGCTTGAAAGCAAAACATAATGGGAATGTTGGGGACTGTTCCGTGGGAAACAGAGGGACAGTCTATTCACAGTGCGAAGCACCGGAATTAGCTCAGAGTGTAATATGAGCTGTACAGGAAGTACAGGAGGAGTTTATCTCTCTGCTGTTGGAGTTTGAAGAGAGCAGACGTGTTTTCTGTAACGCCGCAAAGACAGAAATAAAGGCATGTAAATACGTTTCTGTCTATCTCTTTCCCCTGCCCCTGGGGGGCAGGAAAGAGTGATGTGTTCTTCTCACGCTGAGGAGGATCGCCGATCGCGACCTAGCCTGTATCCTGCCGGGGAATGCAGACAGGGAGGTCAACCGGAGATTCCAGCCGGGTGCCTGGAGAGTGGCCAGTTTCTCCTGTAGGCAGGCTTGAATCCCAACAGGTGCAAGGTGCATTTTGCAACCTAGTGAAGATGGTAGGATGGCGTCTGAAGTCTCCACCATTTGAAGGTGTATGCCTGGGGCTTCTTGGATCTTGGCTGCTTTCACACACTAGCAACACATCCTGCAGAATTCTACCAGCTATATTTTATCTGCACAATCAGAGTGAATTTCAGGAACCAAAAATGCCGTTTTGAAAAATACGACTTCCGAGCCCCAAAATGGCCACTAGGCATTCCGTTTCAGCAACTGTAACCTTGGTTTAAGGAGGCGTTCGGCACCTGGTTTATATATCTCAATTTCTAGCGCTGGTTCTGAGTTACCGTGGAGCAGGCTTCTGAAATCTTTGGCGCTTGGCAGAGCATCTCTCCCGCAGATTCCAATTAGCAGATGATGCATCATTGACCATTCCTTTCACGGATATGTGTATTTTTGGCTGGAGAATTGCATTTCAAAATTCAGGGGCAGCTTTTCAGAGGATAAGTGTGTTTCGGTTCATGCATTGGTTTCGAGAAGGGGCACAGTTGGTAGGTTTGCAAGGTAAATTAATCCCCCTACTTCTCAGAGAGCTGGGATAGCTTTCGCTTCCCCGCTGAGTGCGCAGCTGGTAGCAAACCCAGGTTTAATATGTGGAATGACACATAGAGGTGTTAAGATTTTTCCTGAGTTGAAGTACGCTTCCTGTTGGAGTGCAACTCTGCTTGCATTGATGCTGATGGGATTTGCCTTGGAAGGAAGGTGATAGAGAGGATAACCTCCCGACTTCCTAGACTGTGTTTCTGACCTAACCTGTGCTGACCTTCCTTCTGCTTTTGGACGGATGCTCTCAGGGTTGCTGACCTCACTTCCTCCTTCTCAGCACCACCTTGGGAGAGAAGACCACTATCCTTTGTTTCTCCCACCTGCACATATCAAAGAGCAAGCGTGGTTCTATGCATCTCCATCTTGCAGCGTTTGAGAACCTTAATTTGAGAGAAAAGGCGAAGGTGGCATGATAGAAGTTTATAAGATTATAAAGTTATGAACTCTAGAGGACTTGTGGACATCCAACAGTGGAAGCAGAGCCGAGCCACCATGGCTAGTAGTAGTAATAATAATAATAATAATAATAATAATAATAATAATTTTTATTTATACCCCGCCCTACCCAGCCAAGGCTGGGCTCAGGGCAGCTAACAAGCAACAATAAAAACAAGTTGAATGAATACAACTTAAAAACAAGATTAAAATACAACATTAAAATATTAAAATGCAGCCTCATCACAGGAGGAGAAAGGAAAAAGAAAGAGGGGGAGGGAATCAAATTGGCTCCAAGCCAAAGGCCAGGCGGAACAACTCTGTCTTACAGGCCCTGCAGAAAGAAATCAGATCCCGCAGGACCCTGGTCTCATGAGGCAGAGCGTTCCACCAGGCTGGGGCCAGTGTTGAAAAGGCCCTGGCTCTGGTTGAAGCTAATCTAACTTCCTTAGGGCCCGGGACCACTAGGGTGTTGCTATTTATGGACCTTCAGGCTCTCTGTGGGGCATACCGGGAGAGGCGGTCTCGTAGGTACGAGGGTCCTAGGCCGTGAAGGGCTTTAAAGGTCAAAACCAGCACCTTAAATCTGACCCTGTACTCCACCGGGAGCCAGTGCAGCTGGAAAAGCACTGGGTGAATATGCTCCCATGGCAGAGACCCTGTGAGGAGCCTCGCTGCAGCATTCTGTACCCGCTGGAGTTTCTGGGACAGCTTCAAGGGCAGCCCCATGTAAGCGAATTACAGTAGTCAAGCCTGGAGGTGAACATTGCATAGATCACTGTGACCAGGTCGGGGCGGGAAAGGTAAGGGACCAACTGCTTAGTAGACTTTGTTGGGGGCACCAATGTTTCTGAATACCAGTTTCTGGAAGCCACCAGAGAAGAGAGAGCTCTTGTGGGCTGATCTAGCAGGTCCTTTTTCTCTGTTCTTTATATATATAATTTTTTTTTTGAATTTTATAAGAAAAAATTGACAAAACATCCATCTTACATATAATATATAAAGACCACTTGGCCATCCTGTCCCGAGACTTCCCTCCTCCTCAACTAATGGTTTTCCTAATTATGCTCTGATATTGCATTTTGTTATTACAGTGGTACCTCGGGTTACATACGCTTCAGGTTATAGACACTTCAGGTTACAGACTCCGCTAACCCAGAAATAGTACCTCAGGTTAAGAACTTTGCTTCAGGATGAGAACAGAAATCGCGGCACGGCAGCAGGAGGCCCCATTAGCTAAAGTGGCGCTTCAGGTTAAGAACAGTTTCAGGTTAAGAACGGACCTCCGGAACGAATTAAGTTCTTAACCCGAGGTACCACTGTATTATTATTACCTTTAAATCCAGATCTTAAATACAACATTTAAACATCATATTGATAATGATTGATATCTCTAACCTTACAAAACTTCTTGTAGCCCTACTAACGATGTCAATTGTTTACAATTGTCTCTCAAATACAATGTAAATTTATTCCAGTCTTTCAAAAAGGCCTGTCCTGCTGGTTCCGAATTTTCCCGGTTAGTTTCGCCAACTCGGCATAGTCCATTAACGTCACCTGCCACTCTTCTTTTGTTGGGATCTCTTCCTGTAGCAGGTCCTTGTTCTCTTCCTCCCTTGGATAGAACTAGAAACTTTTCTATCAAGTCTGCATTTCCTTTAGCAAGCTTAGCTTTCTCATTTTCATACTCAAAAGTCTCAGTGGGGCCGCAAATCACAGGGAACTGAAGTCTATTGTGCAACAGCATGTGTGAAGGTCACGTGCTTAACAGCTCTTAGAAAAACTCAGTCTACCCACACATGGGGGACGCGGGTGGCGCTGTGGGTTAAACCACAGAGCCTAGGACTTGCTGATCAGAAGGTCGGCGGTTCGAATCCCCGCAACGGGGTGAGCTCCTGTTGCTCGGTCCCTGCTCCTGCCAACCTAGCAGTTTGAAAGCACATCAGAGTGCAAGTAGATAAATAGGTACCACTCCGGCGGGAAGGTAAACGGCGTTTCCGTGTGCTACTCTGGTTTGCCAGAAGCGGCTTAGTCATGCTGGCCACATGACCCAGAAGCTGTACGCCGGCTCCCTCGGCCAATAAAGCGAGATGAGTGCCACAACCCCAGAGTCGGACACGACTGGACCTAATGGCCAGGGGCCCCTTTACCCTTTACCTTTACCTACCCACACATGGCATTGGGCACCTACAACTTGCTGCCCAGTCTCCTGGCAATTGGAGAGATGCCTTTTTTGAAAACGCCCCCCTGGCCTTGGGTTCAGACTCCAACATCATCCTTGACCAATGGCATTGCTGGATGGGACTGGTGGGAGTTGGAAGTCCCACAGCATCTGAACGGCCCTAGATTTTTTTGAGGGCTTCTCCGGCTTAGCTGACACCTCTCGCATCCAGCTCACTTCAGGTGGCTGCTCATTCAGAGTCTCTCTGAAGATGATTTCCTCAAAAGGTTTGTCGTTTACTATCACTCGAAAACAGCAGGCTCACCATTTTCCACACCGCTTGGGTTTTGGGTTTCTTTCTTTTGCCGCAATAGGATTTTGCCTTAAAAGAGCGGCCTTCAAAAGAAAACCTTTGCATATTCAGGGAGAGAGTGTGGTGTGAACGTGTGTGTGTGTGTGTGTGTGTGTTTGGAGATAACAAAAGCCCTAAACCCCACCAGGCCAGGGCTTATGGGAATGCTTCAGAATTGAGATCGGACCAGGCTTGTTAATTAAAGACTGAGATGGGCTTACTGGAGTGTCTAATCTCCAGGGTGGTGGCAGGGCGGGGGGAAAGCAGTGAGAGAGAGAGAGTGAGAGAGAAAGGGCAAAAATAGATGTGTGTTTCTGTCAAGTTGGACATGCGTTCATATGCCAAACACCTGCTGTGGACATGTACACAGACACACGCCATGACACCCGTAAAACAACGCTTCTACCTAAAGTGTTTGGAGGCCTGGCATCTGTCTGCGTTTAGCAGAGGAAGCGGCACCTTTGCCCACCGTCCCTCTGCCAGATGCGCCGTTCTGCAGCCCCAGCAGGTCTTGATTGGGATGTAATCACTCGGATAAAGAGAAAAGACACAGCCCAGCTGTCATTCTTCTGGGCCGGCAAGGGGGGAAGGCGGGCAGGGAGGCACAGGCTACAATCTCTCTACGCACCCGGCCTCTGTTTTGTAACCCGGCGCCCGGAGCTTAAGAACCTCTTCACTCTTTACATGGCAATTTGTGACAAGAGCCAGTGTGGTGTAGTGGTTAAGAGCGGTAGTCTCGTAATCTGGGGAACCGGGTTCGATTTCCTGCTCCTCCACATGCAGCTGCTGGGTGACCTTGGGCCAGTCACACTTCTCTGAAGTCTCTCAACCTCACAGAGTGTTTGTTGTGGGGGAGGAAGGGAAAGGAGAATGTTAGCCGCTTTGAGACTCCTTAAAGGGAGTGAAAGGCGGGATATCAAATCCAAACTCTTCTTCTTCTTCTTCTTCTTTGTGCTCCCTCCCCTTTGGCCAGTGGGCCAAGGGGGGAGGGGAGGGGTGGGGAGGGGTGGGGTGGGGGTTGGGGAGCCTTTGAGGGGCTGAGGGCTTCGTTCTCTTCTGGTCCACCTTCTGAGGGCCGCTGGATAATAGCAGGCAAAAGGAGGCAGAGCAAAATGTATACACGTTTTGACCTTTAAAGCCCTTCACGGCCTAGGACCCTCGTACCTACGGGATCGCCTCTCCCGGTATGCCCCATGGAGGACCTTAAGGTCCATAAATAGCAACACCCTAGTGGTCCCGGGCCCTAAGGAAGTTAGATTAGCTTCAACCAGAGGCAGGGCCTTTTCAGCACTGGCCCCGGCCTGGTGGAACGCTCTGCCTCATGAGACCAGGGTCCTGCGGGATCTGATTTCTTTCCGCAGGGCCTGTAAGACAGAGTTGTTCCGCCTGGAGAGGCCTGGAGGCCACGTTCAGCCCCCAGGTGTGTAGTTCCCCCACCACCCGTGCAGGTGGCTGTGATAAGGTCATGGCAGCAAAGGGTGTGGGAACCTGTGGTCCTCCAAATGTTGTTGGACCACAACTCCCATCATCACTGACCATTGGCCCTACTGGCTGGGGGCTGATGGGAGTTGGAGTCCCAAGCACTTCTGGATTGCCCTGGATCAGGGAGGGCTGCCTTAGGTTGTAAGCCTTAAAGAAATTGGAGTTCTTGTTGGAAATGCACTGAAAAAGATATACCAAGAACTCTGGCCACAACTTTCAATTTAAGGAATAATTCCTACTCAAGAGTTGAGATGAAAAACGTGTATATTCTGCTAAGAATCACAGTTTGAAGCTAGTTTAAGTACAGAAATAATGATACAACGTTTAAGTACAGAAATAATGTAGTTTCAAATATGCAGTGATATGGTACAAAGGTACATGAAATACCAGTGCACAACAATTGTTTTATACAAGTCTCAATGGCAGTCAAAAAGAGTCCATATAAATAAAAACAGGATAAAGAATAACGAATAAAGGATCAAATAGGGCCAAAACGGAGTATCCGGAGTGTGGATCAGATGTACGGCTCAATAGTAGAGACCAGGACAGGGCCCTGTTTTGGAGTAAACGCCTTCTTCAGCTGGTAATATCAAATAATATGTCAAGGTAGATTGAGGTGCTTCAATGCCATAAATTATAAATAAAATAAATTATATACATTCTAAAGTGTGTTAACTAACACACATCATAATATTTGGTTCCATACCTCGGTTTTTTTTGAGGACTATAAATCTGTTGGAAGTCTGTATCATTTAATTCTTTTATGTTTCCTTTTTCGACATGCGTCTAGGTTGTAAGCCTGCAGTCTAGCCCGACTGTGTTGGTTTACAGTTCCTAAGTGCTTCTTGTTGCTTGTAACAATACCAATAAAAGACATTTATCCTTAATGTTCTCATTAATAAGCAAATTAATTAAAAAAAAACCCAGTTCTTTTAAGGCAATTTCTTGCTTAACGGGGCTTGTGGATGAACAGCAGGCACCACTGTCCACTTTTGGAGCAGGCAGGTGCTGTTTCAGAACCATGGATAGCGGCTCAGATGCAAATCTTTAGGGCAGAGGCTGTTGTATAGCCTTGTCTTTTTCTCCTTGCTATGTGGCTTTGGGGAGTTTTGAGGTCCCAGGACAACTGTGAGTGGCATATTCTGTCTGACACTTCCCCCCCCCCCGCCCTTGATCATTCACCTGCCAAATGGTGGCGCTGGAGGGAACCAGGACATTGCAGCTGCCTTGGACGCTGATGACAATAGTAGTAGTAATAATAATAATAATAATAATAATAATAATAATAATAATAATACAGTGGATGTTCAGGTTGTGAACGTGATCTGTACAGGATGCACGTTCACAACCCGCGTCTGTGCATGCGCAGGTTGCAATTTGGCGCTTCTGCGTATGCGCAAAGTGCAGTTTAGCGCTTCTGCGCATGCGCGGCCGCCGGAACCCGGAAGTAACCTGTTCTAGTACCTTCAGGTTTCTGCAGTCTGCAACCCGAAAAGACGCAACCTGAAGTGGCTGTAACCCAAGGTATGACTGTATTGACGACAACAATAGCAGCAGCAGCAGCAGCAACAACAACAACTGTACCCTGCCCATGTGACTGGGTTGCCCCAGCCACTCTGGGCAGCTTCCAACAGAATATAAGAGAACACACAATAAATCAAAAACTTTCCAATATAGGACTGCCGTCAGATTTCTGTGGCAGGTTGTATAATAGTTTCTGTCTTTGATATCTGATGGGAAGGCATTTCACAGGGCAGGCACACTGTGCTGTCTATTATGACGCTTTGTATTATGTTTTTATTATTATGGTTCATAAAATGTCTTCTTAATGTTGTACACTGCCCTGGGATCTTTTGATAAAGGAGGATATATCAATCAAATCAATCAATCAATCAATCAGGGCCGAAGAATCATTTATGTCTGTGATTGCGGGGGGACAGAGAGGCGAGAGTGGGCAGAGATAGGTTTCTTTCTACACACCCGTTCCCCTCTCTATCCTCCCCTCAAGACAAGCCAGAGGCAGTATCAGAGTTCAAGTGTTGGTGCTGACCTTGAAAGCCCTAAACGGCCTCGGTCCAGTATATCTGAAGGAGCGTCTCCATCCCCATCGTTCTACCCGGACACTGAGGTCCAGCACCGAGGGCCTTCTCGGTAGTGGCACCTTCCCTGTGGAACACCCTCCCACCAGATGTCAAAGAGAACAACAACTACCAGACTTTTCTAAAAGGCATCTGAAGGCAGCCCTGTTTAGGGAAGCTTTTAATGTTTGATGTATTACAGTATTTTAATATTTTTTTGGAAGCCGCCCAGAGTGGCTGGGGAAGCCCAGGCGGGGTATAAATAATAAATTATTATTATTATTATTATTATTATTATTATTATTATTAGGACATGCCCAAGCAAGAAAAAACACACAACGAGGGCGCAGAGCAAGGCCAGCAGGAGTGTGTGGCCTTGGGGATAGAGGTGGGGTTGAGGAAGGGGCTGTGGCCTAGGGAGAGTTTCTTTTTTAAAAAAAAAAAAATTTATTGAAGTTTCACAGATTATATAATAACAAACAAGACAGTAATACAAACAAACAAAGAAACAAAAACAAGTATAATTTCAATCCCTTATTTTCTTGTAACTTACTTCCTCATACCTCCCCTTTCTGTATTCCAATTTCCAATTATTAATTCAGCAAATCCTCTCCCTTATTATCCATTTAAATTTTTAGACTTTCTTTTCTTTTTACTTAATCATTACAGCTAGAAACCACATAATTTCTAAACCCACGTCATTCTAACATTCAATAATTTTACAATGTTTCCTAAGATAGTCCTTAAATTTCTTCCAGTCTTCTTCCGCTGTCTCTCTTCCCTGGTCTTGGATTCTGCTGGTCATCTCTGCCAATCCCATATAGTCTATCACCTTCATCTGCCTGGCCTAGGGAGAGTTTCGAGGGCTAAGGTTGAGAGGCCCGGAGGGTCCCCCTGGTCCCCCAGGCCTGAGGTTCCTCACTATACAAAATGGTTGGAGGTATCAGCCAGAAACAAAACCGTGGGCTAGAAAACAAAAATACTAATGGTAGTAGCCGCAAGGGCAAGGATTTCTGTCCTTGGGGAAATTCAAAGCAGCAGCCACGGCGATTTGAAACAGGCTGCGGCAGCAGTGCAAACAGGAAGCTGAGTTAATATTTGGGTTGGATTTCTGGCTAACTCTCAGTGTTGTGTTTTGTTTTTGGTTCTCTCCTTCACCTGCCAGGGGGCTGGCTGCACCGCCCTGGTAGTGGCTGTCGTGGCACGGAAGCTGGAGCTCACCAAAGCCGAGAAGCACGTCCACAACTTCATGATGGACACACAGCTCACCAAGCGGGTAAGCGGCCTGCGAGCAGGTGGAGGGAGACCCTCCCGCGAGACGCCCCATGGTTCAGTGCATGCACAAGGTCCCAGGATCAGGCCCCAACATCTCCAGGTCTGACTGGGGATGCCTCGTGCCTGAAACCCTGGGGAGCTGCTGTCGGTCAGTGTAGACAATATTGAGCTGGGTGGACAGTGAATCATAGAATCATAGAATCATAGAGTTGGAAGAGACCACAAGGGCCATCGAGTCCAACCCCCTGCCAAGCAGGAAACACCATCAGAGCACTCCTGACATATGGTTGTCAAGCCTCTGCTTAAAGACCTCCAAAGTAGGAGACTCCACCACACTCCTTGGCAGCAAATTCCACTGTCGAACAGCTCTTACTGTCAGGAAGTTCTTCCTAATGTTTAGGTGGAATCTTCTTTCTTGTAGTTTGGATCCATTGCTCCGTGTCCGCTTCTCTGGAGCAGCAGAAAACAACCTTTCTCCCTCCTCTATGGGGAAGAAAGGTCCCAGGTTTACTTAAGTAAAGCTGGTATTCAGGGGTAGACTGCCTCTGATGCTGGAGGTTCATAAGAAATCACGGCTAAGAGCTGCCGATAGACAGACCCTCCACAAAGTTGTCCAGCCTGGGACTTGAGTACCTGATATTACAGCAATGCTAATTGGCAACAGAACGGGTCCAATGTAGACATTAAAATATTCCAATTTCGTTCCTCCTTATGCTTGGATTTGGCGGATAAGGCTGTATCAGAACCTTCTTTTTTTAGGCTGTTGCTTTTGCCTAGCAACTTCCTCGCCCTTCCCCTCTGGTCCTCCGGGGGCACCTCTCTCCCCCCCTCCCCCTTCCGCCAGATTCATTATCTAAATTGCTTTCTCTCCGGCCTCTCTGGATAATTTTGCTTGCTTATGGAAGGCTTTTTTTAGACGAGGCGGAGAACAGGAGCTCTTGTTCCCCAGGGGCAGGTTTTGCAAGATCCCTGAGCTGCCCGAGGTTGGAGCCGGGAGAAATGTCAGAGGTGTTCTCTTTGAAGGGGAGTGAGAAAAAGAGGAGAACGGCCTGAAAGGCTTGTTCGGAGCAGGCAGGGGCTGTGTGCATGTCCATCAGGGGAGCACTAGATCAAATTAATGATTCGAGAAGCTGTTTCTTCAGAGGCCCCGTATCATGACAAGTTCCCCAACACTTCCAGGCCTGCGTGAAGATCTCCCAGGTCTCGTGCATGTCAGACAACTGGAGGGGGAGAGAGATTTATCTGGCAAGGCAGCATCAAGGTGTTAATAAGGTTTTTGTGTACCAATTGTATTTTATTTATGTATTTGTTTTTTCTGGGTTTTGTTTTTAAAGTACTCTTAATTGGATCAGATCCCAGAGCAGGATACATTTTTCAAAGCATTCAACATTTTGGGGGCGAAGGGGTGTCATCAAACAACTCATTTCCCTTGGGGGTAATCCTTTGGGGGCTGCATGATGATTGTAAAGGTAAAGGGACACCTGACCATTAGGTCCAGTCAAGACTGACTCTGGGGTTGCGGCGCTCATCTCGCTTTATTGGCCGAGGGAGCCGGCGTACAGCTTCCGGGTCATGTGGCCAGCATGACTAAGCCGTTTCTGGTGAACCAGAGCAGCACACGGAAACACCGTTTACCTTCCTGCCAGAGCGGTACCTATTTATCTACTTGCACTTTGACGTGCTTTCGAACTGCTAGGTTGGCATGAGCTGGGACTGAGCAACGGGAGCTCACCCCATCGCGGGGATTCGAACCGCCGACCTTCTGATCGGCAAGCCCTAGGCTCTGTGGTTTAACCCACAGTGCCACCCGCGTCCCTTATGATGATTGCGGGTAGGGCCAAAGTCAGAGACGGACAAGATGAAACCCAAACCAGGACAGGGCCACCCCCCTTTCTCTCTTCCCTACATCCTTCCCATCTTTTTCCCCACCAGGTGGGATGCTTGGGGAGAAAGAACTGGCTGTTTTCAGAAGGAACCTGAACTGATTGCTTGCAGAAAGCTTTTAAGAGTGGGCCAATGGCCACCTCAGACAGCCAGAAGTGGAGAACCTTACAAAACACACACACACACAAACAAACAAACACACATCATCTACAAGCAAGACTTGTAAGTCACTATAGAAATAAATTATGGGGAAACTGTTTGTCCCATCAAGTCTCACGAAAACAAATTCAAGTAGGTTTTGAGGGTTTTGAAATGACAGAAATCCTGCCATTTTTATGCTAAATAATATTTTCCTGCAGAATGTTACGACCCGGTGTTTTTTTTCCCTAGAGCGGCTTTGTTAATAATTGTCAAATGATTTATTTGTTTTATTTAAAAGAGGGTTGTGCCAGCCACAATAAGGAAATAAACCCCTCCAAAAGAATCTCCCCAGAAGATCCAAACAAACTGACAGATCTGTAAAGGGGCAGTCAGCCTTCCAGGTAATAAGGAAAGAAAACCTCTCCCTTAAACTAAACCCAGTTCCAAATCTACAGAAGATCATCCCAGGAGAGTTCTTAGTAAGAGGAAGCCGATCTTCAATTTTACACTCACTGAGATGCAACATGCAATCAGCCAGCCTCTTCCTTCTCCAGCTCCACCCGGGCACAGACATAAGTTTCACAGGTGATGAGCAAAGCACAGCTCCCAATCCATCATTTTTATGTTACACATGCACGGTGGGTTTGCTGCCCTCCCAGGTTGCAAATTCCAAGAATCCATTTTCTTTGAGAGTTTTTCCGAAGAAGCCCTTGTGCGTAGCAAGAATGATTCATGGACGGAACCGGCCTTCCCCGCCTCGAAGCTGCTTCTTTTTAGCTCCTTGAAAAGAAAAAGGAAAAAGACGAACTGTGAAGGGGGAGTCGAGAGAGCAAGGCTTGCTTTTTCACATCTCCCTGGACATGGGGTGGCAAGAGAGCCTTGCCCTCTGAAAGACCAGGTACATAGCTTGCAGGTACTTCTGAATCCTTTGCTGTCATTTGAGGTACAGGTGGCCTCAGTGGTACAGAGTGCCTTCCATCAGCTTCAGGGGTAGAGAATTTTTGCCTTGCATGCAGAGGGTCCCAGCCTCAATCTCTGACATCTCCAGGTAAGGTTGGGAGGGACCCCCAACCCTGGA
Organism: Podarcis vaucheri; assembly: GCF_965113315.1. NCBI lineage: Eukaryota > Metazoa > Chordata > Lepidosauria > Squamata > Lacertidae > Podarcis > Podarcis vaucheri. Next base: position 9,326,510 of record NC_138754.1, on the reverse strand, counting down.
GAGCTGCTGCCAGCCTGTGTAGGCCACAAGTGGGGAACCTTTTGCCACCCCCAGATGTTACTGAAGTATAACTCCCATCACTCCTAGTGAACATGGCCAAAGACCAGGCATGATGATGATGATTACTTATACCCAGTGCTTCCCCCCCCAAAAAAAAAATGTTTAGGGGTACTCTCATTTTCCTACTCATATTGAAATACTGCCCCTCAATGAGGCAAAACTTAGATTTACAAAATGTTTAGGGGTATGTGTACCCCCAGAAAACAACAACATTGCTTATACCTACCCACATGGCAAGGAAATCAGCCCTGAGTGCTCACTGGAAGGACAGATCCTGAAGCTGAGGCTCCAATACTTTGGCCACTTCATGAGAAGAGAAGACTCCCTGGAAAAGACCCTGATGTTGGGAAAGATGGAGGGCACAAGGAGAAGGGGACAACAGAGGACAAGATGGTTGGACAGTGTTCTCGAAGCTACCAGCATGAGTTTGACCAAACTGCGGGAGGCAGTGGAAGACAGGAGTGCCTGGCGTGCTCTGGTCCAGGGGGTCACAAAGAGTCAGACATGACTAAACGACTAAACAACAACAAACAACCCATCTGTCTGGGTTGTCCCAGCTGCTCTGGGTGACTTCCAACAGAATATAGAAAACATAATGAAACGCCAAACATTAAAAACCTCCCAATAGAGGGCTGCCTTCAGATGTCTTCAGAAAGCTGTATAATAATTGACTGAGTCAGACCACCAGTTCAGTACTGTCTACACTGACTGGCAGCCGTCTTCCCAGGTTCCAGGCAAGATTCCCTTTCTTTGGGGGACAGGAAACTGCATTGCTTCTGCTGCGAGCTGCCTGCCTGCCCCTCTCCCTTCCGCCAGTTGCCAGCCCCACCCCCACCCCCTTTGCAAATGTCTCCATAGCCCTGTAAATTAAAAAGGTATTAGCTGCTCGGTGTGGCATCTCCAGGGCTGGGGAATCAAAGTGGAAATTGAGTTGTTATTGGCATTAGCTTAACCACACATTGCAGATAATTTAATTGGATCCAGAAGGAAGCTCCTTTCCTCCAGAGGGAGGGGCTCTGCTGCTTAGCGGGCAGGTCAGATGCTTTGCATGTAGAAGGTCACAGCTTGAGTCCTCAGCATCCTCTGTTAGAACAGGGGCAGGGGCCCTGTAGCACTCTGGATGGTGTCGCTGCCCCCATCAGACCTCGCCGGCAACAGGCAGAAGCCGTCATCCAACAGCAGCATCTTGAGCATGGGTAGGCAACCTAGGGGCCGGATCTGGCCCAATCGCCTTCTAAATCCAGCCCGCAGACAGTCCAGGAATCAGCGTGTTTTTACATGAGTAGAATGTGTCCTTTTCTTTAAAATGCATCTCTGGGTTATTTGTGGGGCATAGGAATTCATTCATATTTTTTTCAAAATATAGTCCGGCCCCCCACAAGGTCTGAGGGACAGTGGACCGGCCCCCTGCTGAAAAAAATTGCTGACCCCTGATCTGGAGGGTCAAGGATTCCATGAGTTAGAAGAGTTGTTCAGATCTTATTTTTGCTTAACTACAACTCCCATCAGCCCCAGAGAGCATAACCTACGTCTGGGAGTGATGGCAGTTGTAGTTCCCCAACTCCTGGAGGGCCAACCGTTCCCCACACCTGCTCTAGGGTAGTGGTTTTGGGACACCTGGGTTCTTGTCCACACTCGGCCATGAAGGTGACCTTGGGCCAGTCTCTGACTCAGCTTAGCCCACCTCCAAGGAGTGTTGTGTGGCTTAAAACAGGGAGAAGGACAAGCATGCAACTACCTTGAGCTCCTTGGGGGAAAGCTGGGATATAAATATGAATGAATTAATCATTAATATGATAATAATTTTAAAAAAGCAGAGACATCACCTTGCCAACAAAGGTCCGCATACTTCAAGCTATGGTTTTCCCAGTAGTGATGTATGGAAGTGAGAGGTGGACCATCAAGAAGGCTGATCGCCGAAGAATGGATGCTTTTGAATTCTGGTGCTGGAGGAGACTCTTGAGAGTCCCATGGACTGCAAGAAGATCAAACCGATCCATTCTGAAGGAAATCAGCCCTGGGTGCTCACTGGAAGGACAGATCCTGAAGCTGGAGCTCCAAGACTTTGGCCACCTCATGAGAAGAGAAGACTCCCTGGAATAGACCCTGATGCTGAGAAAGATGGAGGGCACAAGGAGAAGGGGACGAGAGAGGACAAGATGGTTGGACAGTGTTCTCGAAGCTACTAGCATGAGTCTGACCAAACTGCGGGAGGCAGTGGAAGACAGGAGTGCCTGGCATGCTCTGGTCCAGGGGGTCACGAAGAGTCGGACACGACTAAACGACTAAACAACAACAACATGATAATAATTATAATTAATACTGCTAATAGATAGGGGTAGGCTTCATGTAACTGCCACACAACCCCAGCTAACATGATCGGTTTAGGCTGGTGGCCCAGCTACAACCAGACCGGGGCTTGGGGTAACTTGGCTACAGGAATCTGTGGCCCCGGTGGTAACTGGAAGTTCGGACTACTGCAATGTGCTTTAAAAATGACTCAGAAGCCTCAGTTAGGACCGAATGCGGCTGCCCGACTTGTTGACAGCTTTGAGGCCAACGAGATCGCATGACACCAATTCTGTTAACAGCTACATTGGCTCCCCGTGCAATTCAGAGTGCTGGTTTTGACCTAGAAAGCTCTTTACAGCTCAGGACCCCGATACCTCCTGGAATGCCTCTCCTGATTTCAACAAACCCAGGCCGTTAAGAGTTTCTTTGAGATCCTTCTCTGGGTTCAGGGAATGGGTGACAAGGGGGCTATTATTATTATTATTATTATTATTATTATTAAACCTGCCTTCACCCTAAGGTCCCAGGGCAGGTTACAGCATTAAAACACAGTATTAAAAACAGTTTTAAAAATACAATTAGAGTTAATACAATTGAGAGCCAGTGTGGTGTAGTGGTTAAAAGCGGTAGTCTCGTAATCTGGGGAACCAGGTTTGCGTCTCCGCTCCTCCACATGCAGCTGCTCGGTGACCTTGGGCCAGTCACACTTCTCTGAAGTCTCTCAACCTCACTCACCTCACAGAGTGTTTGTTGTGGGGGAGGAAGGGAAAGGAGAATGTTAGCCGCTTTGAGACTCCTTAAAGGGAGTGAAAGGCGGGATATCAAATCCAAACTCTTCTTCCAAACTCTTCTTCTTCTTAAACTGGATGCAAAATTTAGCACAGCAGCTTATTACCAGAGGGTTGGGGAATCTCTGGTGTTTTTTGGGTCAGACCATTAGTCCATCTACTGCAGCTCCTTCTGTGTATCTTGGGCTGGCTGCTTTTCAGATCCCAGGATGCCACGCTTTGGCCTGGGGCGTCCCCAGAAACGCAGCACACAAGAGTGCCTTTCAACACGTGCAGAGTGCAGTTCCTTCTGTACTAAGAATTGTCACCCATCCGGGATTAAAAGGGAGGCAGAGAGGCCTTCGTGGAGAGAGGGGCGGCATGGAGTCTGGCTCTCAGGGCTGGCCCAACTCAGAGTCTCTCCCTTTACAAATTAAACCCATGAAAATGGCTTATGCAATAAAGGGGACCTTTCAGACATACCAAACATATACCGTATTTTTCGCCCTATAGGATGCACTGGCCCATAGGACACACCTAGATTTGGGGAGGGGGAATAAAGGGGAAAAAAATGTATCCCCCCCCCCAGGCACGGGGCTGGGGCGGGGGAAGCCCGAGCCTCCCCCGACCCCAGCCCCCAGAACGGGACCCAGAGCGATGCTGAAGCTGTGGGGCTGGGGGAGGGGGAAGCCAAAGGACCCTCATCACCTCCTTTTACAGTTCCAGTAATTCTTTGGGGGAAGCCGCGATGGTTAAAAGTGGTATCATAGCTCTTTGAATGCAAGGTGTGAATGTGTTCTGGGTTAACCACAGGCAGCCTCCGCACCTCTTAACACTGATTTGCAGTTGTGAAATTTTACGGAGGTAGCCACTAGCTCAGGGGAAAGCCGTCCCGACAAATGGCGTGTCGGTGCTCGTCAGTGGCTCTGAGCTGTGGTTTCAAAATGGAACCTCTTTGGGCAGGGGCAGTCTACCTTTTCCAGGGAGTGTTCTATTTGTGTGTGTGTGTGTGTGTGTGTGTGTGTGTGTGTGTGAGAGAGAGAGAGAGAGAGAGAGAGAGAGAGAGATGATTAAGAGGGCCTACTCAGCCCTCATTGGACAGTTTTGGGGTCGTCGTCCCCACTTTTAGGATTATTTATTTTGCAAATAAAGATCTGCTGTTTTATACAAATGTTGAACTTTTTCCCAGACTGCTGGTCCCTCCTCCTTGGGCCTGGAAGGAACAAAATGTCAGCTGCAAAAGAATTGGCCCGTTTTACCTGAAGATGGAAAATACTTGAAAAGCAATTGTAACAAACAGATTACGCTAGTAGGATTGCAAGAAGTTCTGTAAGGAGGACTGTTTGAAATATTGCAAGAAAGACTATGAAGAGAATCATTAGTTAGAATCATAGAATCATAGAGTTGGAAGAGACCACAAGGGCCATCGAGTCCAACCCCCTGCCAAGCAGGAAACACCATCAGAGCACTCCTGACATATGGTTGTCAAGCCTCTGCTTAAAGACCTCCAAAGAAGGAGACTCCACCACACTCCTTGGCAGCAAATTCCACTGTCAAACAGCTCTTACTGTCAGGAAGTTCTTCCTCATGTTTAGGTGGAATCTTCTTTCTTGTAGTTTGGATCCATTGCTCCGTGCCCGCTTCTCTAGAGCAGCAGAAAACAACCTTTCTCCCTCCTCTATGTGACATCCTTTTATATATTTGAACATGGCTATCATATCACCACTTAACCTCCTCTTCTCCAGGCTAAACATGCCCAGCTCCCTTAGCCGTTCCTCATAAGGCATCGATAATTAATTAATGATAATTAAGAGTAATAGAGAAATTAAGAAATGCAGAATAAGTGATAAAGAACGGGAAATCATCAGAGGTTGTTGACGGAAGTCTAAAACATTGTAAAAGATAAGAAGTTATGTTAAATGGTTGTTGAAAATGATATGTAAAAAAACCAATAAAATGTATTTTTTTTAAAAAGGAAAATAAAGGGCTTGGTGAGAGCCCTCTGCTCTGTGAGCTTGCCTAATCCTTCATGGAGCATAAGATGTTGGCTATGTGCTGTTTTGGGGGAGGAAGAGAGAGAAGGAAAAGGTGCACTTCACCTGGGCAGGTGAGCTAACCCTGGGGCCCGGCTTTCTCTTCTCTCCCCTTGCAGATCAAAAACGCGGCTGCCAACGTCTTGCGGGAGACCTGGCTCATCTACAAACACACCAAACTGCTGAAGAAAATCGACCACGCCAAAGTCCGGAAACACCAGAGAAAATTCCTCCAAGCCATTCATCAGTAAGCTGGGCTCATTTCTCCTCTGTTCCCCCACGCTGGCATCTCCTAACTATAAGGGATAGCAGGTTGCAGAGCCTGCCGAGAGCTGCTCCTGGGACATCAGGAGTCGCTGTAGCCATTTGGAGCAAGGGTTTTCTGCGCTAGGGGCAGCAAAGGGCTGCTTCCGCCCTAAGGCAGCTGAGGAAGGGCTTTGGGTCCGTGGAACAGCAGCCGCCTTGCACGCAGAATGCTGTGAGTTGAGTCCACAGCATCCCCAGGTTGCTGTTTTGGGAAAGAAAAGTTTTTTTTAAAAAGTCAGTTAACAAGTGACAGGGGAAACAAGATTTACCAACTATCGAAGAATGACAGATGAAGATGATGGACTATATGGAACTTGCTGAACTGACCGGGAGACTCCGAGACCAGAGAGAAGAGACGGTGGAAGAAGATTGGAAGAAGTTTAAGGAATATTTGAAAAAATATGTTAATAAATCTTAGAATAGCTTTGGAAGTGGATATAGGCGGTAGGGTTAGAAGTAGAAGATAATGTATTTTATAAGTGATAAAATGTGAAGTTTTTGTGGTTAAAGTAAGTGGGGGGGGAAGATGGTTAGAAATTATGATATATGTAAACTGTTGAAGATGAAGTAAACTGAAAATCAGATAGGTGGGATAAAATAAACCGTTCCGGTGCGGGTGCAAATTTAGCCAACAGAAGATTAATCCAGGATGGCGTACAGGTGAATGGGAAGGGGCTCATCTACGGGTCTTCCTCCGGTAGCGCCGCCGGCAGTGTTTGACCTCCAGGCAAAGGCTCGGCAAAGGCAACAGGTGGAATCAGAGCTCTGGGCTTTGGATTGGGTGGGCAGGTGGGACACGCCTTTTAATGCCCGCGAGCTGATTGGTTGCTCTTTCGCCCCTTTTCCAGGTTAAGGGGTGTGAAGATGGAACAGAGGAAACTGAGTGACCAAGCCAACACCCTGGTTGATCTTTCTAAGGTAACCATCTCTCTCTTTCTCTCTCTCCCGGAATTTGAGACAGGAGTGGGGAAACTTTTCCCAAAACCCGAGAGCCGCATTCCCTCCTGGGCAACTTTTCAGGGGCCACGTGCCTGGGTTGGGCGGGGCCAGAGGCAAAAGTGGGTGGAGCAACGAATGCAGATTTTACCTTTATACAGTAGGCTAGTTTCTGCATATGTTCTCGTCCAAAGAGGCATTATCTGGAGCTCAGGAATGGCAGAAACGCTAAAGGAGGCAGGGCCAGGGAATGGTGTGGCCTGGGGAACAGAAGTGCTTTGGGGAGAGTCCTAGGGGCCAGACAGAGGCTCAGAGGGCCACATTTATTACTATTATTATTATTATTATTAAGGGTAAAGGGACCCCTGACCATTAGGTCCAGTTGTGGCCAACTCTGGGGTTGCGGCGCTCATCTCACTTTATTGGCCGAGGGAGCCGGCGTACAGCTTCCGGGTCATGTGGCCAGCATGACTAAGCCGCTTCTGGCGAACCAGAGCAGCGCATGGAAACGCCATTTACCTTCCCGCCGGAGTGGTACCTATTTATCTACTTGCACTTTGACGTGCTTTCGAACTGCTAGGTTGGCAGGAACAGGGACCGAGCAACGGGTGCTCAACCAGTCATGGGGATTCGAACCACTGACCTTCTGGTCGGCAAGTCCTAGGCTCTGGTTTAACCCACAGCACCTTCTAAACCATCGTCTCCAGGCTATTTACACACAAAACAAATAGAACAGTTAAAGACCCATTGAACTTGGCCTGGTTGCAGATTGCCAACCAATGCAAATTCCTCCTGCACCTCAGGGGTCCATACACTAGCAGGAGTTTGAAGAAGAAGAAGAAGAGTTTGGATTTGATATCCCGCCTTTCACTCCCCTTCAGGAGTCTCAAAGCGGCTAACATTCTCCTTTCCCTTCCTCCCCCACAACAAACACTCTGTGAGGTGAGTGGGGCTGAGAGACTTCACAGAAGTGTGACTGGCCCAAGGTCACCCAGCAGCTGCATGTGGAGGAGCGGAGACACGAACCCAGTTTCCCAGATTACGTGACTACCGCTCTTAACCACTACACCACACTGGCTCTCTGGTTTGCCCCCACAAGCCACTGGTTTGCCCCCACAAGCCACTGTGTTCTGCAACAGCAGCCTCCAGACCAACCCCCAAGGGCAGCCCCACAGAGAGCTCACTGCAGTTACCAGGTTACCAGTGCATGGACCCCTGTGGTCCAAGCCGGAGGTCCCCCCATGCCTGATTTAGGAGATGGGGATAGGATGAGGCGATTTGAGTCCTACAGTATGTATCTGTGGACTGGCTTGGACTATACCATGCCCGACGTCAGGATGGTACCAAAATTGCATTGTGGCTACAGTGGTACCTCAGGTTAAGAACTTAATTCGTTCCGGAGGTCCGTTCTTAACCTGAAACTGTTCTTAACCTGAAGCACCACTTTAGCTAATGGGGCCTCCCGCTGCCACAGTGCCACTGCCGAGCGAGTTCTGTTCTCATCCTGAAGCAAAGTTCTTAACCCAAGGTACTATTTCTGGGTTAGCGGAGTCTGTAACCTGAAGCGTCTGTAACCCGAGGTACCACTGTACTTGGGTTTGATCTGAAGATGCTCACCAAAGGAACCCCAGAAGGGAGATGAGGGTACCCCACACTGCAGCCGTGATCTTTCTTCCGAGCCAGCTCCAGTCCTGGACAAGGCTGCCTCCTCCCCCTTGCCCAAAATCCATTCCCTCCAGTCTCTCTCGACTGCATGGGGATTCTGAGTCAGGGAGTGGTGGCAAAGGTGGGAGGCAGTGATCTGGCACCTTCCATGCGGGGCTTCCCCGAATGTTTGGTTGCCAGGCAACCCTGTGGAAGGAAGTGATAACACACTCTCTTCTCGGCTCAGACCTGCGACGGGTGGCAGTGCGTGGAGCAGGGAAAGAAATGTGTTTACCTAATGGAGCTCACTGCTTCCTTGCTTGCTTGTTGCTTGCTTGCTTAAACGGCCTCGGTCCAGTATATCTGAAGGAGCGTCTCCACCCCCATCGTTCTGCCCGGACACTGAGGTCCAGTGCTGAGGGCCTTCTTGGTAGTAGCGCCCTCCCTGTGGAATGCCCACCCATCAGATGTCAAAGAGAACAACAACTACAGTGGTGCCTCGCAAGACGAAAAGAATCCGTTCTGTGATTCTCTTCGTCTAGCGGTTTTTTCATCTTGCGAAGCAAGCCCATTGACAGATTAGCAGCTTTTAGCGGCTTTTAGCGGCTTATCTGCTGATCGGATCAGCTGATAAGCGGCTTAGCGGCTTAGAAAAAGGGGGGGAGGGGGAAAAACCCGCAGGAACTCGCAAGACATTGTCGTCTTGTGAAGCAAGCCCATAGGAAATTCGTTTTGCGAAGCACCTCCAAAACGGAAAACTCTTTCGTCTAGCAAGTTTTCCGTCTTGCGAGGCATTCGTCTTGCGGGGCACCACTCTACCTGACATTCAGAAGACATCTTAAGGCAGCCCTGTTCAGGGAAGTTTTTAATGTATGACATATTAGTGTATTTTTGGTCTTTGTGGAAGCCGCCCAGAGTGGCTGGGGAAGCCCAGCCAGATGGGCGGGGTATAAATAATAAATGATGATGATGATGATGAACATCGAGAAGAGCCCAGCCGCTGGATCAGGCCAATGGCCCATTTAGTCCGGCATCCTGTTCTGACAGTGGCTGGCCAGCTGCCTCCATGGGAAGCCCCCAAGCAGCGCCTGAGCCTCAGAGCTCTCTCCCCTCCTGTGTTTTCCAGCAGCTGGTATTCAGAAGCATACTGCCTCCCAATTAGCCTTTGTGGCTAGTAGTTGTTGATAGCCCTACTCTCCGCGAATTTGTCGGGGCCTCTTTTTAAACCATCCAGGTTTGTTGGTTCCTGAAGCCTGTGCCACCATTCCTAGATACTTCTAATTTGTGACTTGTTCTAATTTATGGCTTTGAAGGTTCCCAGCTTCTAAGCTTTGGTTTCCCCCCGAAAGCAAGTACAGTGGTACCTCGGGTTAAGTACTTAATTCGTTCCGGAGGTCCGTACTTAACCTGAAACTGTTCTTAACCTGAAGCACCACTTTAGCTAATGGGGCCTCCTGCTGCTGCCGCGCCCCCAGAGCACGATTTCTGTTCTCATTCTGAAGCAAAGTTCTTAACTTGAAGCACTATTTCTGGGTTAGCGGAGTCTGTAACCTGAAGCATATGTAACCTGAAGCGTATGTAACCTGAGGTACCCCTGTATCTTGGTCTTTTGATAATTAATTTTGAGACGTTCAGTTTCACAGTATGCTGCGAGTTTTCTTAGTGCTCTTTTGAGGCCAATGGGGGTTCTAGATAAAATTGCTTTCCTTCTGGGATTGTACCCCCAAGTGTGTTTTATAAGCTGGTCTCTGACCGCAATAAATTATCTATCTATCTATCTATCTATCTATCTAACCATCCAGGTTGCTGGCCATCCTTGTGGAACTGAGGCCTGCACGCTTATCCCCCTCTGCCCTCCAGTCTAAGCAAGCAAAGAGGCTTTGCTGGTTTTCATGACACGTTCCGGCCAGGCAAAAAATCTTGAGCAGGGTGCAAAGCAGAGCTGGTGAAGGGGTGTGGCCTGGAGAGACAGGGGTGGCTTGAGGAGAGGGGGTATCCCCAGGGCTTGTTAAAGGTAAAGGGACCCCTGACCATTAGATCCAGTTGTGACCGACTCTGGGGTTGCGGCGCTCATCTCGCTTTATTGGCCGAGGGAGCCGGCGTACAGCTTCCGGGTCATGTGGCCAGCAGGACTAAGCCGCTTCTGGCGAACCAGAGCAGCGCACAGAAACACCGTTTACCTTCCCACCGGAGCGGTACCTATTTATCTACTTGCACTTTGACATGCTTTTGAACTGCTAGGTTGGCAGGAGCAGGGACCGAGCAACGGGAGCTCACCCCGTCGCGTGGATTCAAACCGCTGACCTTCTGATCGGCAAGTCCTAAGCTCTGTGGTTTAACCCACAGCGTCCCTTCTGACCTCAATGTAGCCTGCTAATTTGCCCCTTTTTAAAAAATAAAAAATAAAAATTCTTCTTTCACATTTTTTTTTAATTAAACAGATGCAGAACGTCATGTACGACCTCATCACGGAACTGAACGACCGGAGCGAAGACCTGGAGAAGCAGATAGGCGGGCTGGAGTCCAAACTGGAACAGCTGAACAGCAGCTTCCACTCCTTGCCCTTGCTCATCACGGACGCTCTGTGCCAGCAGCAGCAGCAGCTCCTGGCCACCATCCTCGAAGCCCGGGGGGTGAGCATGGGTGTGGGCGCCCCCCAGACGCCGCTCTCGGACAGCCCTTTGGGAATCAGCTCAACCTCTTTCCCCACCCCTTATACCAGCTCCAGTAGTTGCTGAGCCCCGTCGGACGTGAGGGAAACGACAAAAACAACACACGCACGCACACGTGGGTCTTTGTTATCCGTGTGGGGGTGTCGATCCTGGCCCCGGATGTGGGGGGAGGGGGAGAGCAGAGGACCCCGGCCGCCGCCTTGTGGGGTCGCCTGGAAACAATGCGGGCTCGTCTCGGTGGTAGCGCCCCCTGTTGTCGGGGTTAGGTGGGGTGTGACACAGGCGTTTTCGGCAGAGCCCCTCGCAGCGGCGTTCGGTGGACCGTAGGAATCCACGTTCAATCTCAGGTCTTCAAAAATCGAAAAACAAGCCAACTCCAAGGGCATCGATGCAACGGCGCAAGGTAGGGGGACCATTCCACTGTGTTGGACCCCAAGCCACTGGCATTGGGGTTGTTCATCTCCTTCTTTCTTCCCTGGTTGCTTTTATTTTTAAAAAACATTCTTATTCCTTCTTCCCCTGTGCGCATTAAGTGTCTTGCCGAAGAAAGTCAAAAGGCGACCGGGGAGGTGGTGAATTGGCCGAAACACAGGTGCCCCCCCTTCCCCCCTCCTCCTCTGCTGAATCTTGGCAAAGGTCTCGAGGTATCATTCCAGCTCCCTCAGAATTGGTTTTGCCAAAGAGACCGCCGTAAAGGTACCCTTTGTGGGGACTCTTCTGCGTTGGGTCTTTTTTGTTTTGTTTTTTAAGAAAAAGGGGAAATGGCAGGTGTCACCTTTTGCTGAGGCCTAAGAAGAGTTATCTTGACTTGGAGAAATCGGAAGTTTTCCACCACTAAAGCTGTTCTTGGCGGAGACGAAGCAGCGATTTCAACGCATCCAGATAGGTTGGCGTTTGCCCTCCCCTCGCCACGGGCAAGGTGGTTGCCACTGAGGAAATGGGTTTGCTCAGATTCTGAGCGCTCCAAGAAACGCAAAGCGAAAGAGAAGTTGTTCTCCATCGTCCTCCCGAGAGACTCGCCCCGAGCCCCTTCAGTTCGCCAGTGGTGCTTTGAAAAACCACATCCCTTTGGACCACATCGCCACGACCCTTCTTTAAACGTTGCGGTTACCAGCCTGAGCTGCGTTGCCGCTGCAGTTTCCAAAGGCCTATCCACATTACAAACCTCTCACCTGGGCTTCCCAGATTCATCAACTTTTTATTATTAGTAGGGCTTCCCTCCCCCCTAAAAGCACCGTGGGAATTGTAGGTTTGTTTGTTTTTTATGGGGGTGGGCAGTCCTGCACTTTCAAAGGCTCCGCGGCTGACAGCCATTGGCGACTGAACTGGTTTGAACCCGGTTTAAATGTAATTCGCTACTGGCACTTAAATTGGTTTGCTCCCGCTTTGAATTGCCATATAGACAATTATTCTGCACACTGGTTAATGAAACTGCAGTCAAAGTGGGTGAACTGAATTGCCACTGGCTTGCATTTGAAGGGTGTACAAGCCCTGGGATTTTTCAGGGGTGTGGAGTGCACAGCTTATTTGAAAAAACAATTACTAGGAATCATTAGGAAGCTGTCTAATGCAGTCAGACCCCTGGTCCATCTAACTGTGTGCTGTCTACACTGACAGGCAGCGGCTGTCCAGAGTTTCAGTCAAGGGGGCGTATCCAGGCTCTGTTGGAGACACCAGGGATTGAACAGTTTCCCCGCCAGCGCTGTCTAAGTCATGTCTGAATCCTACCATTGATTCACTGAGCCCAGGCTGAGCCCTTCCCACTCGGCTACAGCCCATTCGGAAATGCGTAAAATGCCGCCGTTCGCATTAGCGGTTAGCGTATCCCAGCCTAACCCTCTCTCGCAGGGGTGTTGTGAGGCTAAAGTAGAGAGGGGCAGAGAATTGTGCCTGCTACCTTGATCTCCCTTGGAGAAAAGGCAGAGCACCATTTTGCAGTGTGCAAAATCGAAGGCCTTCCAAACAATTCATTTTTGGATATTAAAATCCCTCCATACACCACAGGCTCAGATCCGGAGACTACCTGAAGGCAGGGGATGAGAATGTAATAATAATAATAATAATAATTTTTTATTTATACCCCAACCTCCCCAGCCAAGGCCGGGCTCAGAGCGGCTTACGCGCAATAATAAAAACAAGTTGAATGATTACAGTTTAAAAACAAAATTAAAATACAACATTAAAATATTGAAACATTAAAATATTAAAATGTAGCCTCCTCGTAGGAGGAAAAAGAAAAGAAAAAAGAAAGAAAGAGAGGGAGGGAGGGAATCAAATTGACTCCAAGCCAAAGGCCAGGTGGAACAACTCTGTCTTACAGGCCCTGCGGAAAGAAATCAGATCCTGCAGGGCCCTGGCCTCATGAGGCAGAGCGTTCCACCAGGCCGGAGCCAGTGTTGAAAAGGCCCTGGCTCTGGTTGAGGCTAATCTGACTTCCTTAGGGCCCGGGACCACTAGGGTGTTGCTGTTTATGGATCTTGAGCCTCTCCGTGGGGCATAACGGGAGAGGCGGTCTCGTAGGTACGAGGGTCCCCAATCCCCAAGAATGCACACATTTTCAGGGGAGACTATTACATTCTCCCCTCCCTGCCCGAGTAACTTTGTGGCCCTGAGAACAATTCAGAGAAGCCACCCACACTCTCCACATTTGGATGTCAATGGCCTTGACCCAGCTTTGTTGTGTATGAAGCCTTAATGCTTAGCCCAGCCGCCTTGTGCTTAGAGTCATAGAAGTATAGCGTTAGAAGGCATCCCTTCTCCAGCACCCTGCAATTCAGGAATCGCAGCCAAAGAATCTCTGACAGATGTCTACCCAACCTCTGTTTAAAAACCTCCAAGAAAGGAGAATCCACCACCTTCTTGCGTTGAACAACTCTTCCCATTGGGAAGTTCTTCCTAACGTTTAGCCAGAATCTCGTTTCTTGTAATTGGTTCGAGTCCTGCCCTCCGGAGCAGGAGAAAACTAGCTTGTTCCCTCTTCCGTGTGACAGCCCTTGAGATATTTGAAGAAGGCTATCATATCTCCTCTGAGTCTTCTCTTTTCCAGGCTAAACCCAACTCCCTTAACCGTTCCTCATAAGGCTTGGTTTCCAGGCCCTCGATCATCTTGGCCACTCTCCTCTGCAAACCTTCCAGATTCTCAATCTTCTTCTTCTTCAACTGTGGTGCCAGAACTGGACACAGGATTCCAGGTGTGGTCTGACCAAGGCAGAATACAGTGGTACTATTACTTCCCTTGATCGGGACACTATAGACTTCTGTTGATGCATCCTAGAATAGCATTAGTATTTTTTGCTGCTGCATTGCGCTGTTGACTCAGATTCAGCTTGCAGTACGCCAAGACTCCTAGACCATTTTCACATATGTTACTGGCAGGTGCTCCCCCCCCCCCATCTTATATTTCTGCAGCTGGTTCTTCCTTCCTAGGCGGAGAATCTTAAGATTTGTCCCTATTGAAATTCATTTTGTCAGTTTGGTTCCAGTTCTCCAATCTGTCAAGGCCATCTTGCAACCCGATTCTCTCTTCTGCAGCATTAGCTCTTCCTCCCAGTTTGGCGTCACCGGCTGCTGGTCAAAAGGGGTTTCTCCATTCTCCCGAAGGGGACTCACTCTTTTTACGCTGCCTGCTTTTTTAACACCCTTTTAACTCCCCAGAGACCCAGGGACGTGGGTGGCGCTGTGGGTTAAACCACAGAGCCTAGGACTTGCCGATCAGAAGGTCAGCGGTTTGAATCCCCATGACAGGGTTAGCTCCCGTTGCTCGGTCCCTGCTCCTGCCAACTTAGCACGTCAAAGTGCAAGTAGATAAATAGGTACCACTCTGGCGGGAAGGTAAACGGCGTTTCCGTGCGCTGCTCTGGTTCGCCAGAAGCGGCTTAGTCATGCTGGCCACATGACCTGGAAGCTGTACGCCGGCTCCCTCGGCCAGTAAAGCGAGATGAGCGCCGCAACCCCAGAGTCGGCCACGACTGGACCTAATGGTCAGGGGCCCCTTTACCTTTAACTTCCCAGAGGGGAGTGAGGAGCAAAACAGCCACAGCCCTCTGCTCTGAACCCTCCCTTCCTTTTTGTCAAGGCAATTGTTGGCATCACCCAACCACTACCACCTGCTTTTTTGTCAGGCAAATGCCTCCCTCTGGCACGGCTCCTCATTCAGGCTGTTTTGGGGGGGTTGTTGGGGGGGCCTTGGCTCGGCTTCTGAGCCCCGCGAGGCGGCCGCTGGCTCGTTCCAGCGAGAGCTGAGCAGGTGACTCTTCATGTTCCCTTTGAACAGGCAAAGCAAGCGTGTAATTGCTCAGCGATATTAATTACGCGCCGCCCCGCGGCTCCGGTTAATTGCGAGCGAAGAAAGGGAGAAAACACCCCAGGTAGATCTAAGTGCTTTTTAGTGATTTTTCGGCATGGGGGGTTTTTATTTCAGGGGAGGCGGGGGGGGAATGCACAGTCTTTTGTCAAAAACTCCCCTTCAGCAGCTGTGTGGCTTTTCCGAACATCGCAGCACCAGAAAGCATTAAACGGGGAAGAGGGAGGGAGGGAACCTGCCACTTAGCGAGGATGGTAGGTGGCCCGCATTCCTTGCAATTGAAGTTGCTTAGGAAACGGAGCGGAGCTTCAGGGCAGGATCCTTACAACGCCCACTGGATTCTCTCCCCACCACCACCACCATGCCAGTTTGGGGCTTTGGAGAGGCCCTGCTTCGCCAGGAAATATTTGGAGGAAGGTTATATATGGTGCGAGCCACTCCGAGTCTTCTCAGTCAGTCCCCCGGCCTCCCAGAAAAGCTGGGATTTGTCTGAAGTGATCAGAACGAGGACATTTTGCCTGCCAGCCAGGGTACAGAGCGCTTAGCTAGATGGGCCGAATGCTGCAACTGAATATAAGGCAGCTTCCCCTGTTGGGAAAGGAGCCGTGGCTCATCACTAGAGCATCCGCTTTGCATGCAAAAGGTCCCAGGTTCCGTTCCTGGCAGTTGGACTGTTACTGACCCCCGCCTGGAGAGCAGCTGCCGGTCAGTGTATGTAATACTGAGTTAGATGGGCCACTGGCCTGACTCTATATAAGGCAGCCTCTCCCTGCGTTCCTTTAGCTACATAAAAGCGAGTTAGGGCACCTTCACCGCAAGGAGAGGAAGATGGAGACTGGCTTCACGCTCGAGCATCTTTGAGGACTAGAATCTTTATTTTGAAGGGAAGGGCCAGCCCTCATTGTTAAAGCATCTGTTTTGCAAGCAGAAGGCACCAGACTCAACCCCCGGCGTCTCCAGTTAGGGATGGGAATGTCCCTTGCCTGAAACCCAGGGCAGCCGCTGCTGCCAGCCTGTGTTGACATCCCTGAGCTAGGTGGGAAAGCAGTCTGACTGTATAAAGCAGCTTCCTGTGTCTTTATTCCTAGCACTTCAACTCATCTGCATGTTTCTTTTTGCTGCAAATCCTCGTTTGGCAGCCCTGTGAGGCAGGCAGGCGGGTTCTGGCCCCCATGTGGCAGATGTGAAGACGGAGGCTCAGAGAGAGAGAAGGTCGGGTCCTCAAAGGCTCCACGCAGAGGGCAGAGGTGCTGTTCAAAGCAGGCACACCCACCCCTCCCGAATCCTCTTAGCCACACTGGTACGGGGTAGCACGGTGGGCAATGGACTTATGGGGAAATTCCAGGAAGAGAAGCAGCCCATATAGTTGGCACGGAAAGAGCCTCGTTCCATTTCAGAACCCTGGACAGCTCCACTCTCCCGTTCTCAAGGCAAGCCTCTCTCTACCTCAAGCTACTCAGAATGCAAACTCAGTTCCACATTGCAGGACTCCTAGCAGCTGGTTTCAATCATGGCAGAACTGCACAGGGTAGGAAAGGGTTAATTGATTACTCCCTTGAGCCATTTCGGATCCCCAGCGGCTGTTAGTCTGGGAAAGTTACTAGCCTCCTCCCCACCCCACCCCCATGTTGATCATTTCTGGCATATCAGTGGCTTGGAGGCAAGAACAAATTTTTTTGGGTCCAGTCTAGAGAGAGAAAATTGCTGGCTGCTCGGCTGGAAGGCCTCTTTGCTCACCCTGGCGACCAGGCGAACCCCTGTTCCCAAAGCCGCCTCATTCTTCCTACCCCGTCCTTCTGACAGGGATCCAGAGAAGGGAGCGTCAGATCCGATCTGTTTGGCTGGCAGGATCTCAGCCCCGCGTCTGCCCCTCCTCGTCTCTCCAGGTCTGACCCCTTATTTCCGTGGCATCTCCCGCCATCGCTCAAAGCACCTGTGTTTCACCGGAAATGAGAAGAGCCCGTCAAAACCGCGCTGGGACCGGAAGCTAGAAAGAAAAAAATGGGCCGCGATGAATGCTTAAATGAATTTCGTAGAGCGGCCTGTTCCAAGGCAGCTGTTAGGCAATTAACTACAAATTGAAGGGTTTTTTGGGGGGAGGCAATGATTACAGACTGCAGGATCAGATTTAACACCCCTCCTAGTAGCTCCTTCGCTCACCAGAGAGCATTCTCGCCCCCCTTTTTTTCTTTTACTAAACAGAAATGAGCCCGAGACACTCTGTGCAGCCGGAGGTGCCAATCTTTCAATGCCTTACCAGTTTTGATGGGCTTGGTTTTTATAGAAAGAGCTTGTGAAACGCTGCAGCCTGGGGCTTTTCTTATACCGCTTTGGGCAAGGGGAGAAGGTTGCAGGATCGATGCCCACCCCCTTCAGTTAAAACCCCTTTTTCGGAAAGTCTCCATCTGAGAGAGAGAGAGAGAGAGAGAGAGAGAGATTGAGATTGCAGCTTAGCTTAGGGAGGGGGCACCCTGGCCCTGTGGAAGAGCCCAACCCCTGCTTTGTGTGCAAATTATCCCAGGTAGACATCTGCCAGCCCCGGAGAACTGCTGCCAGTCAGTGTGGACAAGCCTGAGCTCATCTGGCTCAGTACAAGATGGCTTCCTATGTTCTAGCATTCTGGTCATTTATGACATGAGGAGAAAGTGTACTTGGGTGGTGCTTCCTGACATTCCAGAGTGGTACAGTCTCAGCAGAGCCGTATCAGGTGCTTTGTTTTTACTTCTTGAATGTGTGCATCAGCTCTGGAGCATATTTTTGACACCAAGTCACCTTGCGGCAGCCCCTGCCCCCCCCCCCCGTGACCTTTTTTTAAAAAAAATGTAAAAAAAGCCATCTCCGCCACTGAGGCGACACACCCAGGTATACAAAGGGTGGGGTGGGAAAATGGGACAAGAGGTCTCTGCAAAGACGTCCCCTTCAGCTAACCATCCGGCAAGGCAATCAGATGCCAGGCACAAGATAAATGTCATATCTGCACCGTTTGACGCACTATGATACCTCTTCAACAGCAACAGCTCGCCCCCCCCCCCAAAAAAAAGAATTTTGGGAGCTGTGGCTTGTTACGGTAAATGCAATGACAGTTATTAGGAAACACCACTATTCCTCTCTCAGAGCTACAATTTCCGGAGTCTCCCGGGAAGAGGGATTGATTGTCAAACCACTCTGTGAATTCTTGCTCTGTGGGGGGAATAGCGCATGGTCTGCCAACCAATCTCAGCATCCTTAAACTGCAGGATTCTTTGGGGGGGGAAGCCGTGACTCCTGAAATGGCATACTGCTTTTGAAACAGGGCGTGGTATGTGCCCAAACTCAATTCTGCCCTTTTCCTTTCTGCCCCCGTTACCCTGCTCCCCAGGAGACAGTGTTGGCCACTCGCCTAAATGGTTTTGAAAGAGGGTTAGGCAAATTCATGGGAGAGAGGGCTACCGATGGCTTCTAGCCGCCATGGCTTTGAACGCTGCTGTGCTTCTGAATACCAGCCTCTGGAAACCTCAGGAGGGGAGACTCCTCTTTTGCTCGGATCCTGCTTGCTGGTTTCCCACGGGCTTCTAGTTGGCCACTCGGAGGTGCACCACTGGTCCAGTGCAGCAGGCACCCTGTGCTCATTCTCTGGACTTCGCCATTGTGGGCTCAGGTTGCAGCCACCTTCCCTCAACTTCTCTCTGCTGCTAATAATCACCCGTCATCTGGAAATGCCTGCGGAGGCGGAAGAATAGGGGACACTGGTACCACCGAGAAGGTGTTGGCAACGGCGGTCCTAATGCCACCTCAGCAAACCCACCATGGTCTGACCCACAAATGTCTACCTGCCCGCCCCCCACCGTCAGAAAGGAGCCAAACAGCCGGAGCAACTGCACACCTTTACAAAATAGCTGCGTCTGACCTAGCCTGGCGCTTGACGCGTTTCTCGAGACGATAAGAGCTTCGGTGAGGAAGCTGCACTTAAAAGCTCGCTTTTTTTTCTTATTTCTTTTCTTTTTTAAAAAAAAGATTATTAGGGGAAAGCATAACCATAGTTTTATTTTACCTATGAAAATATATTGCTATATTATAAAGGATAATATTGTAACTTTCAAAGTACTCTTTTTGTATCTGACGAGCTAGTTTATAGGCGGGCAGTTTGGGGAGGGTGACCCTGCCTGAACCTGGCTCGCTCGTGTGATTGTTTCTGGGGTTACGGGTCGCTTGGCAGACCAAGGGGACGTGGCGTGGTGCGTCGACACACGGCGGAAGGTTTTCAACTGGTTCCAGGCTGGTTTGAAGTCTTCTGTCGTCGTCCCGCCACCCAAGGCGAGGGAGCCTGAAACTGGGCTTAGAGAGATCTCTGCTGGGAATTATCCGCACCTGAAGGTAAGGCTTGAAAGGTCTGTAGCTCAGTGGGAGAGTGTCTGCATAGCATGCGAGAGCTCCCAGGTTCAGTCCCCAATGGCACCTCCAGATAGGGCTGGGAGAAACCCCCATGTCTGAAATCCTAGGAAGACGCTGACAGCAGAGATAATTAATACTGAGCTGAATCAACCAGTGGTCCGACTCGCCATAAGTCATCTTCCTGTGTTTCTGTTCCTAAGCCCCACAAAACAAAACATTCTCCACCAACAACCTGGAAACTACCGTATTTTTTGCTCTACAAGACGCACCAGACCATAAGACGCACCTAGTTTTTGGAGGAGGAAAACGAGAAAAAAAATATTCTGAATCTCAGAAGCCAGAACAGCAAGAGCCAGAACAACTGCGCAGCGAAAGCAACAATCCCTCTCACTGTTCTGGCTTCTGGGATAGCTGCGCAGCCTGCATTCGCTCCGTAAGACGCACACACATTTCCCCTTACTTTTTAGGAGGGAAAAAGTGCGTCTTATAGAGCAAAAAAAATACGGTAGTTCTGCAAATCACCAGCCTTCAGGTTTGGTGGAGAATGTGGGCAGAGGTTGTTGTTTTCTCTCCCAGTAGAGTTTTGGAGCTATCAAAGCAAAAAATGGACAGGCCACAGATTTCTGGCAAAGCGAACAAGCATTTTGTTTGCAGAGCTGACCCCTGGGCTTCCTAAGACTCCGAGAAGAGCATCGCAGATCGATCAGGCCAATGATCTGTCCAGCCCTTCAAGGGCTGACCCAGATTCTTCTTTGGAGAAGATTGAAGGCAGGGCCTGGGCGCAAGAACAACGCTTCCCCCACTTGCGATTCCCAGCGGCTGGCGTTCAGAGGCACATCAATGCCTCTTGGCCACCCCACTCCCATGAAACCAGCAAGGATGCGCTGATATTTGAGGGGGAGTGAGGGCATGAACAAATGCTGGCTGTTAGGTGCGATGCCTGAATGGAACCCCTACCGTCCGAGGCAGCCTACCCGTGGGAAGCTGGGTGCTGCGATTGGTGGGTTTTTGCACTGTTCGTTTCCGTGCTTTCTCCCCACACCTTCCAAACACGCTTGCTCTGCGTTCCTATAGCAGAAGGAGGATTTCATTGCAGCAGTGAACAAGAAAGGGCAGGCAGGAAGGGGGTGTTCTTTCCAATGGCTTGTGCTTTGCCCAAACCACTCACTCCCCTGAAGGTCTTTTAGGAGCAGGGAGTGGGCACGAAAGCAGATTATAGCTACCCCCCTGCCTGGCGAGCTGAATAGGAACCTCATTAACTGCCGCATGGTCTTTTCTCTCCCAGACTCCACCGTTCAGCAAGGGCTGGGCAGGGCTTCCGCTGCCACCCTGAACTCTGCCAGCTCTTTGTTTTTCATTAAATACGGGGTGGCTGTTGGGAAAGGCCAGGCGCAGCTGGACACCCACTTTGCTGTATTGTGGCTTTAAAACCTTCCGTGGCTAATTGCCAGTTTGGCCTTCTTCCCTGCGTTGGACCTGTACCAAGCTGGCTCTATGTTTTCTGAAGTGTGACTTGACTCAGATTTCATTGCCACCAAATGTTTTTAAAGCTCTCTCACTCAGCCACCCACTCTCCACTCTTGCCCTACTTCCCTCATGTTTCTCTCTCTTCCCTCTCTCTCTCTCTCTCTCTCTCTCTCTCTCTCTCTCTCTCTCTCTCTCTCTGCACCATACAGTTAAAGCACTATGATATAACTTCAACCAGTCATGGCTTCCCCCAAAGGATTCTGGGAGCTCTTGCTTGTTAAGGGTACTGAGAGTTGTTAGGAGACCCCTTTCCTCCCACACCCGGTGTGGTGTAGTGGTTAAGAGCGGTAGTCTCATAATCTGGTGAACCGGGTTCGATTCCCCGCTCCTCCACATGCAGCTGCTGGGTGACCTGGGGCTAGTCACACTTTTCTCTGAAGTCTCTCAGCCCCACTCACCTCACAGAGTGTTTGTTGTGGGGGAGGAAGGGAAAGGAGAATGTTAGCCGCTTTGAGATTCCTTCGGGTAGTGATAAAGCGGGATATCAAATCCAAACTCCTCCTCCTCCCCTCAGGAAACAGCAATTCCCAGAGCGGTTTAGCAAACCCTCTTCATAGAGAACTCTGGGAATTGTAGCTCTTTGAGGGGAATGGGGGGGGGGACGACTCCTAACAGCTCTCAGTGGCCATAACAAACCGCAGCTTATTTGGGGGAAGCTATGAGTGTCAAGATTTGGCACCCTAGTGCTTCAAATGTAGAGTGTGCATGTGTCCACACACCCACACTCTGGCTCCGTCACTAGAGCATGAGACTCTTAATCTCAGAGTCATGTCTTCAAACCCCACATTGGGCAAAACATTCCTGCATCGCAGGGGGTTGGACTAGATAGACTCTCTAATTCTATGAACGTGTTTATATCGCACCTTCCTCCTAAGTTGGGATTCAAGGTGGCTTCCAGCATACAAAAACATGAAGCGCAAACTACCGTATTTTTCGCTCTATAAGAGGCACCAGACCACATGACGCACCTAGTTTTTGGAGGAGGGAAACAAGAAAAAAATATATTCTAAATCTCAGATGCCAGAACAGCAAGAGGGATCGCTGCGCAGTGAAAGCAGCAATCCCTCTTGCTGTTCTGGCTTCTGGGATAGCTGCGCAGCCTACATTCGCTCCGTAAGACGCACACACCCCTTACTTTTTAGGAGGGAAAAAGTGAGTCTTATAGAGCAAAAAATACTGTAGTTAAAATACATTGAGAAGCAGCAATTAAAATACAGTCTGCCCTGTAACTGGCCTCGTCTGCAGCTTAGTTTTCAAAGGCCTGTCTGAACAGGTAGGACTTGGCCTGCAAGTGGAAGGAAAGGCCAGAAGGAGCCGGTCTGATCTCTCGGGAGGGGATTCTGCAAAATGGGAGCAGCCACAGAAAAGGCTGCATCTCTTGCCACTCCCAACCGTGCTTCTGGGAGAATGTGTGTTCTTGGACTTGTAGCTCCCATCAACCCCACAGCATGGCCTGTGGTCTGGGATGATAGGCAACAACATCTCGAGGGCTATCGTTTCCCCCTTCTGCATGCAGAGCAGCTGCTCTATTCAGTGAGCATCCAGTTGGCTCCTTACCTCTCTCGCCCTGACCTAGCCACTGTGATCCATGCGACGGTCACCTCCAGACTGGATTATTGTAACTCGCTCTACGTGGGGCTGCCCTTGAGACTGACCCAGAAACTCCAGCGGGTGCAGAATGCCACAGCGAGACTCCTTATGGGGTCCTCGCTGCGGGATCACATTCACCCGCTGCTATACCAGCTCCACTGGCTCCCGGTGGGGTACAGGATCAGGTTTAAGGTGCTGGTTTTAACCTTTAAAGCCCTATACAGCCTAGGACCCTCGTACCTACGGGACTGCCTCTCCTGGTATGTCCCACGGAGGACCTTACGGTCTTCAAACAAAAACATCCTGGAGGTCCCAGGCCACAGGGAGGTTAGGCTGGCCTCGACCAGAGCCAGGGCTTTTTCGGCCGTGGCCCCGATCTGGTGGAACGCTCTGTCACAAGAGACTAGGGCCCTGCAGGACTTGACATCTTTCCGCAGGGCCTGCAAGACAGAGCTGTTCCACCAGGCCTTTGGCCAAGGCACAGCCTGACTCCCTCCTTTGGCAATCTTCACAGAACTCTAGCCCCATGGTGACCATCAATTTGCTTTGAATTAATTTTATAATGAAATGATTTTAGAATGTTGTATTATTTTATTGTTGTTAGCCGCCCTGAGCCCGGCTTCGGCTGGGGAGGGCGGGATATAAATACAAATTTATTATAATTATTATCCTGCCTTCAGAACACAGGAATCTGCCTTTGTTATACCAGGTCAGGCTACTTGTCAATCTAGCTCAGTTCTGTTTTCTCTGAATGGCAGCGCTGGGAGGTGCAAGCGAGTACCTCTTAACATGGAGATCCCACCTGACTTCCCTGCCTTGTCCAGCTGCTCTGCCTTGAACAGGTGCTCCGCTTGCCGTTGTCACCTTCGAACATCTTCGGAGAACGCCGCTGTTAAAGGCAGAGAAGCAGCTGGCCTCTGGACAAGCTGGCAACCCTAGTTTTGATGTCTCTTGGATGCTGGCACTGCTGACAACCGTGCAGTGTGCCTCGTTCACTCTGGTCACCTGTGTACAACCTTCCGAGCAGTTCCTGGAAGGGCCTCTACAGAAGCTCGAGAGGGACAAAATAGGCCAGCAAAGCAGCAAGAGAGTTTAGTGCAGGGATGAGGGAACTTGTGGCCCTCAAGACATGGGACTCCCAGCTCCCATCAGCCCCAGCCAATACGATCAATGGTCAGGAGTGATGGGAGTTGCAGTCCACGAGCATCTTGGACACAGGCTGCACTAGTGATTGGTCTTTGTGGAAGCCGCCCAGAGTGGCTGGGGAAGCCCAGCCAGATGGGCGGGGTATAAATAATAAATTATTATTATTATTATTATTATTATTAGTGATTAGGGCTGGGCGATACCTGGTTTTCAGCTTCATGATAAACATTGCAATATACCACGAGGCCCGAAATAAGGATGGAGCCAGGTAGAGGCGTTGGCTGGCTTCACGGTTTCCCCCCACATTGCGATTTTTGCACCCACCCACACATCTACGATTTGCAACACCGTATTTTTCGCTCTATAGGACGCACTCCCCCCCCAAAAAAAAAATTAAGGGGAAATGTGTGTGTGTCCTATGGAGCGAATGCAGGCTCCTTGGCTTCAGCGATAGCAATGCGAAGCCTCCAAAGCGCAGAGGGAGAGCTCCCCCCGCGCTCCGCGTTGCTTTCGCTGAAGCCGCCTGAAGTCCCCGGAGTTCCCACTGCGCTCCGGAGGCTTCAGGCAGCTATCCACAAGCCTTTGGACCCCCCGCTGCACTCCGAAGGCTTGCGGATAGCCGCCTGAAGCCTGGAGAGTGAGAGGGGTCAGTGCACACTGATCCCTCTTGCTCTCCGGGCTTCGCTTCGCTGGAGAGGTGCTGCACAGTTTTCCCTCTCTGCGCAGCGCCCCTTCAGCGAAGCGGGATGAGAAATGGAAGGGGCTCCGTTTCTCCTGCCGTTTCCCTGAAGGGGCGCTGAGCAGAGAGGGGGAGAATTTTTTTCCCTATTCTCCCCCTCCTATGGTCCGGTGCGTCCTATAGAGCAAAAAATACAGTATATTGCAAGGTCAAAAATGATAAAACCAATATCATGAAACCGGTTTTGGGCAGTATATCACCCAGCCCTAACATGCATCGTGATTCACAATCTCTTGCCAGGTCAAAAATTAGGAAATTGATATCACGATATGGACTTCAAAGTGGTTTTGGAAAATACGTTGATATATCACCCAGCCCTACTTGTGATGTCTTTCCCCAATTTCAAGTTTCAGAAGACTGATGGAGGAGGCCAAGGGCTGAATTTTAGTGGCTGGACAGAGGCTTGCAGACCATCAGTTGCAGACCTTGGGAGCTAGCTTGAAGGAGAATGAGGAATAGAAACTATTAGCAGCATGTGTGTGTGTGTTCCCCCTGCCTTCCCCGCCCCCTCTGGGCTTGTTAGTAAGGTTGCCAACTGACCCAATCACCAGCCTGCTCCTGTGCCTTTTAAGAGTAAACAGCAGGTGTGGCTATTTCCCCTCCACAGTGTGCTTGCAGGCCGTGCTGCTGCTTTGTGGCGGAGGAGCTGGCACGAGCAGGAGAAGTTGGCAACCTTAAGCAGCCATGCTTTATTGTGCCCGAGTTGAGGAAGAGCGGGGTGTGTGTCTTTAACCAGAGGGGGTGGCACAGGAGGGGGAAAGGAGGAGATGGGAGGGAGCAATTGGCAATTTCCAACAACCGTGTCCCCCCACCACTCGAAAAACAACAATCAACTCTGTACCCAGAAACAATCATGTCTGAATCCAAACTAATGGCTTTAACCTGTTCACTGTAAAGAATCAAAAAAGTAAAACTAAAAAAAAGTGCCTTGGACTTGACTCTCAAGAGATCGTTCTCTATGTCTTCACCTATGCGGGTATATAATTTATGTAGATACCTACATAGAGAGACGCGGACACAGCATATACGTGTTTAGACAGTCCTGATATAAAAGGCTTTGAAACCCTTTTGTGTTTTCTCTCTGTGTTCTCTGTTCTTTCCTTCCTTCCCCAGATCAGAAGATTACTCGGGCCCATTCTCTCCTCTAATTTTTATTAAGTATTCCCTCAATCCATTATCTATTTGCAATTTCAACCCTCGGCTTTGAGATAATCTTTCCGCACTCTCGCTGAGCTGGTGGGGAGACATGTCAAATCACAGGAGCATGCATCAGCCTTGCACAGAAAAGCAGCTGAATAGCTCTCTCTTTCCCCCCCCCCCATTTCTTTTTCTTGCTAATTTTACCTGGGGGGGGGGGAATCAGATAAGCCTGACACAAGGGAAGTCAAAAGGGAGGCTGCCGCTGTTTCAAAAGCTGCAGAGCTAGGAGAGCTCCACCTGTCAGCTGACTGGAAAAGAGGTCTGGGTGGTTGTCAGGGGGGCTACGGAGTGTCTGCAAACATTCCAATTGCTCAAAAGGTTTTTTTAAAAAACACACACACTATGTCATGCAACATCAACCCTGCCTTTGGGTGTGTCAGTGGGATCATTGAGAGATGAAGGAAGGATCAAATTTAATTGCAAACCATAAATTTCCAGTGCAGACATTGCCGCAGTCATTTTGGAATGCGTCCCTCAAAAATCAGGTAAGAAGGCAGTTCAAAAATAAATAAATGAACAGCTCAAGTCAAAGGCCAGGTGCATATTCTGAAACCGCCATAGCTTGACCGCAAGACCTGTGCCTTCAGCTGATTCAAATGAGCCTACCTTTAAGGTAAAGGGACCCCTGACCATTAGGTTCAGTCGTGGACGACTCGGGTTGCAGCGCTCATCTCGCTTTATTGGCTGAGGGAGTCGGCGTACAGCTTCCGGGTCATGTGGCCAGCATGACTAAGCCGCTTCTGGCAAGCCAGAGCAGTGCATGGAAATGCCATTTACCTTCCCGCCGGAGTGGTACCTATTTATCTACTTGCACTTTGACATGCTTTTGAACTGCTAGGTTGGCAGGAGCAGGGACTGAGCAATAGGAGCTCACCCCGTCGCGGGGATTCGAACTGCCGACCTTCTGATCGGCAAGTCCTAGGCTCTGTGGTTTAACCCACAGCGCCACTGGTGTCCCTGAGCCTACCTTAGCGGCTGGCTTTTTCACTGAGGAGTCACGGAACGCTGATGCACATTCCAACTTCTGAAGTGTTGCGGAGATGAAGAAGTGTCCCTAGATGCTAGGTAGACATGTCAAATCTCCCCACCCCCTCCACACTTCAGCCACCTGGCTTAATAACATTGGTGTAGTTAGCATAAAGTATTTCCAAACAAAGCCCCGGTTCCCCTTCTCTCCCCCCCCCCATTTAATCTTGAATCTCTCCAAGAACTGGCTCTGCGAAAAACCTCCCCAAAGATCCTGTGCTCAGATCCTGGTTCTGCAGATGAAAAAAAGAGATTTCCCAGGCTGCAAAGAATGGTTGGCATGTGTGGGATGGAGAAAAGAGAGTAATGGTCCCCCCAGGGACTTGGAAATAACCACTGCCTGTGCTTCCTCGAGGCTCAAGCTACACCGACTGCAGAGTAAAACATTCACTAGTCTCTTTGTTCTGGCACTGCTGCTTAAATCTTCACAGGCTGAAACTTTGTGGAGTGGGAAGGGCCTTGGTTGAAGGGGTGGGGAAGCTCAGGTCTGGGAATCAGACATGCCCCTTTAGGCCTCTGTATGCAGGTGGCGCTGTGGGTTAAACCACAGAGCCTAGGACTTGCTGATCAGAAGGTCGGCGGTTCGAATCCCCGCAACGGGGTGAGCTCCCGTTGCTCGGTCCCTGCTCCTGCCCACCTAGCAGTTCGAAAGCACATCAAAGTGCAAGTAGATAAATAGGTACTGCTCCGGTGGGAAGGTAAACGGCATTTCCATGCGCTGCTCTGGTTCGCCCGAAGCGGCTTAGTCCTGCTGGCCACATGACCCGGAAGCTGTACGCCAGCTCCCTCGGCCAATAAAGCGAGATGAGCGCCGCAACCCCAGAGTTGTCCGCGACTGGACCTAATGGTCAGGGGTCCCTTTACCTTTACGTGGCCCCCAGGGCTCTTTCCCAGACCACACCCATCCCCCGACTTACTCAAAGCCCTCCAGCCTGGCTGAAATGTGTCCTTTAAGTTCCATAGTATCTCTTGATCACCTGGGTTGAGAAGCAAGCGGAGAGCTATATTGAAACCTCTGGCATTTGCCTGGTTCAACTGAAGCCTATCTCTCGCTTGGCCTGCTTTTTGCTGCTGGCCCCCGGAAGGCTGAGTCCGGGAGGATGCGGCCTTTGGACCGGGAAAGATCCCTCCCTCTTCTACTTATTCCCTCTTGGTCCAACCCTCTGCTCAGGAAATCCAGAGCATCCTCAATAGATGAATGACACTCTGCCCTGAAAGGAAAAGGGGGAACATGGCAAGCAGGTGGACCAGGCAGCTCTACCAAAAACGATCCAGACCAAATATCTCCCTGCTCCACACACACACACACCCATCCTTCATGGGCCTTTCCGGATGACCAGCTTTATTGACCACTAGTCTCATTTGTCTGCAACGAGATTAGATGATGTTTGCTACTTAAGCAGCACCCATTCAGATGAGATTGTGGGGTGCTTAGTTGCACTGAGGCAAGTCTTGCACTTTTGAGTGCATATTCCCTGTCACTTTCCTCACTGCAGAAAGTTTGCCTTGGCTGTCAATCAGTGGAGGGGGAGTCACAGAATGCTGACGAACAGTCCAACTGCTGAAGTGTTGCAGAAACAATTAGGGGTACCTAGATATTGGATGGAGATGCCAAACTATATCCCTACTTTGCTGAAGTCCTGGTTTGATCTGAGTTAATAACATTGGTATCATATGGGATGCGGGTGGCTCTGTGGGTTAAACCACAGAGTCTAGGACTTACCAATCAGAAGGTCGGCGGTTCAAATCCCCGCGACGGGGTGAGCTCCTGTTGCTCGGTCCCTGCTTCTGCCCACCTAGCAGTTCAAAAGCACATCAAAGTGCAAGTAGATAAATAGGTACCGCTCCGGCGGGAAGGTAAATGGCGTTTCCGTGCACTGCTCTGGTTTGCCAGAAGCAGCTTAGTCATGCTGGCCACATGACCCGGAAGCTGTACACCGGATCCCTTGGCCAATAAAGCGAGATGAGTGCTGCAACCCCAGAGTCGGCCACAACTGGACCTAATGGTCAGGGGTCCCTTTACCTTTACCTTTATAGTTATCATGAAGTGTTTTCATTTGGGGTGGGGGAGCGGGTGTGATGTGCAAGACCTCCCCACCAACTTCAGTTGCACAGAACCTGATATTCCTGGCCCACGACTGAATCCCACCTGAAAAACAGCAGGAGTTTGGGGGTGCCCATTGTCTCTCCAGAACCAAAGGAACGCCTCCGCTCAGGAAGAATTGGATTTAAAATTAAATCAGGCAGCAGGCAGGGAGAGCGAGAGAGACGACGTGAATGTTTAAGACTCTGTAATAAATTTAGAACCGGAATATTACCGCTGCAGTGAGCCGATTCGCCTGGGAAGGCTGAATGGAGATGTCGGATTATGGGAAGCTCATTCATCGCACTGGTTTGCCCTCGGGGAGACCTCTGCACCAAGAATGGAAGTCACGAGGAGAGACTAATCCGCTTTTCACAGTATTGATCAACCCCCCCAACACACAAACACCCCCCCCAACCACACACATTAGAGCAAAGTACATTATGTCTCCTCAGATGTAAGGCCTGTTGGATTCAGTGGTGCCTATTCCCAGCTAACAGGTTAGGATTGCAGCCTTGGATTGACAGTTTGCTGCCCATTCATGATCTCCAAAACCATCTGCTTGAGGCAATGATCTCACGCTGTCTAGTGTAGTTGCAGATCTTGGACTTTGGCTGTGGGCCTGATGGGAGCTGAAGCAATATCTGGACGAGGGTCACAGGTTCTGGAGCCCAGGTCTAACAGAAGAGGCAACTGCAGGGAAAAGGGGAGCTATTTTGCTCCTATGCACACTGAGCAGAGCCTCATTGCTCGGCCTCAGTACTTGGGCATGTTAATAAAACAACGTGTCTCTTGAGAACATGCAGAGTGCCTTTCCCATCCACCCCTGAGTACTTGTGACACCTCTGCAAGTCAAGAGTCTTGACTATATTCTCTAGTCAAGAGTCATCTCCTGTCATGGACTGTCTGGATGCAGAGGAGTGAAGTGATGGGAGGAACCAACTGGGGAATCCCCAAGGGAAGAAGACTCAGAACCAGGGGATTGGTGGTGGGATGACGATAAGTGGTCAGAGGGAGCAGACTGAGATGAGGAGGAGGTGTTGGAAGCTGAAGAGGCAACAGGGCATAGTGAGCAGGAAGAGGCTGTGGCAGAGAGCAGTGCAGAAGAGGATGCAGAAGCGGAGGCTCAAGAGGGCCGAGAGGCAGGGTGGAGGCAGGCTGCTGAAGAAGCCAGGGAGTCTCCCCCTCCTGTTACGACCAGTCCCCACCTGCCCGTCTCCTAGAACCTGCAGAGGCATATTAAAGGGGGCGAAGCAAAGACAGACAAGGCGAAGTAGTCTTGGGTTGCAAGGGAAGGACCTGGAGGAGGAGGAGACTTAGGGAGCTCTTGGAAGGCATGGACCGCCAGTCCTCGCAAGTGCCTCATTGGGGCAAGGCTTTCTGGGAAGAGTTGCTGTGCTCATTAGCCTGAGCTGTTCTCTTTCTTTGAATAAAGAGTTAACTTCACCCTTGTGAGTTATTGCTGACCTGCGCCCAACTCCCACCTTGACATCTCCTCTCTCAATGGATGTAGAAAGAGACCATGGACCAAGATTGGGGAAAACTATTGGACTCCCCAGCTCCCATCAGTCCCAGACAGGAACGGTGAGAGATGACTCCTTGCCCCATATATATTTGTGGAAGAGAACTGTTAGTTAATCAGGAAGTGGGCATTTTAAGAAAGGACACAGAATTATTCCACCCATCACTCAAGAGCTGCTTGCTATCCTCCACATCTCTGCTGGAGGCCAAAAAGCTGCAACTCAAGGCCAAACAATGAGGTGTGCAGCTGTCAGGGCCGCTCCCCTTTGAATCCCTTACAGCTTTATTTGAGGGGTAGAGCTCTGGTCAGCGGGACGCGGGTGGCACTGTGAGTTAAACCACAGAGCCTAGGACTTGCCGATCATATGCTCAGCAGTTCGAATCCATGCGACAGGGTGAGCTCCCGTTGCTCGGTCCCAGCTCCTGCCAACCTAGCAGTTCGAAAGCATGTCAAAGTGCAAGTAGATAAATAGGTACCACTCCAGCGGGAAGGTAAACAGCATTTCCGTGCGCTGCTCTGGTTTGCCAGAAGCAGCTTAGTCATGCTGGCCACATGACCCAGAAGCTGTGCGTCGGCTCCCTCGGCCAGTAAAGCAAGATGAGTGCTGCAATCCCAGATTCGGTCACGACTGGACCTAATGGTCAGGGGTCCCTTTAGAGCTCTGGTCATCATTGGATCCTGATTGGTGATCTAAGAAGCTGGTCAAAGTATAACCTTGGCCGCAGCAACATCTGCATCCCTAGGGAGCTGTCCCTGGTCCTGAAATAGTTGCTGCTTGTAGCTGAAGCTCTTGTTTTTATCCGCTTGCTGCTGGTTGTCTTCTGTTCCAGGCCTGTTCCCTAAACCCCATCCCCTTTCACCTCGCCTTGGAAAGAATATTGTAGAGCTGTAAAAGATTCACTAAAGCGTAGCCAAAGCGATGTAGGGGATGAAACAACTGCCCTATGAGGGAAGGTTTCAACGGTCAGGACTTCTTAGTTTAGAGAAAAGGTGGGTAGGCATGTTAGAAGTTTATAGAATTAGGCATGGCGAGGACAAAGAGGGTAGAGGAAAGTTTTTCTCTGTTGCAGCACTAGAACTCATGGACATGCAATATAACAATAATAATAATAAATTTTATTTATATCCCGCCCTCCCCAGCCGAAGCCGGGCTCAGGGCGGCTAACAACAATAAAATAGTACAACATTCTAAAATCATTTCATTATAAAATTAATTCAAATCAAATTGATGGCAACCATTAGGCTAGAGTTCTGTGAGGATTGCCAAAGGAGGGAGAAAGGCTGTGCCCTGACCAAAGGCCTGGTGGAACAGCTCTGTCTTGCAGGCCCTGCGGAAAGATGTCAAGTCCTGTAGGGCCCTAGTTTCTTGTGACAGAGCGTTCCACCAGATTGGGGCCACGGCCGAAAAAGCCCTGGCTCTGGTTGAGGCCAGCCTAACCTCCCTGTGGCCTGGGACCTCCAGGATGTTTTTGTTTGAAGACCGTAAGTTCCTCTGTGGGACATACCAGGAGAGGCGGTCCCATAGGTACGAGGGTCCTAGGCCATATAGGGCTTTAAAGGTTAAAACCAGCACCTTAAACCTGATCCTGTACTCCACCAGGAGCCAGTGGAGCTGGTATAGCACTGGGTGAATGTGATCTCGCAGCGAGGACCCCGTAAGGAGTCTCGCCGTGGCATTCTGCACCCGCTGGAGTTTCTGGGTCAGTCTCAAGGGCAGCCCCACGTAGAGCGAGTTACAATAATCCAGTCTGGAGGTGACCGTCGCGTGGATCACAGTGGCTAGGTCAGGGCGAGAGAGGTAAGCTGAATGAAGCTGGATGTTGGAAGGTTCAGGACAGATAAAGAACTTCACACCGTTCAGATTGAAACTGTGGAACTCACTCCCACCGGAGACAGTGATGACCGCCAACTTAGATTAAGAGGATTAGGCAAACACATGGAGGAGAAGGCTACCGACTGCTACAAGCCAAAATGGCTATGTTCTCCCTCCACAGTTGAAGGCAGCAATGCCTGAGTACCAGATGCTGAGACTGCTTGGGCCCTGCTTGTGGGTTTCCCATGTCTATTTGTTTTGCCACCAACAAGAACAGGATGCTAGACTAGATGACATGAAATGAAATTTATTACGGTCAGAGACCAGCTTGAGAAACACAATCCCAATAGCAAAACAAACATTTAAAACAATGTACAACAGTGGATTTTAAGTTTAAAAGTGTGATAGGCATGTAAACACATAAAAACTTTAAAATAGACTGCCTTAGAGAAATGGCCCAAAGTCGCCCATGGATCCGGGTTTGGGAATTTTCTTAGCAAACTAGATTGAATCGGGTGGTGGTCTGCGCCTACAGATCTGTGCCCAGAATCTGGCCACAATCCGGTTCGTCTTGCGGTCTTTGCCTAACAGGAGAATATCGAATTTTTGCTTTGCCGGGAGGTCAGCAAGCCTCACCAGCAGGGGGTCAATTGTTTCTCTATGTGCCTCAAGGGACATCTAAAAAATATGTGTTCAGGGCTTCCTATAACCCCCAATGACTAGATGATCCACTGACCTGATTCAGCAGGGGTCTTCTTAAGTTCTCCCTGGGGTCCACCTGGGCCCCCCACGTTTGAGTACATGACCCTCGGAATCAGCCCTCTTCTCACATGGAGCTTTCAAGCAAACCAGAATAAGTGAGAGATTGCATATCTCCTGCTCTGCATTGACTCTCTATCTCAGGGCAGTGGGTTCGAGCCCCACGTTGAGGAAAAGATCCCTGCATTGCAGGGGGTTGGACTAAATGACCCTCGTGGCCCCTTCCAGAACTCTACAAGTCTATTATTCTACAAAACGTTTTCCGATGGCGCAGATCAGCCAAGTCCTTTCTGCTTTTTCTCCATTGCTGTTGAAAGGAATGAGTGATGGATACCGGGCTTTGAAAATGAAAAGGGAGAGGGGGAAAGGAGAAAAAAGCCTCAAGCAGGTGTTGAATCTATTCTTGGTTGAAATGTCAGCGGCAATTACTGGTCTCTCGAGGTGAGCGGGGAGAGAAGGAAGCAAAAAGGCAGCCTGACTCCTTCCCCAGCACACATACACAAACCGCCTTGGCTTGGCTGAAAAGTACCGTGGCATTTTTCATATGAAAGACAAATGGGTTGGGGGGCCTTTGTCGGGCTGGCAACCAGCGTTGGCAGATGGGAG